>NC_061799.1:44399182-44732780 GCF_021462225.1 Girardinichthys multiradiatus
GAGATCTGATTGGTCCATATGTTCCTAACAGAGCACTACGTTCTCAGACTGCAGGTTTACTGGTGGTTCCTAGAGTCTCTAGAAGTAGAATGGGAGGCAGATCCTTTAGTTATCAGGCTCCTCTCCTGTGGAACCAGCTCCCAGTTTTAGTCCGTGAGGCAGACACCCTGTCTACTTTTAAGGCTAGGCTTAAAACTTTCCTTTTTGATAAAGCTTGTAGTTAGAGTGGCTTAGTTTATCCTGAGCTATCTCTGTAGTTATGCTGCTATAGGCTTAGGCTGCTGGAGGACATAATGACCACTTTCACCCTCTTCGCTACATTCTCACACTACTCTCCGATTTTGCATTATTTGCTGTTATTTCAGCTTTTAACTTTGTTCTCTCTATTCTCTTCCTAGAAGCTACACCTGGCCTGGCTCTGTGTCTACCTGTGACACCTTCCTGGAGAGGGGAATCGTCCGAGCTTCTGCTGGCAACAACTTGATGCTCACCTTCTACAGATGATCCACATAGCCCTGTCTTTCAGTGTTTAACCCTTTCTCTCTCCTAGACATGGCTACTGACTGAGCTTCTACTGTAACTAACTCTATGTGCTCTCTTTCAGACTCTAACATTTACTTTTCCTTCCCATAGAAAGTACTCCTGGATCAGTGCTTCTTTGTTCTGTTTGTGTCTCTGCTCTGTTCTCTCAAACCCCCAGTCGGTCGTGGCAGATGGCCGCTCACACTGAACCTGGTTCTGGTTCTGCTGGAGGTTTCTTCCTGTTAAAAGGGAGTTTTTCCTCTCCACTGTCGCTACATGCATGCTCAGTATGAGGGATTGCTGCAAAGTCAACGCCAGTGACTGTCCACTGTCTCTACATGCTCATCCAGGAGGAGTGAATGCTGCAAGTCACTGACTGGATGCAATCTGCTGGGTTTCCTTAGACAGAAACACTTTTTATCCAATTTGAATAAATAACTGAACCTGACTGAACTGTTCAATGGTTAGGATTAATCAGAATGTATGAACCTGACTGTTGTGAAGTGCCTTGAGACGATGTGTGTTGTGAATTGGCGCTATATGAATAAACGGAATTGAATTGAAAACTGAATTGAATTGAATTGATATGAGACACAAACACAACAACAGCCTTGACTGCTGCTCTATAGCTGCAATCACAGTGGAGGACGATCAGGAGTAGGCTGCAGGCAGCCAGACAAAGCACTCTGGATCAGTACCAGAGAGAGAGGGATGCCATGGAGTGGTACCAGGTTGACAGGTACGAGCTAGAGGACGTGTAAGCTAACGCTACCTAATGATAGCCTGCTCTAGTGGTCATATACACAATAAGTCCAGCATACAGGAGGTTTGTGATAAAAGTCAGTCAAACTGGGCGCTTTGTTATGCTCTCCTTAAAGGAAGTATACGAAGGTTTCACTTGCTTGGGGAAGACCAGTCTCACATGTTTTAACTTCTGGTGTATGAATCTTAGCAGCACTGTGTTTGTCTGACAGATTCCAGTTTGTTCATGTAAATGATAAATCATCTTTAAACTACAGGGTTAATTTTGAAGTATCACAGGGTTCAGTACTTGGGCCAATTCTTTTTACTATATATATGCTTCCAATAGGTAAAATTATCAGGCAGCATAAGATACATTTTCACTGTTACGCTGATGACACTCAGCTTTACTTATCCATAAATCCTGATTAACCCAACCAGTTAGATAGACTACAAGCATGTCTTCAAGACATAAAATGTCATAGAAAAGTCGAGGATTTAAAAGTATATCAGAAATGTTCTGGTCCGTTTAGTTATATTGAACTGTTAATTTCTCCCGAACCAAAATCAACTGAATGATTAAAGACCTCAGAGGACATTACTATATCTGTTAAAGTTTACAGTAATACTGTGCATGAAAACAAACAATATGCATAAACTCCAACATACCACCACACCTGAAACCCGTTTTCTCAACCAAACTTTGAAGCCAATCACCACTTTAAGATGTCGGTGCAAAAACATCTCCTCCATTATCCTTGTTGACAAGATTTGTTTTGCACTGAAACGACAGTAAAAATACCTCAAACTGAGCCCTACACTGCAGAGCCTCAGGTAGTTTGTGATAAAAGTCAAACTGGGCACTTTGTGATGCTCTTTCTAAAGGAAGTATACGAAGGTTTCACTTGCTTGGGGGAAGACCGGTCTCACATATTTCTTTACAAAGTTGAATGAGAGCCAGAAACGGTGTAATGATTTTTGTTTCATTCTGAGTAGAAGTAGGCGTGTGTTTCCAAGTCTTTGTATTTAAAAAGGAGCAACTGTAAAAGATCACAGAGCTCAGCCTCATGTTCTCTGAAGAATCCTTGGAGGTAAGTTTTTCAACAATGATGAATTTGTTTCTTCAGCATGATGTAGGACACGGCCGTCTTTACACGTGTCACATGTAAAGACAGCTTAGTCAATAGATTGGGCCATTAGTCGGACCGTGTAGAACCCAACTACATGATGAGTAGTTAATTCAGCCAATTGTTTCAGGTGTGTTGGATCAGGAACACATCTAAAAGTAGCAGAACCTCAGTTATTGAAGACTGGAGTTTAACACCCCTGATTTAGGAGATGGATCATTACGTTTGTTAAGCTAATCTTATTTCTTTAAACAAATCTCATCCAAACAATGACTAATTTTCCCATATTTTTGTGAATTAATCCAGTGTAACAAAACTCACCACCCTGCAGGACGTGAACCACAAAGAGCAGAGAAGGATCAACAAAGGTTTGCACCACTTTATTTTAATCAATGTAGTATCTTTTTTAAATGCCTGAATCAGCTGTTGGCAAAGTGATGCTGTGGTTGAACCCTTTTTGTGCTCCGATTTCTTCTCATAATCCAATGTTCATGCTAGCTGAGGACTTTCAATTGGTCTTTGGAGGGATTGTGTGGTTGTCTGTCTCCTGTGGTTCTGTGTTAGATCATTGATGGACTGAGCTGTCCAAGATGTACTCAACTGCTTCTTGGGTAGTCACCGCTCTGGGTGCTGGAAACAAACTTGTTTTTTTTTTTTTTTTTTTGCATTTCTACTAAGGTGGAGCCATTTGCAGGAAAAATAGTTTCTTCATTCTTCTTAATTTTTTCTTTCTCTCCCTTTGGATCCAACCTTTTGGTATTCAAACGTCTAACTTCTGTGTCATACTTTGTTTTTCTCACTATCCATTGTTTACATCAGTGTTCCATTTATCAGTTGCATTTGTCTTGAGAACAAACATTTCCTAAAATACCTCCAGTCATATGAAGTTGTAGTGATAACAGTGAGCAACTACGGTCTATTTTCAGATATGCAGTTGACATTTGCAGTGACAACTGCTAGTATTTATAAGTATATAATGCTTCAGATAACACCACCTTCCTAATGATTTCAAATGTGAAGCTCACAAGAATAAAACTACATTTAACATTCATTCCTCTTATAGAAAGCAAATACAGCCTTACCTGTTGGACTTTATGTGTTTGATATTTTCTATTTTTACTATTTTCCTGATTTCCTTTAAAATATCTTTATATAATTTACCCTCACAGCTGATCAAGAAGACATAAACAGGTTGTGTGTTTGTTGTTGTTTTTCAGGAATTAGTCAGACCCTGACTGGAAATCCAGACAACACTTTAAGATCATTTGGATCTGCAAGTTGTGTTGCCAACACCCAACCGAGGTTTGTTGCGATTCATCTTTAACTCAACAGATCTAACATATATTAAATCATTAACATTGGTCATTTTGCAGCTGAGTTACCTGCTGCAGCAAAGACCAAACCTCTGCCTGACTGGCATTTACTTGCTGAAAACTAAAAATATATCTTAGAAAACATTAATTTCGAAGTGGTTTCACTGAGCAAATCCTGACATTTCTTAGAAAGGTCAGCTGTCATAGAGTCAGTAAAGTACCTAGACATAAAGTCATACTTAATAATTAGAATAATATTGAAATGTTCATTTATTCCAGTAACTCCACCACTGAGTGAAACACATTATATAGATTAATTATACACAAAGGGATGATTTCAAATCTTTATTTCTGTTAATTATGATGATTTTCTGCTCACAGCTAATAAAAACACAACATTTAAGATTAGAAAATTACATCAGACCAAAAAAGTAATTTAATGGAGAAATGTGGTCTTAAAGAAAAGTATGCTTAATACCTAATTTTAATCTGACAAACAAGTCTCATTTTAGCTCATATTCTAATTTACTGAGTATGTATAATTGGTCTTTATTTGCACCCTAACATCTAAACAGTTTTCAAAGAAATTCACCTTTTATCACAGTAGTATAATTTTACATTGAGCCAAATAAGATTTAGTCTGAGTACATTTATTCTGTGGCAACAAAACCCCACATTAGGAAATATATAACACATGTAATAAAAGTTTACTTAGTTTTAAACCTTTTAAACCTGTTTACCCAGCAAGCCCTTCATCATGGAGGATGTTGTGTAATTTGTTCATGGTTAGTTTCTCAGTTTCTATGAAAACTATTTTAATGCACCTGTATGAATGACCTGAGGACTGATTAGATAATAAAACAACAGTTTCTTACAGTTTCATCATTTTTGTGTCTGTCCTCTCATGTTTGACTACAGGCAGATTGACACCAAAGAAGAATCAGCTCCGACGATCAAGATGTGTCTGCTACTGATAAGAACTCTCATCACTGTTGTGGTTTTTACACTACTACTTTTGTTACACTGGAAGAACATTATCACCCTGACAGATTTACTCACAGCAAGAAAGTTTCAGATGTAGTCATGGCAGCATTAGATGATCCTAAGATATCAGGAGCGCTAACATTGACTGTCACATCATTTTTCATTTTGTCAAGTTCACTGACAACAACTCTGTTGGTCATTGTTACTGTAACACTTTGGTTACATTGGTTCAACATCCTCCCACTGAAACATTTATTCATATTAGCTTCAGATTTTTACCAGTCAGTCAGTGGGACTAAATCAGATCTGCACTGATTCAAAGCCAGAAGCTAAATGATTGGCTGATGTTGTTAAAGGAGAAAGCCCTCTGCTTACATCACAAACAGGCCTTTTCCTGCTTACAAAGTTCCACTAGAAGAAAAACAAATCACCATTAAAGGGTGCCGTGCTCAACCAGGAGGAGTGAATGCTGCAAGTCAGTGACATGATGCAATCTGCTGGGTTTCCACAAAACGTTTTTGCCAACTTGAATAATTTACTGAATTTTTTGGCATCGTTTGATAACTAGTATAATCTGAAATGTATGTATTTTACTTGGAATCTGTATGATTTGATTAATTGACTTTGTAAAGTTTCTTGGGACGACAGGTGTTATGAATTGGCGCTATATAAATAAACTGAATTGAATTGAAAGTTTCCATTTTGGAGAGAAATCTATGAACTGTAACTGCACCATCTCGGTTCTTGGGAGATCACAGAGCAGCTCCATAACCTCTTCTCTAGTAAGGAGGTCAGTGAAATTGATGCTGTGTGTTTTGTAGCTCAGGCTGCAAATGAGGCCCTGAGAGAAAGAAAACAGCTGGAGGTTTCTGTTGAGAATCTGCAGGTTCAGGTTCGACTTGGTTTAGCCAAACTGGAGGAGATCAGGGAGACCAGAGACAAAAATTAAACAGCATGAAGCAGTGATACGCAGGAATTAAAACTTTGAGAAGTTTGATGTCCTTCTATTTTCTTTGGGGTCAATTTGAGGTCACAATAACATGACATTTTCTCATCTTGAAAAAACTTTAGGGCTCTTATCCTACATAACCATAACTATATCAGTGCGTGAACCATTGACAGTTCATTCAACATGGAGAACGGGAAACACTGCAAGAAGTTTTATATTTCTCATGCTATCGGGATGGAAAAATACCGTTCCTGTGTAGATATTGATACTTCATACCACTTAGGGGTGGCACAAGCTTAAAAACTTGCACAGGAACCTTCTGAACCATCTCTTTTGAGAAATGGTTAAGTAAGATTTAACGCCAAAATGATCAGTGTACAGAGTATACAACTGAACAGATACAGTAACATTCACCTTCGGTACCGGGCCCCCCTCAGCCCATCTTAGGGATGAACCGAGAGGAGCAACGAATGGAGCGTGAGTCCTGCTTTTATCTATGCCTGTTCTTAACCCTCTTAAAGGTCATCCTCTTGCATCAGTTTATCTTTGACTATGTGTTGCATCTTATATGAAATCAACAGTTATGGTGTGTAAGCTGTAGCAGTGAGCGCTGCGGCAGATAAGCAACAAGGGCAGAGATATTTAATTAGGGCAGCAAAGAGATAATTATGAAAGGCCACAGAATCATACATCCATAACACTCCCTTTCTGCTCCGTTCTCAACTGAAAATGACTTCTAAGAGGTTTTCTGTAAATGAGGTGTGGTCAACCTGTTATGGTTTGCGAGATATAGGACCCCAGAATGCAGAGGAGCAGGCAGCGTGACGGTAAGTGCAAAGGTTTAATGACAAAAAACTCACTCTCAACAGGAGGCAGGCGAGATAGGCATGGCATGATCAAAAAACAAGACTTGATATGAGAACAAGACATGATCAGAGAAAAATGTTTCCGCAATGAATGACAGAACAGGTGTGTATATATGGAGTGTAAACCAGGTGAAGCAAGACAGATTAACTAGGTGCAGGTGAACCGAATAAAGTTGATTAACAGAGAACACAACATGACAGGAGCAAAACATGGCTTGAACAGAACGCAAATCCAAGGAAACAAACTAATAGAACTATAACTAGAAAAACATGAAACAAAAGCATAAACAGGAAAATAATAAACAGAAGCATGATTCAAAACTTGAGCAGTGAAAAACATAAGGAAAAAACCCGATACTAAAAACCAAACAACCCCAAATCATAACACAACCTCTTTGAACATGCAGGTGACACAGAGGAGTCATCTCTGAGACAGAGGATAACATTGAGGAGAACCATGATAATGAGGGATCCTCCTCTGATGAGAATGAATCCATGTTGACCTTTCTGTACTCTCTCAACTACACTAACTTTAAAGGATGTATATCATGCTGTCACCAGGGCTGCTTTAAGACTTTCTGACCACTCTCTGGTCCACCTCATCCCAACCTACAGGCAGAAATTTTTAGCTTCCAAACCTGTGGCTCAGACTGTTCAAAAGTGGACTATTGAGTCAAAGCAGATGTTACAGGCCCTCTTTGACTGACTGGACTGTTTTTGAAACTTCAGCCACTGATTTAAACCAATTTAGTGAAGTGGTGACATCATACATTATTTTCTGTGAGAACATGTGTGCAGACCAAGACCTTCTGCACATACAATAACAATAAACCTTGGTTCACTTCACATCTGAGGAAGCTGCACAGAGATAAGGAAGAGGCTCACAGCAGTGGGGACCGGGCCCTGTGTAAGCAGGTCCGGAACAAACTGACTGAGGAGATCTAAGCAGCGAAGAGAAGCTACAGTAAGAAGCTAAAGAAAAGCTTCTCACGTCGAGACGCTTCTGCTGTTTGGAATGGTTTGAAAAACCTGACTGTCTACAGGAGACCTTCCCCCCAACCCTGAGCAGAACCCTCTCCTGGCAAATCAGTTGAATAGCTTCTACTGCAGGTATGAAAAGCAGCAGTTCATACCTCAGCTCGACTCCTTCACATCCCATTCAGACACAAATTCTTACCATACATCAACCACCCCCCACCTTCAGACCCCTGTCTGCACTAAGGATTCAATTCAATTTAATTCAGTTGTATTTATATAGCGCCAGTTAGCAACACATGTCATCTCAAGGCTCTTTACAAAGTCAATTTAATCCAATCATACAGATTTCAAGTCAGGTTCATACATTCCAATTAATCCTAACTACCAAACAGTCAGGTTCAGTTATTTATTCAAATTGGTTAAAAGTTTTTCTGTCTAAGGAAACCCAGCAGATTGCATCCAGTCAGTGACTTGCAGCATTCACTCCTCCTGGAGGAGCATGTAGAGACAGTGGACAGTCACTGGTGTTGACTTTGCAGCAATCCCTCATACTGAGCATGCATGTAGCGACAGTGGAAAGGAAAAACTCCCTTTTAACAGGAAGAAACCTCCAACAGAACCAGAACCAGGCTCCGTGTGAGCGGCCATCTGCCACGACCGACTGGGGGTTTGAGAGTGTTAGGAATAACCTTTATTAATTTGCTCATAGCTGTTTTTCCCATATATACTATAGTGAAGTAAAGTATAATTTCTAATGTTTCCCTTTTGTTACAATAGGATAAGAATGCTCATAGACACACAGTACAAGGATAAATGCCCCAAGGATTGTCATAAATGACCTGAAGCTGGGGTACTGCGGTTGATAGTGGAGCAGCTGGTATAACTGGGTTGATTAGAAACCTACAGCACACTTAGATTAAGGATGTACACCCGCTACTACAAAATCTAACAGATAGACACCACAATGGTGACAAATAGTCTACTGATAATCACTGAGGGAGTGCACATCCATTGCATTGGAGTGCCAGATATAAAACTACACGCGACCTTCTATCGAGGCTCTTCGTCATCCTCTAACAGACGGCGACGATCTCTGTAATCATTCCTCTGCCTTAATTTAGATTAAAGGAGCTAAAAGTTAGAAACTGGTTGAGAGTCATTCCTTTAAGAGTCTTTAGATAGAGTGTGTGATCGCTTCTGGGGACCAAGTACTGGAGGAGCTCCGAGGCGTCTGACCGCCAACAGGGTGTGGTAGCTCGGACAAGAGAACAGAGCAGTAACAGAAAATGAACACAGAAGCACTGATCCAGCAGTACTTTCTATAGAAAATGGCAAAGTGAAACATTAATGGTAGTAGGTCTTTTAGGGGTTTTTATCTAGGAGAGAAAGACAGCTAAGCAGGTAAACTCTGAGCCAGCTTTCAAGTCTAGAGGATGAAAGAGAGAACATAGAGTTAGTCACAGTAGAAGCTCAGCCAGTAGCCATGTCTAGGAGAGACAGGGTTAAACACTGAAAGACAGGGCCAAGTAGGTAATTGGTAGAAGGTGAGCATTAAGTTGTTGGCAGCAGAAGCTTGGACGATGCCCCCTCCAGGAAGGTATCACAGGTAGATACAGAGTCAGGCCAGGTGTAGCTTCTAGGAAGAGAAAAGAGAGAGAACATAAAGTTAAAAGCTGAAATAACAGCAAATAACGTAAAACTGGAGAGTAGTATGAGAATGTAGCAGAGCGAGTGAAAGTGGTCATTATGTCCTCCAGCAGCCTAAGCCTATAGCAGCATAACTACAGAGATAGCTCAGGATAAACTAAGCCACTCTAACTATAAGCTTTATCAAAAAGGAAAGTTTTAAGCCTAGCCTTAAAAGTAGATAGGGTGTCTGCCTCACGGACTAAAACTGGGAGCTGGTTCCACAGGAGAGGAGCCTGATAACTAAAGGATCTGCCTCCCATTCTACTTCTAGAGACTCTAGGAACCACCAGTAAACCTGCAGTCTGAGAACAAAGTGCCCTGTTAGGAATATATGGACCAATCAGATCTCTGATGTATGATGGAGCTAGATCATTAAGGGCTTTATATGTGAGGAGGAAAATTTAAAATTTTATTCTGGATTTAACAGGGAGCCAATGAAGGGAAGCTAAAATAGGAGAAATGTCTTTTGAATTTTCATCAGAACTCTTGCTGCAGCATTTTCAATCAGCTGAAGGCTTTTAAATGCATTTTGTGGACATCCTGATAGTAAAGAATTACAATAGTCCAGCCTTGAAGTAACAAATGCATGGACTAGTTTTTCAGCGTCACTCCTGGACAGGATATTTCTAATTTTGGCAATGTTCTGGAGGTGAAAGAAGGAAATCCTAGAAACCTGATAATGTCTCCTCATCATGCCTGAGAGCCTGCGCCGACCAACTGGCACCCATCTTCACTGAAATCTTCATTAAGTCTCTGGAGCTGTGTGAGGTATCAGGATGACAATGCACCAATACACACAGCAAGACTGGTGAAAGATTGGTTTGATGAACATGAAAGTGAAGTTGAACATCTCCCATGGCCTGCACAGTCACCAGATCTAAATATTATTGAGCCACTTTGGGGTGTTTTGGAGGAGCGAGTCAGGAAACGTTTTCCTCCACCAGTATCACGTAGTGACCTGGCCACTATCCTGCAAGAAGAATGGCTTAAAATCCCTCTGACCACTGTGCAGGACTTGTATATGTCATTCCCAAGACGAATTGACGCTGTATTGGCCGCAAAAGGAGGCCCTACACCATACTAATAAATTATTGTGGTCTAAAACCAGGTGTTTCAGTTTCATTGTCCAACCCCTGTATATATATATATACATACACTGCTCAAAAAAATAAAGGGAACACTTAAACAACACAATATAACTCCAAGTAAATCAAACTTCTATGAAATCAAACTGTCCACTTAAGAAGCAACACTGATTGACAATCAATTTCACATGTTGTTGTACAAATGGAAAGACAACAGGGGGAAATCTTTGGTGATTAGCAAGACACACTCAATAAAGAAGTGGTTCTGCAGGTGGGGACCACAGACCACTTCTCAGTACCTATGCTTTCTGGCTGATGTTTTTGGTCACTTTTGAATGTTGGTGGTGCTTTCACACTCATGGTAGCATGAGACGGACTCTACAACCCACACAAGTGGCTCAGGTAGTGCTGCTCATCCAGGATGGCACATCAATGCGAGCTGTGGCAAGAAGGTTTGCTGTGTCTGTCAGCGTAGTGTCCAGAGCCTGGAGGCGCTACCAGGAGACAGGCCAGTACACCAGGAGACGTGGAGGAGGCCGTAGGAGGGCAACAACCCAGCAGCAGGACCGCTACCTCCACCTTTGTGCAAGGAGGAACAAGAGGAGCACTGCCAGAGCCCTGCAAAATGACCTCCAGCTGGCCACAAATGTGCATGTGTCTGCACAAACGGTTAGAAACCGACTCTATGAGGATGGTATGAGGGCCCGACGTCCACAAATGGGGGTTGTGCTCACAGCCCAACACCGTGCAGGACGCTTGGTATTTGCCAGAGAACAACAGGATTGGTAAATTCGCCACTGGCGCCCTGTGGTCTTCACAGATGAAAGCAGGTTCACACTGAGCACATGTGACAGACGTGATAGAGTCTGGAGACACCGTGGAGAGAGATCTGCTGCCTGCAACATCCTTCAGCATGACCAGTTTGGTAGTGGGTCAGTAATGGTGTGGGGTGACATTTCTTTGGAGGGCCGCATGGGCGTAGCCTGACTGCTCACCAGTGGTAGTCTGACTGCCATTAGGTACCAAGATGAGATCCTCAGACCCCTTGTCATTTTTTAAGCATGTTCTTGTAGGTTTTTTAACTAATTGAGTAAATCCATAGGTCCTAGAGACAGCTGACAACTTCTTTTGTAAGGACCAATTCTGTGATAGCCAATCTATATTTACATCACTCATAAAATATGTTTCAAAGCCCCAAAGTACTATTGCAGTATAACATTTCACAGATAGGAGGTACAAAGTATTTGCAACAGGTGGTCTATAACGGCAATCAATCAACATTGTGTGGAAAATATGTTTGCAACCAAAGTATTTCAGTGTCTTCAATCATTAGATCATTTCTCATTTTAACTGGTATATAATCTTGAATATAACAAGCAACTCCACCACTATCTCTCCTATATATATTATAGCAATGAACCCTCAATTTATTATCTTCAAAAGTCGAGTCAAGAGGTGTTTCAGAAATTACTAAAACATGCAAATTATTACAAAGCAGAAATCTGAAATGTAATCAAATCGCAGAAATGTCATAAAAGGAAAAGCAGACTTGTGAGCTGATCTGGTGAAAACTGAATGAGAAAAACAAAGCTGTGAAAATTGTTGTTGGAAACTCTTTCCTTATTTGTCTGACTATAGATATGAGCAAGTTTATGTCAGTAGATATTTTCTTGATTCCATTTTCTTATTTTTGAATATCAACATACCTGCCTTATTTAAAGGAAATGTTCTCTTCTTTCTCCCTCTGTTGTCGCAGACCTCCAAAAGCCACATGTGTCCAATGAGGAGGAAGCTTCTGCCATCCAACAGCTCTGTAACCAGGGGAGCAGGTCTAGTCGTGACCAGGAGGAAACAGAACCTGAATGGACTGAAGAGGCACAGATGGAACCAGATCCTCATCTGACCAAACGGGGGAAACCAAGACCTCCATGGATTAAAAAAGAAGAGGAGGAACCAGATTCTTTAATGATTAACCGTAAATGGTGGGTACCAAAACATTTACCAACTAAACCGGACCAGAAAGACCTCTGCCACAGACTAAAGGGAGTACAGCATGTCCAGAACCAGTCCATTGCTTTGATAGAGACTTCTGCTCTGAGACCTTTTTCTTGTCAAACATGTGGAAAAAGGTTCTCTCAGTTTGTTCATTTAAAAATTCATAAGAAAGTTCATACAGGTGAGAGACCTTTTTTTTGTAAAATATGTGGTAGAAGTTTATCTCAGTTTGGTTATTTAAATGTAAGAAAGTTCATACAGGTGAGAGACCGTTTTCTTGTGAAATATGTGGTAGAAGTTTCTCTCAGTTTGTTCATTTAAAAATTCATTTAAAAAGTCCCTGTCGGGGGTGCTGGATAGTGCCCCTCCCGGGGACTCCATTATTCTGCTGGGGGACTTCAACGCCCACGTGGGGAACGACAGTGACACCTGGAGAGGCGTGATCGGGAGGAATGGCCTCCCCGATCTGAATCCGAGTGGTGTTTTGTTATTGGACTTCTGTGCTAGTCACGGATTGTCCATAACGAACACCATGTTCAAACATAAGGGTGTCCATCAGTGCACTTGGCACCAGGACACCCTAGGCAGGAGGTCGATGATTGACTTTGTTGTCGTATCATCAGACCTTCGGCCGCATGTTTTGGACACTCGGGTGAAGAGAGGGGCTGAGCTGTCCACTGATCATCACCTGGTGGTGAGTTGGATCCGCTGGAGGGGGAGAAAGCCGGACAGACTCGGCAGGCCCAAGCGCATAGTGAGGGTCTGCTGGGAACGCCTGGCGGAGCCCTCGGCCAGGGATGTATTCAACTCCCACCTCCGGGAGAGCTTCGACCAGATCCCGGGGGATGTTGGAGACATAGAGTCCGAGTGGACCATGTTCTCTGCATCTATTGTCGATGCTGCTGCCCATAGCTGCGGCCGTAAGGTCTGCGGTGCCTGTCGTGGCGGCAATCCCAGAACCCGGTGGTGGACACCGGCAGTAAGGGATGCTGTTAAGCTGAAGAAGGAGTCCTATCGGCTGTGGTTGGCTTGTGGGACTCCTGAGGCGGCTGACGGGTACCGTGAGGCCAAGCGTGCTGCGGCCCGGGCTGTGGCAGAGGCAAAAACTCGGGCCTGGGAAGAGTTCGGTGAGGCCATGGAGAAGGACTACCGGTTGGCCTCGAAGCGATTCTGGCAAACCGTCCGGCGCCTCAGGAGGGGGAAGCAGTGCTTTGCCAACACTGTTTATAGTGGGGGCGGGAGACTGCTGACCTCGACTGAGGACATTATCGGGCGGTGGAAGGAGTACTTCGAGGATCTCCTCAATCCTGCCATCACGCATTCCGTGGTGGAAACAGAGGCTGGGGACTCGGGGTTGGATTCTTTCATCACCCAGGCTGAAGTCACCGAGGTGGTTAAAAAGCTCCGCGGTGGCAAGGCTTCGGGGGTGGATGAGATCCGCCCTGAGTACCTCAAGTGTCTGGATGTTGCAGGGCTGTCATGGTTGACACGCCTCTTCAACATTGCGTGGCGGTCGGGGACAGTGCCTCTGGACTGGCAGACTGGGGTGGTGGTCCCCCTTTATAAGAAGGGGGACCGGAGGATGTGTTCCAACTACAGGGGGATCACACTCCTCAGCCTCCCTGGTAAGGCCTACGCCAGGGTATTGGAGAGGAGAGTCCGACCGATAGTCGAACCTCGGGTTCAGGAGGAACAGTGTGGTTTTCGTCCCGGCCGTGGAACACTGGACCAGCTCTATACCCTCTACAGGGTGCTCGAGGGTTCATGGGAGTTTGCCCAACCGGTTCACATGTGTTTTGTGGACCTGGAGAAGGCATTCGACTGTGTCCCTCGTGATGCCCTGTGGGGGGTGCTCCAGGAGTATGGAATCGGGGGCCCTTTATTAGGGGCCATCCGGTCCCTGTACGAGCGGAGCAGGAGTTTGGTCCACATTGCCGGCACTAAGTCGGACCTGTTCCCAGTGCATGTTGGACTCCGACAGGGCTGCCCTTTGTCGCCGGTCCTGTTCATAACTTTTATGGACAGGATTTCTAGACGCAGCCAAGGGCCGGAGTGGGTCTGGTTTGGGGACCAGTGGATTTCGTCTCTTCTTTTTGCGGATGACGTGGTCCTGCTGGCCCCCTCTAGCCAAGACCTACAGCATGCGCTGTGGCGGTTCGCAGCCGAGTGTGAAGCGGCTGGGATGAGGATCAGCTCCTCCAAGTCCGAGGCCATGGTACTCGACCGGAAAAGGGTGGCTTGTCCTCTTCAGGTTGGAGGGGAGTTCCTGCCTCAAGTGGAGGAGTTTAAGTATCTCGGGGTCTTGTTCACGAGTGAGGGAAGAATGGAGCGGGAGATCGACAGACGGATTGGTGCAGCTGCCACAGTAATGGATGGGGGCGCTGTGCCGGTCCATTGTGGTGAAGAGAGAGCTGAGCCGAAAAGCAAAGCTCTCAATTTACTGGTCGGTCTACGTTCCTACCCTCACCTATGGCCATGAACTTTGGGTCATGACCGAAAGAACGAGATCACGGATACAAGCGGCTGAAATGAGCTTCCTCCGTAGGGTGGCCGGGCACTCCCTTAGAGATAGGGTGAGGAGCTCGGCCATCCGGGAGGAGCTCGGAGTAGAGCCGCTGCTCCTCCACATTGAGAGGAGCCAGTTGAGGTGGCTCGGGCATCTATACCGGATGCCTCCTGGACGCCTTCCTCGGGAGGTGTTCCAGGCACGTCCCACCGGGAGGAGGCCCAGGGGACGGCCCAGGACACGCTGGAGGGACTATGTCTCTCGGCTGGCCTGGGAACGCCTTGGGCTCCCCCTGGAGGAGCTGGAGGAGGTGTCTGGAGAGAGGGACGTCTGGGCGTCTCTGCTGAGTCTGCTGCCCCCGCGACCCGGTCCTGGATAAGCGGAAGACGACGAACGAACGAACGAGATTCTAAATTTAAAGTGAATTTTAAGTTTTTAATGCAATAAAGATCATAAGGATGACAATTAATTCATTCGTAATTACTCCAACCATCTTTCTTTTCTTTTTTTTGTTAAATTAGTTTTTTGAAATGGTTTGTGCTCCTGTTTTTTTCACCTAGCTGTACACATATTAGCGCTGACTGTTTTGTGGACAACTTTGGTTTTCTTCTTTACGACATTTGTGTTTGGTGACTATGAGCGGCCACACTCGCATTGTTTATACCTGCTGCTGCACGAAAATCTGTGATGCACCACAATCTGTGACTGCAGGGGGCGATAGTGTGCATTTCTCTACATATACGTCTCGAAGACAAGCAAGAAGTAGACCATTTGCGTAAACTGTGTAAGCACTGATACATCCCAGATTGTTGGCTTCACTAAACATTTGATTACCCTCACATTGACTGAAAATGTAATGTATTTATTGAATTTGAAGCTGAACACTAAACCATGACATTGAATGCCTGTCGTTTGAATATGTAAATCCACTGTAACTGTTTATTAAAATGTTAAACACTTAATAAATGATCCCAAGTGCTTTGTTGGATGGGGGGCGCGTAATACAGTACCTCCAATGATTTTATTGATTTACATTGTTTGTTTTGAAAATATTGAAATGATTTACAGCTGGGTTTTTTTCCTGGTTTTTTGTGACATTTACACCATCAAGCATCTCTCTTCCCGTCTATGGTTTTAGTTACAATATTATGATTTCCTCCATGAAGTCTTCTGTGGATGGAAGGAGTCAACATGAAGTTAATCGAAGGCAGAGAACCTGGAATATAACCTAGACTAGTAAACTTAGATGGAGTTTAAGTTTTATTAAGAATCTTGTTAAGGGGAAATTGGAAGAACTTGAACATGGATTTATGGTTCTTGATGGTTTCTGTGGTCCAGAGTTTTTAATGTAATGAGGTCCAGGGTGAGTGGCTGGAGCAGAGTCCAGGAGAAGGTTTATTGTTACTAATGGAAAACCGTAAAAACCGAGTAGAGCTGAGTAGGTACTAGTGGAAAAGGGCCATTAGTCAGAGAATCTGGCGACAAGATTGTGTTGTAATTAAACAGGGAGGGGGGATAGCTGATGACGTCATGACAAAAATGGTGGGTCAGTTTTACTTCTCTGACATATTAATGTAAACACTAATAATTCACTATTGATTATTGTGGGCAGGCTGACAAACCCCTCCTGTCCCTCCTCATCCAACAAGTCTTGTGTTGCATTAGGCTATCGTCAGCTCAGACTGTCTGTTTCCAAGTTTAGCTTGTGGTCGATGTTTTGTTATAATCACACAGCTGTGTTTGCCTATCTGCATCGTTCTGAAACTGACTTTATAGAAGTCTCCCCGAGAAGAAATATTCTGTGCAGCTCCTGAAGAGACTGTGTCACCTCCTGTCCAGTCAATAACATTTTATTTATCAGCTCTTATTCTGGGACTGGGTCCTGGCTGGGCTCCAAAACATTCATTTCATCTCAACATCCCATGCTGTTGGACAGACACCTGTTGCCTGGTCTCCTCCTTCAGAGACAACCCTGGGCCGGTCCAGGAGACAATGGCTGAGACCCCTCAACCACACAGAGAGAAATGATTTTTACCAGCTCCTTGCCTGAGGTGAGATAGATATATTTCTTCTCTTCAATGTTACTTTTCATAAAACAAATGAGTGTTATTCTCCCAGTTTGCTGCAACCTTTAGATCTCCAAGGCCAGAGTTGACATTTCCACGAACATGAGGTGGGAATCTTACTTTGCTGATTTGAAACTGGACAACAACAAATGTGTTAAAGAGAGAACTTCAAATTGTTCCTTCTTCCCTTTTATCCTACATATGATGGCAATCAGAGAAGAGATTCTTTCATACAGGATTTTGTGAAAATCCGACAACAATTTGGAAACATTTTGACCTCATTCGATAATTCTAGTAAGATTGCTAAACATTCTCTGCTCATTTTAGGGCTTATTTAATTCTCATCTCTAGAAGTAAATGTCAATCTTAGCATCAGTTCAAGCCAGCAAAGCAGGAGGAACTACGCTTCTAGCTTTAAAATGTGATGCTAAAACAGAGATTGAACAGGGTTTAAAGATATACCGTAAAATCCAGACTACAGAGCGCCTCTGATTAAAAGACGCATGCTCTAATTTTAGAAAGAAAACCAATGTTGTTCTTGTACAGGCCGCACCGGATGTTAAGCTGTGGGTGTCCCACGTTGTAATATTATTTACAGAAAGATATTAAATGTGAGGAATTTTTAACTTTTAACTTAAGCCGAAAGGTAATTTAAACAAATGTATATTGCAAATGCTTTTTTTCAAACAGTGTCTAACACGGCTACTTTTAAATATACGTACGTTATCAATAACACGCAAATTATGTTGCTTATGCTTTTTTACTGAACTGTGCACGAACAACATTCCAATATCTCCTAACTGATATACACTGCAGCCTACCAGGTCAAAGGTAATTGATCGCCTTCTTCATCTTCTTCCTGCGAACTGAAACCATCAAAGTCCTGTTTTTCAGTGTCTGAATTGAACAGCCTCAGGATCTCGTCGCCCACTTCAGCCTCTTCGTTGTCGCTCTCACTTGAGCGCCCCTGGTCCTCTTAATCACGCAGCAGTCCAGCCTTTCGAACCCCGTTAGTGATTTTCCACGTTGATGAGTGTTGGGCGTGAAAACTTGTATCTTGTGTTTATCACTTATAAGACTTGTACATTCTGTACTGAGCTGCACACATGAACTCAGCATGTGAGCCTGAAGGCCAAGCTGAATCGCACCCCTTTTTCTCACCAGCCCATAAATAAAGACTGGGAGCCTCACTCTGTGTAGTTTTGCACTGCAGAGTGTTGCTACCTCTTACTGCAGAAAGATAACAGAGACTCTGTGTCGTTCCTCTGAGTCTGACTGTTCAAATAATACCTAACAATGAGGGTGAATAGAAATGTCTGATTTACAATACCGGTAATTGAATTGTGAAAGTGCTCTTGATTTATTGCACAAGTTCATTGGACTTCTTTGAACTACTCATCAATTTGATTGGTCTACTGTTACCAGGCAGAATGTTTTTGGCGGCATGAAAGAAAAACATGCATTAGCCGCACCGTTGTATAGGCCGCAGTGTTCAAAGTGTGTGAAAAAAGTAGCGGCTTATAATCCGGAACATACAGTAATCACTCTGCATCATGTTCAGGACTCATAGTAATCACTGACTTTACCTGATGATGTCACATCTTCCCTCTGGCGAGAAATATCGAGGTGTTTTAACATCACGAGTGTCACACCTTTACTACACATAAATCTGAGCAAATAAGGATCATCTAAGGGGTTCCTCAAGGCTCCATTTTGTAGCCACTTCCATTTCTTCAGCTCAGATTATTTATTACTACATGTCTTACTATATGCATGCTGATGAAACTGTTTATCTGTGTCACCACATGACCGCAAACCTCTGCTTACACGAGCGGAAATTCTTGACAGTAATTAAGTATTGTAAGTGTGTCCATTATATCAATGAGTGGATGCATCAGAATTTCTTCCAGCCCGAGGAACTGGGCTTGGCCCCTGGTGGGCATCCTTTCCTTTAGGCCTTCCTAGGGTTATTTCACTGGGCAGAATTGCACAGAGACTTCCTAATTTGGTCCTTCTGAGTTTCACCTGGGGCAGTTAATGAGTGCCCAGCAGGTTTGGGGCTCTGGGGTTTCCCACTCAGTGCTCTGCAGTCTTTCTGCCAGTGGCTTGTATGGGCGCTGGTCCACTTGGGTGCCCATGCTCTAGGCTTGGCCTGCAGTGGGGGACATTGCTGAGGTATTGGCTGGGCTGGTTTGGTGCCTGAGACCATTTGCCCTCTGTTGCTCATGGGCAACATACAAACACACACACGCATACATACTCCAAACAAATGAAGGTCACACAAATACAGGTACCTTTATCTTTAATGTGGCCGGTCTACTTTGATACCAGGTGCAGTCTTGATTTAATAAAGTATCCCACAAACAGGGTTACTAGAAATATGCATTTTGTAGAGAGGAAAGCTGCTGTGGCACATGGACACCAGCTTCTCCATATGGTATGCCAGAAATGAAGAGGCTTAAAGGGATAAACACAGAATGTTAAGTGAGACGACTGTTCAGTTAAAACAGTGTTCTGTTGTGAATTTAAATTATTACAACCTTAATGTTTACTGCAATAGCCTTTAAAATATGAAATAAATCATCACCTTTCTGAATTTTTATATTTGTCAAAGTGTGCAGTTTGTTTAATGAAATACACAATATATATATTTTAAATAAATTATAAAGTGCACAACTCTTTAATCTAGACTATTTAGTATAATTGTAAATGCAAGAAATGTTAAATTACTGCTGAAGGTCATTCAAAGTTCTGTGTTCAGTCTAACATTTGTCTGGTTTCCCGCAGTCTGTCTCTTCTGCTGCTGCTTCTTACTTTTTAAGGAGTATGTTATCGTAATTTCATTAAAAGCTTTAAAATATAGAAGAACTTCAAAACCTATTAATGGCTTTCCAGGTCCCTTGTTACATGCTTAACTCAAGGTTCAGGTACTCAGAGTTGACTAAACCTAATACCAGCGGTTCTGGAACCAAACCTAGGAGTTTCGTTTCTGCAATGCCTCCCTGGTTATTTCATGTATAATATCAGTTATTACCCTGTGTGTTCTTGCATTGTTTTCATAGCTTTGTGACTTTAGTCAAGTTCCCTGAGCTTCTTTGCCTTTGTTTCCTCAAAACTGTCATTAATTCTGTTAATTAGACTCCCCTGATCCTGGTTCCACTAATCACCTCCCCAGTCACTGATAAGCCTGTGAGTTACTCTCACTCCTCGCCGGATTATAATCTGTGTACTTTCCAGTCTGTCCTGTTTGCCTAATCCCAAAAATATCCCAATGATTTTAAAGAATCTTAAACTAAGCCACTTTAAATCTGCAGTAAAATTGGAGCCCAACCCAGCTGGCATTTTAACCTTGAGTCTCTGTTGAATCAACATCAGGTAGTTGAGTTGGATAACTGTTTAATTTTGATTTGATTTTGCAAATCTAATCAATGTTGAAATAGCAACGTCATTTCTACATCATGTCTGGATGTTGGAACAATGTTATTTTTCAACTGACATATTTCAGCAACATTTTTAAAAGTCATGTTTGTAAAAGTAATGCTGATTAGACATACAACTCAAAAACTGTTGATATTTCAATGCTGAATCCATGGTGAGTTAACAACACCAATTCAACTGTTTGGTGTTCAACATTGTTTTGTGGTTGAATTCATTTTTTTCTTTAAACTGACATTATTTCAACAACATTTAAACGTTTAATGTCAGTTGAATGCCAGCTGCTTGTTTTAACCTAACAGAAGATATTTGAACTTCAACTTTATTCACATCGAGGTGGAAAGACAACGAGAAACAAGTTTATTACATCAAGTCTGTCGGAAATTGCAGTGTAGAAACAAATTAGTTGTATTTTTGTCTTTGTTGAATGTTGGAACATTTGGTGCAGCACATATAAGCTAAATTATACAGATAAACATTGCTGACTAATGGGGCTATGATGAAGTTTTCTTTAAGAAACTTTATATAAATATGTTAATGTAATGCCTTTAGTCCCTCTGTTCCCCATCTGCAGAGGGTTCAACATGTGCTTAGTATTCAGGTCATAACCAGTCTTATGTCTCTGATTTACACTCCTACCAGCCAGCTTGTCAAGGCTCGACCCACCTCTTACACACTGGTATGTTTGAATGGCTCCAGGCTACAACTGAACCAGAATTGGGCAGAAAATGAAGAAGTAAGTCTGCCTTTCACTTTCAGGTTTACACAGTGGAATTTTCCAAAGAGTCTCATATTCTCCAGGGTTAGGGTTCGGAGGTTATGCGCCAGCCTTAGGCTATGAAGGTCCGGTAAATCTGTTCTTATTGCAGAGCTTAACAAGACTGAACTGGCTTTACTACTGCATTATACATGTTCTACATAGAATTCTTTTTTAAATTAAATTAAACAGTGTAGAAATGACGCATTACCTTTTATTCTCCACTGTTTGACATTAAATGATGTAAATATTTTATTTTCTAGGATAGTTGGGATCAACAAAATATCTCTTTTTTTGTTGTTGCTAAAAGCCAAAAGAATGAGGGAATTTAAAAAAATTTACCTTGGTGACCTGTGCTACATTTCTTCCCCCTCTCTTTACCCTACTTTTAAAAAACGGTTAAAATAAAGGCCACTAGTGCCGTAAAAAGAAACCTAAAATCAGTTTTTGGCCACCCCTCAGTGAGCAATGGTCTCAGAGGCTCCACCACTGTTCAACCACCATGTTCCATGTAAAGGCTGTACAGGGAACATTAAGAAAGAGAGCATTGGTATTTATTCAAAAGACACCTGCTCTACTGGATCTTTCATGCTGTTTACTGAATGTTAGGAGAAGTGACATTTAGAAAGCTCATTTCACAGAAATAACAGAAACAACACAAGATTTTCAGAACATGCCACACCAAAGCCGTACATCTCTGAATATATTTATTTTACATCATCTAAGTAGCATCTGCTAGAAGAATCATTGCAAAAGGTTTCAGTAAAATAAAATTGTAGCTGTATGATTATTATTAATGGGTTTTATGTTGATGATTTTGATTTTTAAACTAACTTGAAGAATTAACTATATTAACTAGAAAACTACCATAGAGACCCGTGTTCTCCACCTGCAGCATGGTCTCCAGGTGTTCATACATATCTGTGACCCACCATCCTTCCAGGCGAGGAACAGCCCGGCAACCTGTTCAGGTTCTGCTTTTCACTTGTTGACTGCTGGCATGGACTCTGGGCTCATGTGAACCAGAACTGAACAGAATCTGAAGAACTTGTTGTCTTTCACATTCATGTTTGCACAGAGAAATTTTGCTGTTGGTCTCATATGTCCTTTGGGGTTTTTCCCATAATAGGCTGAGCCCCCTGAGTTTAGGAAGGTAATTTAGTCATTTATACAAACAACCCTGGATCTATTTATTATGGACTGTTTATTTTCTAGGTATTTATTCATGTTTTTATTTTCAATGCAGAGAGTTAGGAAAAGGTGTCATTAAGGGCTGAACACGGTTACTATTTTTCTTATTTAAATTTTTGTTAACATTTATTAAGTTAATCATTTAATCTAAAAGTCAAATTTTTATTCAGGAATAGTGCATACCCCAAAGTAAAACACAAACAATGACATCCAATTTAAAGAAAAAATGGAGCTCTAAAAACTACTTAGAAAAGTACGTATTTTCTGGTGCTGCACGGTGGCGCAGCTGGTAGCACTGTTGCCTTGCAGCAAGAAGGTCCTGGGTTTGACTTCCGGCTGGGGGTCTTTCTGCATGGGGTTTGCATGTTCTCCTCGTGCAGGCGTTGTTTCTCTCCAGGGACTCCAGTTTCCTCCCACAGTCCAAAAACATGACTGTTAAGTTAACTGGTCTCTCTACATTGCCCTTAGGTGTGAATGAGTGTGTGTGTGGTTGTTTGTCCTGTGTGTGTCTGTGTTGTCCTGCGCTGGATTGGCGACCTGTCCAGGATGCACCCTGCCTCCCGCCCGTAGACTGCTGGAGATAGGCACCAGATAAGTGGTATAGAAGATGAATGAATGGTATTTATTTATTTTTAAGAAACAAATCATGGATATTTAGCATATTGAGAAAGTTGAACATGATGAGTTATTTAAAATAGACGTTTTCTCTCAATTATCCACCCATCCACTTGGCATATCATCGGAAGCCTTGCGGGGTCACAGGGGACTGGTATTTATCTCCACCAGCTGCAGGGTGTGCTGTTCACTGGTTTCCAGTCTACAACACAGAGATACACAGGACTGACAACCATGTATGCACAAAATAGCATGTGTGTTTTTGGACTCCTGAGCCAGTACCCAGAGAGAACTCACAGCTGCATGGGAAGAACGTGAAATCTGCACACACAAACCCTTGGCTGGGATTCAAACCCAGGATCTACATGCTGCAAGGCAACAGTGTTGACGACTGGAGTCAGTTTTTCAGAAAAAAATGTTCTTTATTTTTGTGTCTCTATAGGAGCAAACAGGTCAAGCCATGTGAACGTTCATCCAAACACAATCATAAGACCTTTGACTTTCTTTCTCTAACATTGGGAATTGTGTCTGGATCGTGTCTGTTCAAACTGTGCATTAGCTCCAACAGATGTGGCCTGTGCAAACAAACCATGACTGCGGTTTTCAGTCACAGTTTTAACTTAGTTACACGTTTATTTGTTTCGTTTTAATTGCCAATAAATTGTATATAACCACAATAAGCAACATGAGTGAATGAAACCTTTTTAGAGTTTTATTGTTAATTGGTTAATCAACAATGGATTCTAACCTGAACTAAAATGAATCTGTATGAACCTCAGTCCTGTTTTTAAATGATTATAAACATGATTTTAAACAGAGGTTCTGTGTTAAATACCCAGAACCTGCTCAGCTCTGCACTGTTTCACAGAAGTGGAACATTTACAATAAATGGGTGAGTGTCTAGAGGAAACCGTTCAAACATGTAGTATTTATGTCACTATGAACTTGGGTAACACCAAAAAGACAAAGAACTTTGATTTTTTTTACTTTTGAGAGTGAAAGTATGGGAGTGTGAATGTTTCATCAGTTCTTTCAGTTTTGTTCTGAAGCAAAGAATGAGGTTATAAAAGGAGCTTCAGTAAAGGAAAGCTGAACTCGTCCTCCGTTCTGAGACACAGACTGTTGGTAAGTTTCTGAACGTCTTCACTTTGACATTTTTAAACTAAATTCTGTTTGGCTATTTTTGTTGGATCCTGACAATAATCTGTTTCTACAGTTTGTGAATAAATGCAGTTTAGCCAAAGAGCAGCAAGAGAAGGTGAACCACAGAGAGCAGAAAAAACACAAACATAAGAAAGGTTTGTTTCTATCTATCTTCACTCCAGCAAGGACGTAACTTTGGGTCTAGCATGGGGGGGGGGTTAAGCTCTCTACCTAGTTGTTTATTTATTGAATCATTTACTTTTGTAAAAGGCTAATTTTCTGTTCCTGTTTCAGAAATTCATTCTAATATTTTTACTGTGATTACCATAACTTTCCAGTTTTTCTGTTCCACATCAGTTCAGCAATTAATAAAAAGCTGATTTTTACTTCATCTTTTGGTTTTAATTTTCTGTTAGTAGTTTAAGTGAAGGTTGAACCTCTTATAACTGGTGAAAAAAACATTTGGCTGAAGCAGATAATAACACGTTTAGTGATATTTAGAAAAGTCTTTCTGCTCTGTCCGTCCGACTAAAGTTGTTAGACTCAGAGAAACTATGTTTACGGTGGCTCAAATAAAAGTGCTTCTTTTCCCATCTATATAAATTACTTTTTTTATTTTTTATTTTACTCTCTCACTCTCTCTCCCACATCTGAGGCTCCATTGTCATACTTTCTTACATTTCTAAAAAGAAAACTGCTACCTTATTTTAAAGCACAATGTTAGAAAATTGGAGAGAAATTAGAGAGATTAGAATAAGGTTAGCTTATTCCAATCTCCAAAATTAGAATAAGATAACCCTTTAATTGCAGTGCATTTATTCAAAGGGAAAGATTCTACCGACAGACAGATCAATTGATCCTAGGGCTACTCCTAGGAGCGTCCTCTGGACCACGCCTTTTTTTTATTTTATCATTTCTTTTCTTGTGGCCTTGTCACTCTATGGGAGCTGGGGTGTGGGTTAAAGGTGGCGCCGGCCCTAGTCTGGATTGATGGCTTGGACAGTCTGCCTGTATCAAGTTCAGAATGAAAGGGACCACCAGGGTCCGGGGGCTTGCCGGTACCTGGACCTGGGAGTATAGAGTGTGTATGGGGAGTGTGAATGAGAGTACAGGGTCCATTCTTGTATGGCTTTACATTGGCTATTTGCGTGTGAGTGTTTGTATATGTAAGTAAGAGGGTGGAAAGGTGTGATTATGACTGTGTGTGCCTTTTTCTGTCAGATTGGATCTTGGACACTCCCCCCCCGCATGCATGCATGTTGGGCCTCTGCTTGGGAGGGGTGTGCTCTTGGGAGGGGTGTGCTCTTGGGCCTTTTCTAGGGTGTTATCTTGTATTCTCTTTATCCTAATTTCTTTCCTCTATTCTTGTCTCCTCTCCCGTTACCTTTTTGCCCTATCTCTATCCTTTCCTTGCTTCTTTTTTTCCCTTTCGTTTACATCTCTGTCCATTGCATTAGAAATGATGCCAAAGCAATTTCTGATAAAGCTTTTTAAATAATATCAAGCGGAGCATCACAGCAAAAGCTGTAATGCTTTACTTGTGGAAGTAAATTTTCTGGGCGTTGCCTTGGCTCTCAGACAACAATTATGAGTGCTACTCTGCCGGACAAAAAAAAAGTAAAGAATAAAGTAAAAAAGCTTTAGTTTAGTTCACTTTATAAAACTCGCAATATCTGTGACTCAAATAATTTTCGTGAAAAAATTATTTGTAAAATTTTGGAATTTTTTTCTCTATAGAATAGATTTACACAAATTAAAGGTTGAATTTTATTTATTAATTTTTTCTGTGTGAGATTATGTTGTTGCGATAAAAGCTGAGTTTATTTTACACATTTTTACCAGGGGTCCAATTAATGCTGCAGATGCTGCATATTTTAGATTTTCTGCTTTGGGTTCTAATCGTGTATTAAAATAATTTCAGTGTACCTAAATAGATGACCCGATTGACCATGATTAGACAGTGCGATATAAAAAAAATGTTTTACTGTTTCAGAGGATTAAATCATTTGTATTGGTGTTTCCTTTTATTTCACTACAGGCAGACTGACAGCAAGGAAGAGTCAACACTGACAATCAAGATGTGCCTGACACTGACTATAACTCTACTCATCATTGTGGTTGTAATAATTTTGCTACCCTGGCTGAACATCGTCACGCTGGCAGATGTGTTCACATCCGGGAGGAACCTTTCAAAGTTGGTAATCCCAACATTAGATGATATGACGATATCAGGAGCTTTAACACTGACAGATACAGTGTTTTTCATAAGGTCAAACTCAATGACAACAATGTTCCTGGTTATTGTCTCTGTCATATTTAGTTTGCACTGGTTCGACATCATTACTTTGACACGATTCATCCCCTCAGGATTAAATAATACTAAAATTTCAGGAGCATTAGCAGTGACAATCACAGTGTTTCTCACTCTGTTGAACTCACTGACAACAACTCTCTCAGTTGCTGTAAATGTCATGCTTTGGGTCCATTGGCTGAACATCGTCACGCTGGCAGATGTGTTCACAGCAGGGAGGGATAGTTTAAAGTTGGTAATCCCAACATTAGATGATATGACGATATCGGGAGCTTTAACACTGACAGATACAGTATTTTTCATCATGTCAAACTCAATGACAACAATGTTCCTGGTTATTGTCTCTGTCATATTTAGTTTGCACTGGTTCGACATCATTACTTTGACACGATTCATCCCCTCAGGATTAAATAATCCTAACATTTCAGGAGCATTAGCAGTGACAATCACAGTGTTTCTCACTCTGTCGAACTCACTGACAACAACTCTCTCAGTTGCTGTAAATGTCATGCTTTGGGTCCATTGGCTGAACATCGTCGCACTGACAGACGTATTCATGTCGTTCACCATTGGATCAAAATACACAAAGACTTGCATTGATTCAAAGCCAGGAGCTAAACGACTGGCTGAAGTCGTTAAAGGAAAAAGCACTCTGCTTACATCACAAACAGGCCATCTCCCGCTTTACAAAATTACACTGGAAGAAAAACAAATCAGCATTAAAGGGTGCAAAAGTTTCAGTTTTGGAGAGAAATCCATGAACTGTAACCGAAACATCATTCTTCTTGGAGCCAAAGGTGCTGGGAAGTCCACTGTCATTAATGCGATGATAAATTACGTTCTAGGTGTTAGATGGGAGGACTCTTTTCGGTTTAAGTTAGTGGACGAAAGTCAAACAAAATCACAAGTTCACAATCAGACACCAGAAATCACCGTGTACAAACTCTACCACCAGGAGGGTTTCAGAGTAAATTACTCACTGACTATTGTGGACACTCCAGGCTTTGGAGACACCGGAGGCATAGACAGAGACAAGGACATCACAGAACAGCTGCGTAGCCTCTTCGCTGATCAGGAAGGTGTCGGTGAAATTGATGCCGTGTGTTTTGTAGTTCAGGCCAATATAACTGAACTGACATCAACACAAACATACGTGTTTGATTCAGCACTCTCAATCTTTGGCAAAGATGTAGCAGAAAACATCAGGGTCCTGGTGACGTATGCAGACGAGCAGCAGCAACCAGTTCTAGAAGCCATCAGAGTGTCTGGTGTCCCATGTCCTAAAAGTAATGACGGTCTCCCAGTTCACTTCAGATTTAATAACTCAGTGCTGTTTGCTCACAACAAATCCTCAGTGATAAGACGCATGATTCGGCTCAACGAAGAGAAAACCTTTGAGTTTTGGAACATGGGGACAAAGAGCATGGCCGGTTTCTTTGCTAGTCTAAATCACGTCAGAACCATAAGGTTGACAATGACCAATGAGCTCCTGAAAGAAAGAAAGCATCTGGAAAGTACAGCTGAGGAGCTGCAGAAGCAGGTTAAACTCGGCTTGGCCAAGCTGCAGGATATTAGGGAGACCAATGAAAAACTCCAAGAGCACGAAGCAGAGATCAGGAAAAATGGGGACTTTGAGTTTCACGTCACTTTGAAAAAAGTTGAGCAAGTTGATATTTCTCACACTGGACAGTACATCACCAACTGTCTGCAGTGTTATGTTACCTGTCACTATCCTTGTGGTATACCTAATGATGATGGTAAAAGAGGATGTTCTGCAATGGGGCAGGACGGTTACTGTAGAGTGTGTCCAGGGAAATGTTTTTGGAATGTGCATTCTAACCAGAGGTTCAAATGGGAATATCTAGAAATTCATGAAAAAAGAACAGTGAAGGAGCTGAAAGAAAAATACGAGAAGGCCTGCGGGCAGAAGGTGACTTTGGAGGAGCTGATTAAAAACCTGCTGTCTGATTATAAATCTGTGCAGGATGATGTGATGAAACTGATCACAGAGGCTGCAAAGTGTCTGAACAGAATGAAAGAGATAATCCTGAACCCAAATCCCCTTACCACTCCAGAATATATCGACATGCTCATTAAAGGAGAGCAACAGGAGACCAAACTGGGCTGGAAGGAACGAGTTCAGGCTCTGATGAAAATAAAAGAACAGGCAGAGATCATAGCTAAAGTAGAGAAGGGAGAGGAGATTCTGGCTCATCAGTGATCTGCTGATGCCTTCAGAACAAATCTAAACTCAGACATGATAAACCAGCAACAGTTAAATATTTGCAATATTTCAATAGTTCCTCTTTATTGTTACATTTTTCACTTGTTTCATTCTGCTTTTAATAATAATTTTATATTATTTTGGTGTTGTTTTTTTTTCTTTTCTTTTTTTATATATCTTGGAGACCGTTAATGATTCTGTGTACCAGCTTCCTGCATGGGGTGGAAATGTATATTTGTTCTGCTTCTAATTCATGCAAATGGTACTGATGTAAAAACACATGATATGAACTGTTTTACTCTTTTCTGTGTTGTTGCATGGATGGAAAAATGAATGCAATTTATAGAAGATAAATTTTTATTTCAAACACAGACATCTTCTCCTCATTAAATCACAAATTGAATCTTTTGTTCATAGTGTTTCTTCATCATTGTGTGATGCATTAGACAATGCAGGCCCCTTGAAAAAGAAGGTAATCATTCATAGGAGGCTAGCTCCTTGGTTTAATTCAGATCTACTTTAAAGCACAATGTTAGAAAATTGGAGAGAAAATGGCGCTCTACACACCTAGAGGATTCCTGCTTAATCTGGAAAAATAGCCTACTGTTGTATAAAAAGACACTTCATCAAGCTAGAACAGCTTATTTCTCATCATTAATAGAAGAGAACAAGAATAATCCAAGGTTTCTCTTTAGTACAGTTGCTAAACTTACACAGAGTCATAGCTCTGTTGAGCCATCCATTCCCTTAGCTCTTAGCAGTCATGACTTTATGGGATTCTTCCAAAATAAAATTGATTCTATTAAAATTAAAATCTTTGACATACTCCTGAAGATGATTACTTCATCCTCAGCAAGTGAGACAACATTGGAAATAACTGTAGAACCTGATTTGTGTTTGGACTGTTTTGATCCTGTGAAGCTTCCTGAGTTATCAGAAATATTAGCTTCATCTAAACCTTCAACTTGTATGTTAGACCCAATCCCAACCAAATTATTTAAGGAAGTGTTCCCTCTGATTACCAGCCCCATTTTAGATATGATTAATCTATCTTTAGTAAATGGATCAGAACCACAGGCTTTTAAGTTAGCTGTAATTAAACCTTTACTTAAGAAACCTTCGCTTGATCGAGATGACTTGAAAAATTACAGACCTATATCCAATCTTCCATTCTTATCTAAAATGTTTGAGAAAATAGTTGCTAATCAAATGTGTGAACATTTATACAGCAATGACCTGTTTGAAGAGTTTCAGTCAGGTTTCAGAGCTCATCATAGCACTGAAACAGCTCTGCTGAAAGTCACTAATGATATTCTTATGGCCTCAGATAATGGACTTGTGTCTGTTCTGGTTCTGTTAGATCTCAGTGCTGCATTTGATCCAGTCGATCATAATATTCTCTTAGAAAGGCTGGAATATGCTGTAGGGATCAGGGGAACAGCGCTAGGCTGGTTTAAATCTTATCTGTCTGACAGATTCCAGTTTGTTCATGTAAATGATAAATCATCTTTAAACTCCAGGGTTAATTGTGGAGTAACACAGGGTTCAGTACTTGGGCCAATTCTCTTTACTATATATATGCTTCCAATAGGTCAAATTATCAGGCAGCATAGGATAAATTTTCACTGTTCCGCTGATGATACTCAGCTTTACTTATCCATAAATCCTGATGAGCCCAACCAGTTAGATAGACTACAAGCATGTCTTGAAGATATAAAAACTTGGATGACGTTAAATGTTTTGCTTCTAAATTCAGACAAGACAGAAGTTGTTGTCTTTGGACCAGAGTTTTTAAAAAAGAAACTGCTTAGTCAATCACTTAACCTGGATGGCATTAAATTGACCTCTGATAATAAAGTAAAAAACCTTGGTGTTACTTTTGACTAGGACATGTCATTTAAATCCCATATTAAACAGGTTTCTAGGATTTCCTTCTTTCATCTCCAGAACATTGCCAAAATTAGAAATATCCTGTCCAGGAGTGATGCTGAAAAACTAGTCCATGCATTTGTTACTTCAAGGCTGGACTATTGTAATTCTTTACTATCAGGATGTCCACAAAATGCAGTTAAAAGCCTTCAGCTGATTCAAAATGCTGCAGCAAGAGTTCTGATGAAAATTAAAAAGAGAGATCATATTTCTCCTATTTTAGCTTCCCTTCATTGGCTCACTGTTAAATCCAGAATAGAATTTAAAATTCTCCTCCTCACATATAAAGCCCTTAATGATCTAGCTCCATCATACATCAGAGATCTGATTGGTCCATATGTTCCTAACAGAGCACTTCATTCTCAGACTGCAGGTTTACTGGTGGTTCCTAGAGTCTCTAGAAGTAGAATGGGAGGCAGATCCTTTAGTTATCAGGCTCCTCTCCTGTGGAACCAGCTCCCAGTTTTAGTCCGTGAGGCAGACACCCTGTCTACTTTTAAGGCTAGGCTTAAAACTTTCCTTTTTGATAAAGCTTATAGTTAGAGTGGCTTAGTTTATCCTGAACTATCTCTGTAGTTATGCTGCTATAGGCTTAGGCTGCTTGAGGACATAATGACCACTTTCACTCTCTTCGCTAGATTCTCACACTACTCTCCAATTTTGCATTATTTGCTGTTATTTCAGCTTTTAACTTTGTTCTCTCTCTTTTCTCTTCCTAGAAGCTACACCTGGCCTGACTCTGTGTCTACTTGTGACATCTTTCTGGAGAGGGGCATCGTCCAAGCTTCTGCTGGCAACAACTTAATGCTCATCCTCTACCGATGATCCACATAGCCCTGTCTTTCAGTGTTTAACCCTTTCTCTCTCCTAGACATGGCTACTGACTGAGCTTCTACTGTAACAAACGCTATTTGCTCTCTTTCAGACTCTAACCTTGAAAACTGGCTCAGAGATTATCTGTTCTTTCTTTCTAGATGAAATGACTAAAGGAGCTACATGCATTAACATTTACTTTTCCTTCCCATAGAAAGTACTCCTGGATCAGTGCTTCTGTGTTCTTTTTGTGTCGCTGCTCTGTTCTCTCTAACCCCCAGTCGGTCGTGGCAGATGGCCGCTCACACTGAGCCTGGTTGTGGTTCTGCTGGAGGTTTCTTCCTGTTAAAAGGGAGTTTTTCCTCTCCACTGTCACTACATGCATGCTCAGTATGAGGAATTGCTGCAAAGTCAACACCAGTGACTGTCCACTGTCTCTACATGCTCATCCAGGAGGAGTGAATGCTGCAAGTCACTGACTGGATGCAATCTGCTGGGTTTCCTTAGACAGAAACACTTTTTATCCAATTTGAATAAATAACTGAATCTGACTGAACTGTTCAATGGTTAGGATTAATTGGAATGTATGAACCTGACTGTTGTGAAGTGCCTTGAGACAACATGTGTTGTGAATTGGCGATATATAAATAAACTGAATTGAATTGAATCCGCTGGTTACTCTGCTTTGAGGGGCGGAGAATCAGACTCGTATCCTAGTGTTGCCACACTTCAAAATACCCCAGTTAAAATCAAAGGGAGAGTAACTTTATTGATCCCCTCGGGGATCAATAAAGTATCTTTGAATTGAATTGAATTGAATTGAACTAGTTGTGTTTCATGTTATTTTGCTGAATTACTACAACACAGTACAGCTCGAAAACACAGCTTATGTTCAGAGATTTCACTTACACTACACGAGAGCGCATGCGTGCTTACCTCCAAAACAGAGCGGTTGCTAAGGACATTGGTGCGTTCGATTTAATAGGCTGGGAGATTTTACACAGGTGGTGCACATACATAAAACAACGCTGCATGCATTAGGACAGGATGAACAATTAATCAATTGGATCTTTTATTAACCCCAGCTCCTCTGAACAGCACAAGTTTGGATCAAGTGTTTATTATGTAGGCCTAAGCAGCAGTGGTAAAAGTAGTTTTAAATTCTTTCCAGTACTCAGGTATATGGGGTTACTAAAAGATCCAACGTTAGAAGGTAATATTTGTAGTAATAGTTAATATATATTTAAAATCAATGTTCCTGAAGACATGTGACCTGTACCATCATAAGTGTTGATTGCAACAAATACAACAGGAGGAAACAAAACAAATACAAAATAAGTTAAGGAAGTTTTGAAAAAATAAATCCCGCAAACATAGAACAGCAAAATTGAAACTATTTCAGGAGCTGCAAATGTTTGTTAATCCTAATCTCACTGAGTCACATACCATAAAGAAAACTCTGGCACCAGCTCTTCTTCATTTCTAAGTAAACAGACATTTCCTGGTGCAACACAGTTACTTGAAATTGTCGATGGGATCATTTTAATTAATAAAATTATCCTCATCCAGATGTTTACTGTCAGCTCTGGGTTAAAGAAACTGAGAAATGGTCACAAAGGCAGTTCACCGTGTTTCTTTGGCACAAGCCTGACAGTGAAGGAAGAACGTTCTGTATTGAATCTGGTGGAGAACACTGTGCAGAAAACAAAGAACCCAGAGGAGTTATTGAGTTTATCAGCATAGAAAGCGTAAGAGCTCAACCTGTTATACATATTTATTTATTACATGTGTTATTTTGTATTAATACATTAATGATTGTAAAAAACCTACTCACTGGAGCTCACACAGAAAGAAAAACGTGAAATTATCATAGTGAATTTAAAAAACAATTGAATTATAGACAACATACTTCCTCAGGAAGAGAGATTGCTGCCAAGTCATTGACTGAGTGCATCTGGAGGGGCTTCAATAGAAAACATTTCACAGATTAGATTAATAAACTGAATTTGATTGCTTTGTGTTATGACTGGGATTAAAATGTCAGAATAACTGGTTTGATCTGACTTCATATTTCTGAACATAAATTAAATCTGTGTGTCCTTAAAGTGCGCTGAGATGACATTTATTGTGAATTGGTGCTTTATAAATGAACTGAAACGATCTAAACATTAATGGTCACTCAATCATAACTATTATTACATTTAGTTTTATTTTCTGCTGACTGGACAAATGGCAGAATCAGAATCAGAATCAGAATCAGAAAAGCTTTATTGCCAAGTACGTTTTTGGACATACAAGGAATTTGTTTTGGCGTAGTCGGTGCAATACAGTACAAATTAAACAGTACAAACATATCTACAATATAATATAAATATAAGTGCACAGTTTTAAGTGAGTGAGAGTAAATATAGAGCAGTATAAGATGCAAGAGCAATACAACAGTGCAGATGATCATTGTGCAAGTATGGCAGTGCAAGTAAGCAGGAGTCCAAGCTGAGCGTTAATGTAACGCATAGAGTTACAGTTTACAGGTGTCCTGTCAGCAAAAAAAGGGGGGGTGTGGGGGAAAGGGGGAATGTCAGGGTGGTTTCCGGGCTTTGTTAACCAGGCTGGTGGCAGATGGGAAAAAACTGTTCTTGTGGCGTGAGGTTTTGGTCCGGATGGACCACAGCCTCCTGCCAGAGGGGAGAGTCTCAAAGAGTCTGTGACCAGGGTGGGAGGGATCAGCCAGAATCTTCCCTGCCCGCTTCAGGGTCCTGGAGGTGTACAGTTCCTGGAGCGACAGTAGACTGCAGCCAATCACCTTCTCAGCAGACCGAATGACACGCTGCAGCCTGCCCTTATCCTTGGCTGTAGCAGCGGCGTACCAGATGGTGATGGAGGAGGTGAGGATGGACTCAATGATGGCTGTGTAGAAGTGCACCATCATAGTCTTTGGCAGGTTGAATTTCTTCAGCTGCCGCAGGAAGAACATCCTCTGCTGGGCTTTCTTGATGAGGGAGCTGATGTTTGGCTCCCACTTGAGATCCTGGGAGATGATGGTTCCCAGGAAGCGGAAAGATTCCACAGTGTCAATTGTGGAGTCACAGAGGGTGATGGGGGCAGGTGGGGCTGGGTTCTGCCTGAAGTTCACAACCATCTCCACTGTCTTTAGAGCGTTGAGCTCAAGGTTGTTCTGGCTGCACCAGTCCAACAGATGGTCCACTTCCCATCTGTACGCGGACTCGTCACCATCAGAGATGAGTCCGATCAGGGTGGTGTCGTCCGCAAACTTCAGAAGCTTGACAGACTGGTGACTGGAGGTGCAGCTGTTGGTGTACAGGGAGAAGAGCAGAGGAGAGAGAACACAGCCTTGGGGGGAACCGGTGCTGATGGTCAGGGAGTCAGAGACGTGCTTCCCCAGCCTCACGCGCTGCTTCCTGTCAGACAGGAAGTCAGTGATCCACCTGCAGGTGGAGTCGGGCACACTCAGCTGGGAGAGCTTCTCCTGGAGCAGAGCTGGGACGATGGTGTTGAAGGCAGAGCTGAAATCCACAAACAGGATCCTGGCATAGGTTCCTGTGAAGTCCAGGTGCCGGAGGATGAAGTGAAGGGCTAGGTTGACTGCATCATCTACAGACCTGTTGGCTCTGTAGGCAAACTGCAGGGGGTCCAGGAGGGGGTCGGTGATGTCTTTTAGGTGTGAGAGCACAAGGCGCTCAAAGGACTTCATCACCACAGAGGTCAGGGCGACGGGTCTGAAGTCATTAAGCCCTGTGGTCCTTGGCTTCTTGGGAACAGGGACGATGGTGGAGGACTTGAAGCAGGCTGGCACATGACATGTCTCCAGTGAGGTGTTAAAAATGTCTGTGAAGACTGGAGACAGCTGATCAGCGCAGTGCTTCAGGCTGGCTGGTGAGACAGAATCCGGACCAGCAGCTTTCCGGGGGTTCTGTCTCCTGAAGAGTTTGTTGACGTCCCTCTCCTGGATGGAAAGAGCCGTCCTCGGCGTGGGTAGGGGGCTGGTGGGGGGGAACTTCAGGGTGGGGGTTGGAGGTGCCAAGGCCCCTCTTGAGGATGGGGAGGTGGGGGTGGTGGATGGTGGCTGCAGCTGTTGGGGGGCGTCGTGGGGGATGGTTGCAGGACTGTCCCTTTGTCTTTCAAAGCGGCAGTAGAACTCGTTCAGGTCGTTGGCGAGGCGTCGGTCGTTGATGGAGTGGGGGGCTTTCGGCTTGTAGTTGGTGATTTGCTTGAGCCCTTTCCAGACAGACGCAGAGTCGTTGGCTGAGAACTGGTTTTGGAGCTTCTCAGAGTACAGTCGTTTGGCCTCTTTCACTGCCTTGCCAAACTTGTACTTGGCCTCTCTGTATATGTCTTTGTCCCCACTCCTGAAGGCCTCTTCCTTATCCAGTCTTAACCTTCTGAGTTTAGCTGTGAACCAGGGTTTGTCATTGTTGTAACTCACCCTGGTGCATGATGGTACACAGCTGTCCTCACAGAAGCTGATGTAGGAAGTCACAGCCTCTGTGTACTCGTCCAGACTGTTGGTAGTAGTCCTGAACACATCCCAGTCTGTACAGCCTAAACACGCCTGGAGATTCTCCACAGCCTCACTGCTCCACTTCCTTGTCGTCCTCACAACAGGTTTGCAGAGCTTTAGTTTCTGCCTGTATGCAGGAATCAGGTGGACCATGATGTGGTCGGATTGGCCCAGTGCAGCACGTGGGACGGCGTGATAAGCGTCTCTGATGGTGGTGTAACAGTGATCCAGAATGTTGTCCTCTCTGGTCGGACATTTTATAAACTGTCTATATTTGGGGAGTTCATGGGTGAGATTACCTTTGTTAAAGTCGCCAACGACGATTACTAAGGAGTCCGGGTTGGTCCGCTCCACACTCAGTATCTGGTTGGCGAGCATGCGCTGTGCGACCTGCACGTTAGCTTGCGGCGGGATGTAAACACCGACCAGGATGAACGAAGCGAACTCACGGGGGGAATAGAAAGGCTTACAGTTTATGATGAAGGCTTCCAGGTCTGGAGAACAGTGCTGCTGAATCACTGTCACGTCGTTGCACCAACCACTGTTGAGGTAAAAACAGATTCCTCCACCTTTCGTTTTGCCGGAGAGTTCCGTGTCTCTGTCCGCTCTGTAGAGCTGGAATCCTGCCAGCTGCAGCGCAGAGTCCGGTATTAATCCACACAGCCACGTCTCCGTGAAGCACAAAACTGCCGATGAATAAAAGTCCCTGTTTTTCCCCAACAACAGTTGTAGTTCCTCCATTTTGTTGGGAAGTGAGCGCACGTTAGAGAGAAATATTCCAGGTAACGGTGTTCGTAGTCCACGCTGGCGAAGACGTACCAGCACCCCAGCCCGTTTCCCTCTCTTCCGGCGTTTCACCGCGTGAACAAAGGTGAGCGCACCTTTGACCAGAATGTCCAAACATTCCAGAGCAGTAGGTAGAAAAGTGGGAAATAACTCCTCTGGTGTAGTAGCCCTGATGTTCATGAGTTCTTCTCTGGTGAGAGAGCTCCGGGTACCATCACAGAAGACCGTTTTAAAGCAAAAAACAAAACAAAACAATGCGAACCAACACGCCGAGGCGACCATCTGCGGCGCCATCTTGTCATTCTGACCAGACAAAGCAAAGGTTCTCCTAGAAGCTACAACAGTTTTTAAGCTGACTTTCATGAGACCTGTTGTCCCAGACATAATCTTAACAGCATGGCGTACATATTATCTCACACAGCTGCAAGGCTGAGAAACCATTACTCTAAGACTAAATAAGAGAAGAATGGATCAACACTGAGGGGTTCTAAGACTTTTGTCAGTTCCTGTAGAGAATCAAGGAGCAAATCAAGCAAGGAACTAAAATATTCTTTAACATAATCCATAGAAACAGTCAAGCTAATAAAAGGAGGGAAGATGGAGGGAGATGCAGCAGGAGGCGTGGAGGCTGGTGGCATCAGACCGATGGAGCTGAAGGTGCTCCTGTTGGTCACCAGACTTCCTTGTCTTAACACGTTTAGGCTGGATGTGACGCAGCTGTGGCTACAAGGTAGCTCAGCACTGTCAGTGGGTGGATGAATGGGTGGATGAATGGGTGGATGAATGGGTGGATGACTGGTTGTAGCGTGAAGCGCTTTGGGGTCTCTGGGGACTTAAAAAGCGCTAAACAAATACAGGCTATTTACCATTTACTAATAAGTTAGTTGGTAATTCGTTTAAACATGTTAGGTTTCACATTTTGAATTAAATTACTAAAATAAAATATTTTCATTCATTGAGACGAACCTGTATTGATTGGCGGGAGTTTTAACATCAGCCACAAACTGAGCAAAGTTCTGCATTAGTGCTTAAAAATAAAGTCTTTACAGAAGAGCTGCTCGCCGTCGGGTCCAGTCTAAACCTGAACCAGATCATAGCAGCTAAGTTGTCTGATGCAACGTATTTCTCTGTGTTTTCAGGGCATAAACATTCTCACAGTCACCATGGAGACCATAACCACAGCGAGCACGGCGGCGGAGAAACCACCAAGCACATCACGGCAGGTAAGACCAGTTCCGACTGAGGCTTTAAGGGAAACGGGTCGGCTTAGTGATGGAGCAGAAAAATGCTTGGAACTGATTCTTTCCTCTTTAACGGGTCAGATTTCCTCGCCGTCTCCGGCTGCGTTAAACAGACTCACAGCAAAGAGGAGAAAACTCAGCAGTTCTTCAGGTTTTACATTTCTAGACTGTCTCTAATAATTCTACATTTATGTAATAATTGTATAATTTAATAATTTAATAAAAAACAACTTTTAAGGCTTTTTAGTTTTGTTACCTTTCAAAGATTCCAACCAGTTTTCCCAACCTTTGCCTGAACTAAACGTTTTGGTTTGAACTTCAGCTAACGGCTGATCGTCACGGTTTGAGTTTCTGCCATACGTTGGTTTGTTGCAGCGTGGGTCGGCGGCTTCCTCGCCATCACCATCATCAGTATGCTCTCCCTGCTCGGCGTCGTCCTCATCCCGCTCATGAACAAAGTCTTCTTCAAGTTCCTCCTCAGCTTCCTGGTGGCGCTGGCTGTGGGAACGCTGAGCGGCGACGCCTTCCTGCACCTCATACCTCACGTGAGTCCATGTGGAGGAAGGTGACCACTTAGTTTCTCGTACACTAGAGTTGGTGCTGTCATTTTAAAGAAATTAAAGAATTAAACTCTCAGATTTATTTACAACCTTAATGGACGGTAACATAAAATCTGTGACATTGGTGGAGAGATGGATTAATAAGAGAATAATGTTCTTATAAGATGAAAGTCTAGCTGTTGTAAATTAAACCATTTGTCTTTCTCCAAATTTTAGAATAAAAGTTCAGAATCAAATTTTTTTCAGCGTTTCTACCTGTAGAACTTTTATCACTGTCAGTAACCAGCTACCTCGGCGTGGCTTATGGTGTACCGCAAGGATGAGTCATTGGTCCCGTCTTTTTGAATTCTACATTTTGATCAGAATAATCTGACCCTTTGTTTATTTTTCAAAAAATAAAGATACATTCACTACTCACTAAAAGTCATTGATGTTCAGCTTTTGAGTGAAATTTCAGCATGAACCTAAAATACTCTAAAGCTTTTCCAGGTGAACTTAATGGGATGACCTCTGAACCTTTGAACGCACATGTCCAAATGTTCAGCGTTTCAGTACTTGTCCCTAACAGGGAGCTTAACAGCAAAGTTCACAACAGGTGTTTGGTCACATTTTGACGACACCTAACAGCTGATCAACAGTAGCCATTTCGAGGCTTCAAACAGGAAGTTCTCAGACTGAAGTGGCCAATGAGCTTAGAGAGTCACAGAGTGCCGTCAGCAGGTTGCGACAAAGATACAGAGACTGGAAGAGTCACAGAAATTGATCTACGTGATGGACAACCTGCATTTCCACTGGATGGGTGACCAGTGACCTCACTGTGGTTCTCTGATGAAAATCAATTCCCTTTGAGCAGAAGTGATGATCCAACAATGTTGATGGCATCAAGGAGAGCGGTATGCATCAGCCACTGTTGGTCAATACAGAACCACCCTACACTCTGTATAGTGACTAGCCCATACTACCTGAATTATATTAATCCAGTCATTGTGACCCTGCATGACCAAAACAGGGCTAGTTTCATCTTCATGGATAACAATGCTCCAGCTCCTTGAGGTCCCATCTTTAGGGAACAGCTACTAGAGACTCAGGTACCTCGAATGGAGTGACCTGCAGCTTCTCCAGACCTGAATCCCACAGAAAACCCATTGGATCAGCCGAGTCGCCGTCTAAAGGCTCGTAACTATGTACCACAGAACCTCAGTGACCTGAGGAATGAATGGGATGCCATGCCTCAGAAGATAATAAGTGGACTTCTGAACAGCCCGAGAAGTTGTTGTCGAGCTGTAGTTGATGCTGAAGGTCACATGACACGTTATTTAGACATTGACATATAATGTTGTGGTAAATCCACCACTGTTGTTGGCTTTTGTTTCAATAAATTGTTGGAGATGTGGAAATCACCACTGCATGCTTCTGCTTAAATGCTTTCCTCATATAATATCACTATAATGAGAGCCAGGTATCCCTAACTTCCTGTGAGTAATGGAGCCTCACTGATCTAACAGCTCTCCTTCCTCACGTAATATTTGACAAAGCCTTAAATTGGTTTGTCCTCCAGGCTCAGTTCTTGGCTGGGGACCGCAGCAGTCCAGGTGTCTAACCTCAGTTTCAAACCAAGGTCACATTTAAAGATCTTTAAACATGCAGAGAAACTCGTACAGGACAGGAATAAATCCTACATCTAAAAAACGTGTCAAGTTTTACATCACTTAAATTTCCACCTGCTGTGCTTGCATGATAATGTACACTTAGTGGTTTCAGCCACACACCTTTAACCATGTGGCGCTGCAGAGAAAACCTGATTGTTTGGTACATCAGACACCATCAGTTAGTTGATTCGAGACAGTTTTTCTTTCCACTAATTTAACTCCATGTACCAACATCAGTGGAGATGCTACAGATACTAAAACAGGACGGGGCCTCCGGACGTGGAGCAGCTGCAGTGTATCAAAGTTCTTCTTTTTCCTCTCTTCAGTCTCAGGGAAGCCATCAGCACCATCACCATGAGGAGCCTGGTGTGGACCTCGAAGAACATCACCTCCATGAAGGAAATGGGGAAAACCTGGATGGCATGTGGAAAGGCCTGACCGCTCTGGGAGGAGTCTACTTCATGTTCCTGATTGAACACTTCCTGACGCTGGGAAAAATGTACAAAGACAAGAAACAGAAGGTTAGAAACTCGCCTGAGATCTTTTTCATCAATGCTCACTCTGGTGTGATAAAGGGCTGATAACTGACGGTGAACTCCTGGGTCGTCCCGCATGCAGAAGGGTTGCACAATATGTAGCTGATTATATCCTAACCACGCCTCTCCGCTCTCTATGCCAGTAAAATATCTGCTGATGATTATTTTGATGCAGTTTTAGGAAGATGACACTAAAAGACTTTCCAGCAGATGGCGCCAGATGCACCTTTATTAATAAAACAGATGATCTTTGGTGTCCATACAGATCCAGAAGAAATGGGACCAGAACGTTAAGTCAGATCCAGAGAAGCAGCCCGCTCTGGAGGAGAGCGAGGTGAAGCCAAGTGAAGGTGAGGCGACATCCAGGAGAAAAACAGCATCTGAGTTGATATTAAAACATCAATACTGAGCTTGGTGCAGGAGACATTTCAGTCTGTTTGGTCTGGATGTGTGTTTTCTATGCGCAGACGTGGAGACTAACGGCGCCAGCACGTTTGTCGACCACTCCAGCAGCGTGGCGGAGGAGGAGCAGGTGATGTTGACGCCGCAGGTCTCCATTGTCTCGCCGGAGAGCTATGGCCAACCTTCAGGTGGCGCCGCAGGGTACTTAGCGGAGGACTGCGAGAACAAATGCCACTCCCACTTCCATGACACGGTGGGCCAGGCCGACAGCATGCATCACCATCACCATGACTACCACCACATCCTGCATCACCACCACTCCCAGAACCACCACCCGCACAGCCACTCCCACTCGTACTCGGAGCAGCACTTCCAGCAGGCCGGAGTGGCCACGCTCGCTTGGATGGTCATCATGGGTGACGGGCTGCACAACTTCAGCGACGGCCTCGCCATCGGTGAGCTGCTTTCTGCTCAGGCTGAAAAATCTCAAAATGACTCAGGAAGTCGGAGGGAATCACAGCTGAAAACCTGTTTTTGTGCGACCTTTGGACCTTTGTCTCTAATGTCTCCGTGTCTTTCTGCAGGAGCTGCCTTCACTGAGAGTCTGTCCAGTGGACTCAGTACGTCTGTGGCCGTTTTCTGCCATGAGTTGCCTCATGAGTTGGGTAAGACCTCCAGTCCTGCTGCTCGTTGGAAGGAGAGGCAGCACCATCACACAAAGCTCCTGCTGCTACTGTTTGCTCCAGTTCCAGTGGTGCAGTCAGACGTTGTACATCACTTTGAATCCAACTCGGTTCTATCTCAGTTCCCCGGCTTACAAATAACATCTCTAGACAGGCAGACAGTATATGTTGGTATACTTGGGTTCCTCGAACAGTTTTACCTTAATCAGAAAAACGTACTTTAGTTTAAGGAACTGAACACCACCACTCAGGTGAAGGTGCACCGTTACTACGGAAAACGTTTCTAACAATCTGAAAAGGTTCTGTTTCTTTTTATAAATTCATTAACGTTATCAGTTTAATGTCAGCATAAATGTTGACATCGTTAGTAGAAGTACATGTAGTGTAATCTTTCTCTCCACTGCACTGTTTAACATGCCTGTCAGTGATATATCAGGAAAGTATTCACAGCGCTTTCATTTTTTCACTTTCTTTTATGTTGCAGCTTTTTCCAAAGTTATTTTTTCCCATCAAAACTACACAAATCCCCCGTATAATGAAGACAAAAAATGGTTCTAATATTTCTAAACTTAAAGATTTAAGAGATCATTTGGACATAAGTGTTCACACCTTTTGCTCAATACTTTGTTGATGCACTTTTTGGCGGCAATTACAGCTTAGGGTCGTCTTGAATATGGCGCCACAAGCTCGACACGCCGATCTTTGGCCCATTTGGCCCTTTCATCTTAGCAGAACCTCTCAAGATCCACCAGGTTGGATGGGAAACATTTGTGCAGCCGTTTTCAGATCTTCCCAGAGATGTTCCATTGGGCTCAGGTCTGGCTCTGACTGGGCCGCTCCAGGACCGGGTTAGGGTTAGTCCTGGCATTCTGAAACCAGACCTGTGAGATCTTGTATGGATGCTTTGGGTCGTTGTCCAGCTGAAGATGAACCGTCGCCCCAGTTTGAGGGCCAGAGCGCTCTGGAGAAGGTTTTCATCCAGGATGTTTCTGCATTGCTGCATTATTTGTCCTTCTGTTCCGATTAGTCTTCCAGTTCCTGCCATTGAAAAGCATCCCCACAGCATGACGCTACCACCACCATGCTTCACTGTGAGGGTAAGAACCACCTGGTTTTCTGACCAGATACAGGCCTGATTGGTGGATTATTACAGAGATGGTTGTCCTTCTGGATAGTTCTCCTTTCACCTCAGATCAGTGCTGGAGCTCTAACAGCGTGACCATCAGGTTCTTGGTCACCTCCATCACTGAAAGCCCTTCTCCCCCCAATTCAGTGTAGACGGTCGGCTTCTCTAGGAAGAAGTCCTGAAGGTGATGATGGAGGCCTCTCAGATATTTCTGTACCTTTCCTCAGATTTGTGCCTTGTGACAATCCTGTCTACAGACTACTACAGACGTTTCCTTCGTCTTCCTGTGTGGTTTGTGCTTTGACTGTCACCTCTGGGGTCTTAGAGACAGGTGTGCGCCTTTCCAAATCCCGCCCAGTCAAACTGAGTTTAACACAGATGGTTTCCAGTTAAGCTGCAGAAACATCTCGAGGACGATCAGCGGAAACAGGATGAACCTGAGTTTTAAGCCTCGGTGCAAAGGTTGTGAATACTTATGTACATGTGTTTTCTTAGTTTTTTATTTAGAAAATAATTGCAGAAATGAAAAGTAATCAGGTTGTCATTATGGGATGTTTTTAGTTGAGTTTTTAATGAAAAAATTCGATGAATCTATTTTGAACTTTTGAAACAACGACACAAAAATGTCTCCAGTGTTGGGGTCGGGTTTATCTGCAGCATTCAGACTAAAATATTTTATTTAGATTTAAGGATGTTTGAAGGTGTAATGAAAACATTATTTTCATCATGGGACAAGAAGTGGAGCTGGTGGAGGAGTTTAAACCCTTTGGTGTCGATCTGGACGGCAGACTGAACACTGATGGTCATCCCATTGAAACCAGTTGGAGCAGTTTTCTGTAATACCTCTCTGCAGGCGTAGCGTCTAGTTTCCAGGTGTTACCTTGAGTTTTACCCTGATGCTGTGCTAAACTGAAGCCTTTCATTGCTTCGGATCATTTATTAAATCCAGACTCGGTTTGGCGGAGAGGGGGAAACAGCAGCAGAAATATTGCTTGAAGACAAACTCATCTCTGAGTTTTAGACTCCATCTGATGATTTAAAGTGACGTAGAACAAACTGAAGGAGTGGTTAACCTAATTTTGCTGTGATATTTTTCACCGACTCTCCTGAAAGTGTTGCTATGTGACAGTTTCTGTCTTAGGTCACGTCTGATGATCTGTGTTCGGTCTCCAGGTGACTTTGCGGTGCTCTTGAAGGCGGGCATGACGGTGCGTCAGGCCATCCTTTACAACGTGCTGTCGGCCATGATGGCCTACCTCGGCATGGTGACGGGCATTTTGATCGGACACTACGCTGAAAACATCTGCATGTGGATCTTCGCCCTCACAGCCGGGCTCTTCATGTACGTGGCTCTTGTGGACATGGTGAGTTCGACCCTCTGGACGGAACCGACGGAGCAGAGAAGCTGTTGGGTCAGCGTCTGCTCAGCCTGGTTAATGACACACATTCAGCTGCTTCTCATAAACTCAACCAACCTGCCTGAGGCTGCCCTCTGGTGGCAAATGCTGTTAAAAAACTAGATTTTTAGTCTGAGCTCATGAGTCTAGTCTTCTAAAGGCTGCAGGACAGGAGCTCTCCAGGAACCAGACTTGGACCTCTGCCCGATTAATCACATTACATCATTTCTTCCCTTTGAATGCAATATAACTGGCACCTAATGTCCATGATTTATTTCCTGTCTGTTTTTTGAACCTCTGCTTCAGGTGCCAGAGATGCTGCACAACGACGCCGGGGACAACGGCTTCAGCCACTGTGGCTTCTTCCTCCTGCAGAACGCCGGCATCCTGCTGGGCTTCTGCATCATGCTGCTCATCGCTATGTTCGAGCATAAAATCCAGCTGGATCTGGGATACTGAGCGGGAAACCGTTTGTATATGTCGTTTACATCCTCCAGTCGTCATTGTGTTTTAGTTTACATTTTCACATCGTTTAGTTTAAAAATAGCTGCATGAACCCTGAAGGAATCTTTGATGCTGTTGATGGAGCTTCTCAGTTTGGTTCAGATGTTGCAGCTGGAGATGAGTTGAGGAGGTGCCGTTCCTTTCTCCAAATGGAGATTGAACCTCAGCTCCAGAGTCTGGGAGTTTTTTCTGGGTCAACTTTTACTGTGAACCCGGTTCTTTTAACGATACCCTCTGACCTTCATCTTCTGAGTCAATTAGTTTAGTTTTATATAGAAATATTTTTTTACGTTTTGCTGAGTCAAACCTGATCAGTGTTACAACGATACAACTTTCTACATCACAGTTCCTCACAAATGTTGTTCTGTGTAAAATGTGAGGGGAGCTGCTGAGGAAGGTGGTTAATAATGAGTCGGGTCATGATTCGGTGCTGAAGGACAGGCAGAGTTTAGGTTAACTTGTTCTGATTCTTTTAGATTTCTGGTCAATCATTTTTACAAAAAAACTGTTTATTTTCTCTAGCAGAGTTCTGCAGTGAATTTAAAGCGTAACTCGGTGTTTCTGTTCATGTTGAATCTTCGTTTCTCAGCACTCCGACCAGAACCAAAGTTAAACAGGAGTGTGTTTATAACACAGCTGCTCCTCTGAGGTGTTAATAGGACGGTGTGGAGCCGAGCAGAAACGAGCTGCAGGGTTCATCAGGTTCTGAAGCGTCGAAGATGCTTGCAGCTCAGAAAGTGATTCACATAAAACTGAAGAGAATTAAAGTGACAGAACTGCTAACTCATACGAGCCACAGAATCAACATCCAGGGTTTGTTTCAGCTCGCTGGAACTTCTTCAGAGTCTGAAGGATAAAGAAACGGCCAGACTGCTTTTAAAGCTCCGCTTTATTAAAGTTGTTTCTGTAAGACGTCAGAAACATGAAACAAGCTCATGTTCCAGGAAGTGTCCTGAGTTCATGCCTCATCATGGAGGTTGACTCCCAGGTTGTTACAGTATGAGCTTGTCTAGATATGGTGCAGCTGCTTTTATTTTGAAGGAAAGATGCTGATTTGGGTTTAAATGTTCAGCCTTATGTTCTGATTCCTGTTGTTTGTATTTATGGGTGAAAGTTTAAAGCCAGTTTGATTCTGTTGTATAATTTATAGTTTTGCATATTTAAAAGAACATAAAAAGATGAGTGCTATGAGTGTACGGTTCACTAATATTGGTCAGAAATGCAGGGTTGAGTCGTATGTTTGATTTATGAAGTCCTTCCTGGTTGGTTGGTTTCATTTCGCCAATTAAACAAACGGCATCAATCACTGATCGCTCTGGGACATACCCAGACTCTAACCAGAATGACCTTTTATTATGAACTGCTGACCCAACAGCTGCTCTGTTCTCATTGGCTGATTTTGATTCCCTGAGCAGGACTGAAATAACCCAATGAAGACCAATCAGAACCGTCTTTTTCTCGGTAAGCAGAATGCACCTTAAGTCCGTAGTCTTCATCAGAGGATCGTTTAAAACTGTTTCATGTTTCAGACACATCCAGACCAGAAAAGTTCAGCCATGATCTGAAGAGTTTCTTTGTTCTGTGGTTTCAGACTGAAGAAGGCGGCTCATAGAAATAAAAGTAGAAACGGATCCCGCTGATTCAGGCGGACTGATCTGATGTTTAGGTCAAAGTTTACTCACAGGTTGCTCACACCGTGACACTTGAACTCCACTGTGGATCCAACATGTACAACATGAAACTGTAAATACTTGCATGTAACGTTATGTACACACATTTGTGATGTTTCTGTAAAGTCTCCATTAAGTTTCCACCTGATCTGGTTCTGAAATCTGGGAGAAGTGATTCAAAGGCTTGGAAAACGTTGGAATAATAAAATCCATTAAACATGGCATCTCATGTTTCAGTTTTTCTTTTATGAAGGTAACCTCAGCTGGATTTGCAGTTTTAGGTTTTGATTTGCAGTTTTTCTGTCCAGTTTAAAGGGAGGATTGGTCTTCTGGGTGGATGTTCAGGGTGGTGTCCTGCTGGAAGGTGAACTTCACCCCAGTCTTGGGTCTTCTGCAGCTTCTAGGATTGTCCTGGATTTACCTCCTTCCATCTTCCCCATAAACTCTGTTCAGCTTCCCTGTCATTGCTGAAGAAGAAGCACCCAACCCCCAGCATGATGTTGCTGTTAGTTTCCTCCACTCAAGTCAAGTCTAGAACCCAGCGACCTTGGTGGCCTGGCACCCGCATAAGCGCCCATGGCAGCAAGACTGCCCCTGCAGGAGAGACCATCACCCCACCACCCCAGGTGAGGAGTGGGCACCAACTCACCTGCTAATCTAGCCCTAAGCAGGTTAAAAGTTAAGAATACCCAACAGAGCCCAGTTTGGTCCTGGTGGCAGGCAGCGGGCCCATCATATCCCTGATGGCACCCACACAGAAAACACCACACCACTGTACTGGTGGACTGCTCCTTCCAGTCGCTGGTTTTTACACATCCTGTCATGTGTGCTTTCTGTTCAAAATAAAAATTCAATTCAGTTTTATTTATATAGCGCCAAATCACAACATGTCGTCTCAAGGCTCTTCACAACAGTCAGGTTCAGTTTTTTATTCAAATTGGTTAAAAAGTTTTCTATCTAAGGAAACCCAGCAGATTGCATCCAGTCAGTGACTTGCAGCATTCACTCCTCCTGGATGAGCATGTAGAGACAGTGGACAGTCACTGGTGTTGACTTTGCAGCAATCCCTCATACTGAGCATGCATGTAGCGACAGTGGAGAGGAAAAACTCCCTTTTAATAGGAAGAAACCTCCAGCAGAACCAGAACCAGGCTCAGTGTGAGCGGCCATCTGCCACGACTGACTGGAGGTTTGAGAGAACAGAGCAGAGACAAAGAGAACAAAGAAGCACTGATCCAGGAGTACTTTCTATGGGAAGGAAAAGTAAATGTTAATGGATGTAGCTCCTTTAGTCACAAAGTTAAATCACAAATTTAATGAGAACCGGGATCCTTCCCTGAAAGATTTTAGAAATGTTTAACGTCTGCTGCATTATAATCTAATCTTTGGCAAAAATTGCCCACATTTAATAAGTGTTTTTTGTTGTTGTTAAAAATCCAATAAAGCAGCAGCTGTTAATTTGGCATAAGTTTATTTAAATAAACATTCATCTGTCGTTCCTTTATTACATGACCAGTGCTTTTATCAGCCTTGCTATGAGAATTAAGGTGACAACAAAGACCAGAAAAGTAAAGTTAACTTTAAAATGTTCTGTTTTATAACCCCCTTAAAAAATAAAACGTTAACAGAACATTTTTAGTTCGGCCAGATTTGTGTCTCGATGCTCCTGGTTCTCCAATAAAATTATATGGAAATTAATTAGAAATTCATTTCTTCCAGGTAAATGGTTTCACTTATCATTAACAATTATACCGTCTACACTCAGGTTTTAAACAGAGGACTTTAAAGCAAAGGAGGCTAAATGCATTCAGTATTGAAACATTTATTTTTTCAGTACAACACTTAATCACACAGGCAAACAGTATTTTCTCAAAGATTTTTCATATAAGGGACATTTTACAGATATTTTAATGCAGATGTTTGCAAGGTTTATTTCTTCCTTAAAATGAAATTACAACAAAAATCTGCGAAATGAAGCGCACCATTAAGAGCTGACAGTTCAATCCTTTCTACCTGACAGAAGACCTGGTTAAAGGGCCTGGATTAAGTGCCCAGATGCAGCCTGACAGGAAACCAGTACCAACTAAATGAAATCAGATATCAGGCTAAAGAAGCGATTAAGAAAAAGAAGAAACTACTGAACCCAAAATAATCGAAGCAAAGCAGATAAAATACGACAGTAAACAATAAGCATCAAACCCAGTCTTATAGGCCCAAACACATTAAATACACTTCTACTAACCCAACTACATAAAGCCAGCAGTCAGAAATTTACAACAGATCAATGGCTTGAATTCCTGCCTTGAAAGTGTTTGAAATAATTGTTAGAAATATTGGAATCATACCGAAATATTGTAATTTGTATAATTCGTGCATTGCTGATTATAAAGATTTACAAACTTTTATCTCAAACATTTAATAACATCAGATTCACCATCAACACTAAGTATTTAATAAACTGAGTATAATTTAACAAGTGCAAACAACACTTTTCTGCTTTGGGGACAATTCCACTTCAAACGATTTGATCCATCGGTTCTGGTAAAAGCCTCACGACCGTTCCAACATATCCACAGACCTGCTGGAGTTATCCTGAAAATCCAAAGAAATTTAAAACCCTTTTTAAATATCCCCCGCTTTCTTTCCTCTTCTGTCTCTCTGCAGAAAGTTGCTCTTCTGGTTTTGTGAGTTTGTCTTGTTGAGACACTTTGGACATGAGTTGGGCCTTCTCCTTCATTTCCTCCAAAGACTTGATTCGCGCCTCATAGCCCTTTTTAGCCTCTGCTTTCTCTCCTTCAATCAGCATGTCGATGTAATCTGGGGCAGCCAGAGGGTTTGGCCTCAGGGCGATCTCCTGAAGACGAGTGATACAGTCGGCTGACTGATCCATGAGAGAAAGCATTATGTCCTGCAGGTGAGCAATCTCTTCCTCTTGCCTCTCAATCAGCTGCTCAGTAGTCAGCTTTTCTTTTGCTGCTTTTTCGTACTTGCTTTTCAGTTCCTGTACTGTCTTCTTCTCCTTTACTTGAACGTACTCCCACTTGTATTTTTGATTGAAATGCACATTCCAAATGCATTTTCCAGGACAAACAGTACACATCCCTTTGTTATCCATTGCATTGCAGCCATGTTTCTTATTGTCTTCTGCTATTATGCATGGGTAGTGGCAGGTTATTGAACACTTCTGACAGTTGGTGATGAACTCTCCTTTCCCACTGAGCTGTTTTTGGATTGGCTTGATAACATCCACTTCAATCTCAAAGTTTTCATTTGAAGTTATGATGGCTTCATGCTCCTTGATCTTTTGTTTGGTTGTCTTAATTTCTTCAAGTTTTGCTAACCCAGCTCTGACTTGTGGTTGCAAACCTTCAATGGCCGTCTCAAGTTGCTTTCGTTCTTTTAAAACTTCCTTGGTCATCAGCAGGCTTTTGGAGGTCATTTTCCCCAAAGCAGTGAAGAACTTCTCCATGCTTTTGACGCCCATCTTCCAAAACATTTCATCAAAGCTTTCATCCTCGTCTTCAGCAGATTCCTCATCATGAGCTCTGCTCTCATGGCATTTAGTATGTGCAAACAGTGCAGAGTTGTTAAACTTGAAATGAACTGGAAATCCTAAGTCATTTTTGGGACATGGAACGCCAGATAAATTTATTGCTTCAAGAACTGGCGGCTGCTTTCCATCGGCAAAAGTGACCAGCATGACAATGTTCTCTGCCACGTCTTTACCAAAGATGGAGAGAACGGACTCAAACACATATTTCTGTGTAGCCGTTAGACGTGCCAGAGAGGCCTGAGTCACAAAGCATACTGCATCAATCTCTGTGACTCCCTCAGCAGAGGTAAAAATCCTTCGGATTTGCTCTGTGATCTCCCGATCTCTTGTAACTCCCCTGGTATCTCCAAAGCCTGGTGTATCTATAACAGTCAGGGAGTAAGGGATTTTAAACCCATCCTGGTGGTAGATTTCATACACAGTGACTTCTGAGGTCTGACTGTGAGCTTGGGACATTGATGAATCTTCATTAATTAATTTAAATCTGAAACCGTCATTCCACTTGACGCCAACAATGTAGTTGATCATCCCATTGATGAGAGTGGACTTTCCTGATCCGGTTGCTCCAAGGAGCATGATGGTACGGTTGGGTCTTAGACTTTCTTTACCAAATATGTACCTTTGGCAGCCATCTATGTCCATGTCATCCTTTCTCAGTGGGAGTTCATAAACTGATGGGAGACTGGAGTTGGTTTTCTTGCTTATGTCTTTTAGATATTCAGCAAGTCGCCCAAATTCCCGCTTTGTTGTACAAACTTTAACAATCTTGTTTTCCTTGCTTCTGCCGGCTCCACCACAGTCACATCTGACCCTGACTGAATATTGTGTTTCTGAGTGAAGTCCTGAAATTGTGGCCTTTTCACCTCTTGACCTTGTTTGGTTCCAAAGGAGATCTTCTACCTTTGAACTATTGGCTGTGCTTGCGTATTCCACAATGTAGCTCAGAATCTGAACATCTGGTCCGAGCTCAGCTGGTTTCTCCCAACTAAGTGAAATCTCAGATGAGTTTGGTTCAACTTGAGATTCTCCAGGAGGACTGCAGGGTAAAGTTTTAATGGGATCATTGATTGCATTGGCTGGTCCAACACCTGCTGAGGTCACTGCTCTGCATCTGAACACATACTCTGTGTTTGGCTTCAGGTGGCTCACTGTGAGTTCTGCAGATTTTGGTTCTATCTTTTGTTTCCATTCATCTTCTCCACTGACCCGGTACTCAACAGAGTAGGAGGTGATGTTCTCTGCTCCAAATAAGGGAGGGGAAATGTTCAGAGTCACACTGTTGTGGTTTATGTCAGCTGCTGTCACACTTTCAGGCTTTGAAGGAGGCTCAAAGTTTTCACTGATAGAAAGTCCGTCTTTGTAAAGGTAGATGGTCGAACCTTCATGTTTCTTATCTGTTAAACCTACTGTCAGGAATGCAGTACTCTCCTTGTTAGCCTCTGCAAAATCACTGAAGAGTTTCACTTTTCTTCTCATCTCATCTGCCACATTGTTTGAGAGATACCATTGTTCCTTCTCGACATCATAAATGTGTGAATCGTCTGTCCCGGTTCTGCCTTTGAGGTGGTTTGACAAAGCAGAGAGGTATGGTTCATGTCTTTCCAGTGAGGTGAAGACAAAACATAAAGCATGGTCTGCACTGAGAAGTTCTTCATCAACCTCATTTTGAGACGGGATGATTTTGGTGTTTTTCATCATCCTGGTGAAAGATTTCAGGATATGTATTTCTCTCTCTTTGCAGTCCATCCATTCATTTAGATTTTTGCTGTTGAAAGGTGAGGAATGCCTCCCCTTTAAGACATCTGCAAGCTCAGACTCTTCTTCTCCTCCTCCTCGGATTGATGGAAGTTTCTTCGCTAATGTTTGTTGAAATCCAAGCCTGAACTCAGAGCACATGCTTTTAAAACTTTTAATTTTTTTGCTAATCTGTGAAAACTGCTGTGTTGTGATGTTTCTCATTGCATCATTGCACCTTATTTCCAGCTCACTTAGCTCCTCCAGGACACTTTGTACTTCTTGAACTAATCCTACACTTATTTCACGAACAAGTTTAGCTGCAGAAGAATCTAAGTTTGTCAGAGGCAACATCCAGACCTTGATTGGGACGGCATTTTCTCCACTGGCTCCCAGCAGCTTCGGCAGACTTTGGTAGACTTCTACTGCATCCTGAAAGGTTGTTGGAGTTTTCTGAAGTAGGAAGTCTCCATGGAATTTGCAAGAGAATTTCTTTATTTTTTCAATGTCCTTATCTTCCAATTTTAAGGAACCTTCACCTTCAATGGATAGGCATGGAATCTTCTCTATCAACACTTTCAAGTTGCCTTGAATGTCTTGATGACTTTCCGTCTCAGATTTTTCTTGGTCAAAGACAAAAAACGCTTGAGCTCCATAAAGAATGCCTGTGACCACATGTGTTGCTAGTTTGTTCTCAAAAACATATGAATGCTTCACGTTTCCTCTTCCAAGATGATTCATTGACAATTCTTGGAACTTTGTGGTAGTTTTGTATTTCAGTGTAACTCTGGCTTGATTTTTGGATGTCATCTGATCATTGAGGTATTTGGCTGATCCTTCAACTTTAACTAGTCCACCTAAAAAACTTGCTTTTAAAGATGCTTCAACAGCCAGGGATGAAGATTTGTCCTCAATTGATTCAGAAGCAACTATCTCAAAGTCACTGTTTGGTTTCGGGCTTTCTCTTGTGTCTTTTTCCAAGTCAGCACAGTCCCACAGTGTTAATCCTGTAGAAAAAGACAGAAGATGTGTATATTTTGGGATTTTGAGAGGCAATATGCTGAGTCGGAATACTAGCAGTTACCATTAATGACAAGTCATAACATTTCACTTTTAGAGTATCCAAAAATAGCTTTACATTTCCTAATAACCTATGCACTTTTTTAAATCAATCAATAAATTAATCAGGGAGTCAATATAGCAAACTTCAGTAACGTATCAAGGCACAGTGTTTTAAAAGGAGGTAATGATATCTCCAACAACATCCCTCACCTAACTTGTCTAATATAAAGGCTGAAACATGGAGAATGGATGAATAAACTGTCAAAAGCAAAAAGAGAAACTGAGCTACAATTATCCAAATGAGTAAAATGAGGGAAATTAACTTAACATTTAATCTCATTTCTCTCTGCTGATCCAATAGGGCTTTTATTGAAATATTATTGAAATAATATTTAAAGAAATATTATTAAGGGAATATTTTGGAAAAGAGCAAAATCTTTCTGGAGAAATGGGGCTTAATGGTGATTACTTAGTTATCAGATTTAGTAAAATGATGTTAGGGACACATTATTTACTGGATTTAAAACTAACCTTTCTGGGTAAATATTATTTGGCAGCAAGCACGTGTCCTTAGCTGTTAGCAGTTGAAGCTAACAAAGGAGGCTGATAGCTTAACACCAGAATCAAACACATACCTTTAAAATACAGTTAATAAAAGGGTTAAAATGCATAATCGCGGACGGCGCGTTATGGCCGATCTTCTGTGTTTAAAATCACCCCTTTAAATAAAGTTTGTCTGAACTTTGAAAACACACAAACACAGAACACAACCTGAGCACGTGTGCTGCAGATAGCCTGCTAGCACCAAGATAGCTGAGTTCAACACAAACAAAACCAAACTTCATAAAATGAAAAACGTTTAGATCATTTCAATCTAAATCACTTCTATATTATTCTGCCCAAACACCTAAACTCATGAACTGTGGTGAGGAACGTTGTCCAGGGAGGCGAAGTTTGAAGAAAGCATCCACAGTGAACAATGGTTAGCTATAGCTAACCTCCTTAGCTGTAGGTTGTGGCGGCTGTTCTGTTGGCCGGCCAAACTGCACGTTACCGTAACCATGGTGATGCGGCTCCTGTTGTCCTTCTCTCAGGGAGGGAAAACCGCTTCACTCGGCTTGTAGAGACAGATTCTCTACTGGGACTCCTTTGGAACACCGTTTGCTTCTCCAGGCCTCAGAGAGAAAGTCAAGCCAGGCTTGTACCTTAATTCCCTTCCATGAATGAATCTACCGGATACACAGAGTGATTCATTTGTACTTATCTTAGTGCATATGATCGATGATTGTATGACACCCTTGGATCCAGTTTGAAGAGTTTATGTCTGTTTGCCAGTAAAGAGACATTAGTGCGCTTGCCTCCCCTATCCCGATGATCACCGGTGTGGAAGAGATCGGACCATTGGAAAGGGGGGTGCTTTTATACAGCCAGTGGCATCATGGGAAGTCCGCTGCTACCCCCAATTCCTAAGTTGTGCCGGTAGTAGGTTAATGCAATTCATTTTGAAAGTTCCAGAAAAGTCCGTACCACATTTCCTGTTGTAACTCATGGCTGTGGGTCCCAACAACACCATATATTCATTTGGCTAAAGGAGCAGAACCTGACTGGCTGGGTGCTGGTTCAGTTGTAGGCAACATTGAATAATTAACTTTGTGGACTGGTGTCAGCAGAACCCGATCAACACGGATAAAACCAAGGAGCTGGTGGTGAATTTCCACAGGTGCAAACCCACCACACTGACACCAGTGAACATCCAGGGAACTGACATTGAGATAGTGGACTCTGATAAGTACCTGGAGGTTCACCTGAACAATAAACTGGACTGGATTCACTCCACCGATGCTCTTTACAGGAAGGGTCAGAGCAGACTCTACCTGCTAAGGAGACTGGGGGCGCTACTGAAGAGCCTCTTTAAATCTGTGGTTGCATTTTCACTTCTTGTAGTCTGTTGTTTTATTTATGCTCATGCACATTTTGTAAATTTTTAAAATTATCACTCAGTTACACGTCTTGAATCCGAGTATGCCATTTTGAATAACTGCAGAGTTTTGTTTTCTTTTGCTGTAAAAAGGAGAATTTCTGTTTTTATGTTTTTACCTTTGTGTGAATCTGCTAGCCTTGCCTCTCACTTTGCTGCTGACAATAAAGGTTGTTTCTATTCTTCTGTTTTCCTATCCTTGTCTTAAAGAATGTGTAAGCTAACTACTACTACAATTTTGTTGTGTCCCTAAAACTTTTGAACAACTTTAAAATGTTCTTTACGAAGTTCTTTGTTTGACTTTTACTTTTTTAAATTAACTTTTAAACAAACATTAAAACTTAATAAATTAAATCATACATACAGGGTCAAACTTTCAGTTCTCATCTTTAGCTTTATCTTTTAAATGGACACAAAAATCCAAATTCTAAAAGTAAATTCAGAAACATAACATCACCTTTTAGCTGAGGAAGATCTACATTTTTACAATGTTGCTGTGGATGTGCAACTAAGAAACTACATTAAAGATTAGGGGAAAGTGTTCTGCTTGTTATGCATACCCAAGCAGAAGAGAAAACACACCAATAGTTAGAGACCGTGCAGTGGGTAAAAAATCTAAATGGTCAAGTGATGAAAAAATAGGCAAAGGAGCTACTTGCCTCACCCTTGTAAGAATTATGATTATTGTTTATAATATTTATCTAAATTTTAAAAATCATACTTTGGATGAAATAAATTCTAACCAAAAATCATTTCTTACGAATAAAGATCAGAGATACACTCTGGTGGTGTGATTATTGGGCTTACAACACTTAATAATTACAATTACTTCATTATCATTAATAATTTATAATTATGAATCAAAACCACAGCAAATGTCACTGTGTTATCAACTGTTTAACTCTTTATCCATGTGAACATTTACTAAACCAATAGTCCTTACTATTGGCGGCCCCCTCCTTTACCCGCCACCTTACGTGGTGGAGGGGTTTGAGTGCTCGAATGATCCTAGAGGCTATGTTGTCCGGGGCATAAATGCCCCTAGTAGGGTCTCCCATGGGAAACAGGCTCTACGTGACAGGTCAGACAAAGAGCGGTTCAAGACACCTTCATGAGGACCACACAATCGAGGCATGTGACGTCGCCTGGTACGGTGGAGCCATTGTCCCGCCCCGGAGCCAGGCCTGGGGACGGGACTCGTCGGAGAACACCTGGTGGCCGGTTTGCTCATCGCGGGACCCGGCCGGGCAGAGCCCAAAATAGAGACGCGAGCCCATCCCCTAGTGGGCCCACCACCTGCAGGGGGAACCATGAAAGACCAGTGCAAAGAGGATTGAGCAGCGGATGAAGGTGGAGATCTCGGTGGCCTGATCTCTGGATGCTTGCGCTGGTTTTAGGGACGTGGAATGTAACCCCACTTGGGGGGAAGGAGCCTGAGCTTGTGCAGGAGGTCGACAGATATCAACTAGAAATAATTGGGCTCACCTCCACCTCCCATCTCTTCGAGAGAGGTGGACTCTCTTCTACTCTGGAGTGGCCCGTGGGGAGAGACGGCAAGCTGGGGTGGGTTTGCTTGTTGCCCCCCAGCTCAGCCGTCTCGTGATGGGGTTTACCCCAGTGGATGAGAGGGTCGCATCCCTGTGCCTTCGGGTTGTGGACAGGTCTCTGACTGTCGTTCTGGAATGTGGGCAATCCCAGAACTCGGTGGTGGACACTGGCATTAAGGGATGCTGTCAAGCTGAAGAAGGAGTCCTACTGGCTGTGGTTGGTGTTGGAATAATTAAATATAGATTTATCTTATATTTTCTGCTATTCTTTAACTTGACTATTTGATCTCATAACCTTTCATGATGTTTGTGTGAGTAAAGGATGTGTGAGTTTGTCTGCAGGCAAAGGTCATAAATGGTGCTGAGCTAGCAGAGAAGGAAGCAGTCCAGTTGAGGAGGTCATAAAGATGAAGGCTGATTACACTCAACAAAAGGCACAACTGACCCTACAAGTTGGAGGAGACTGTGGGAAATGTGTTGTTAAAAGATAAAGCTGTTTATGACCTGTTTGCGATGCAGTTGTTGTTTTCCCCCATCCTTTAGAGAACAATGTTTTTGTAAACTAGGGACCCCCGAAAGACAATAAAAAGAGGAGGCGGTCGGATAGGCTTCAGAGCGGTGCGAGATCTGTAACTGGGTATATCTTGACCGTTTCTCCTCGCAAAGCGAGTAAAATACCTAATACTTTGTCTCTCTTTTCTTTTTGTGTTGTTATAAGTATTGTTAGGTTGGTTAAACCTGACAGTTGGCTTTTGGGACTCCTCAGGCGGCTGACGGGTACCATGAGGCCAAGCGTGCTGCAGCCTCGGCTCTGGCAGAGGCAAAACTCTGGCCTGAGATGAGTTCGGCAGAGGCTGGGGACTTGGGGTTGGACTCCTTCATCAAACAGGCTGAAGTCAGGAAGGTGGTTAAAAAGCTCTATGGGTGAAGGGCTTCAGGGGTGGATGAGATCCACCCCAAGTACCTGAAGTCTCTCGATGTTGTGGGGCTGTCATGGTTGACACGCCTCGTCAACATTGTGTGGCGGTCGGGGACAGTGCCCCTGGACTGGCAGACAGGGGTGGTGGTCCCCCTTCATAAGAAGGGTGACCGGAGGTGTGTTCCAACTATAGGGGGATAACACTCCTCAGCCTCCCTGAGAAGGCCTATGCCAGGGTATTGGAGAGGGGAGTCCGCCGATAGTCGACCTCGGCTTCAGTAGGAGCAGTGTGGTTTTTGTCCCAGCTGTGGAACACCGGACCAGCTCTACACCCTCTGCAGGGTACTCAAGGGTTCATGGGAGTTTTCCCAACCGGTCCACATGTGTTTTGTGGACCTGGAGAAGGCATCCGACTGTGTCCCTCATGTTGCCCTATGGGGGGTGCTCCAGGAGTACGGAGTCATGGGCCCTTTATTAGGGGCCATCCGGTCTCTGTACAAGCGGAGCAGGAGTTTGGTAAGAATTCCCCGCACTTAGTCGGATCTGTTGCCGGTGCATCTTGGTTCCGCGAGGGAGGCGTCCAGGAGGCATCCGATATAGATGCCCGAGCCACCTCAACTGGCTCCTCTCGATGTGGAGGAGCAGCGGCTCTACTCCGAGCCCCTCCCGGATGGCCGAGTTCCTCACCCTATCTCTAAGGGATTTATAGATAAGCATTTTTCACACCTGCCCAAAACCTTTCCACTGTCTGTATATGAATATAGTCAAATGAATTAAACTATTCTTTATTTATTTATTCATTCATTCACTTGCTTTAGTTATTTTTAAGGTTTTATAGTTTAGTGACTATTAATTACCCAGTTTTCCGTGACCTTCATTAACCCCTGAGCCTTGGCTGGGATTAAGTGACACTAAGATGGGTCCAGGTGTTGGTGGGTGGGGAGATAAGGTGACAGTTAGGGTGGGGTTTGGTTTGGGCAGGGAGAGAAGAAAGATACGGGTGATAAATCATTGATTATTTATTTTGATCGAGATTTTAATCCATCAACCTGTCATTTAACTTTTGACAGAAGCGAGGTGCTATTAATTATTTTACAGCAATAGAGACGAATGTCCACCATACTCAGACAAGAACAAAGATGGTGGCTGTGAAAAGGTGCCTATAAGGCAGTCCAGCAAATGATTGATAGAACAATATAACTAAATGACTGGAAAGAATTGACAGAATATCTGCAGGAGGGAAGTCCCACAATCAAAGCTAGAGACAATCCCGAGGTATGTGTGCAATGACAAAATCCTGTGAGAGTTCTAGATGCAGCATTTCATCGTTCTTTAACTATATACTGTATTTGAAAATAAAAAAAATGTAAATCCTTACCAGGAATGACTGTGTCCTGGCGGCAGTCGTACAGCATCCCAAGGCTGAATGGTCTGCCAAGAGTGGCCACCTCTATCATTCTTTCAGAGTCCATCTTGTTTTCTAGAGCATAAAAGGTTCAGAAAAGTACTCTCAAATAGTACTCTAAAATCTATAGTAATAATAATAATTACAACATTAATGAAGAGAAAAAGAGAATGGGTGGGGTGGGTGGATGGGGTGGGGGCAGAAACTGTTCTGTAAAAAGAGGTTGTGATTGTATACAACTTATAAGATAGGAAAATACTTTCATAGCAAGGCTGACATGAATTCAGCATTACCCTAAACACTGAGAAGCAATTATAAAGTATGAACTGTTAGTGTAAGTTAATGTGGAGGTCCTATAACATTAAAAAAACTGTCCAAATAAAGGACTGACTACACAAGAAGCAGATCAGAAATCATTTAAAATACCTTCAAAGCTGGAGTAAATTTGATTTAACCAAATGTAAAAAGAAAAGCAAAGACCAAAAAGAAAAAGGATACTTACTGCAGAAATGTGTCTGAGCTTTAACACAGAGGTATGATCTTCAAGCTTTTATCCTCAGCGAGGGAGACACTCCTCTTAATGTTTATTCAGGACATGGAGGCAAAGCTGAAGGAGAAATAGGTTCATTTCCTAGAAATGGTTTGAACCATTGAACCATCCCCCCCCCGGCTATGCCTGTCTCAGGATTACTCTCATCGGGGGTTTACGGTCCCTGCTGATAACAGATTGCACACCCTCTAGTAACCACATCCTGAATATCAACTGTTGCATTATTCCCTCAGTTTCAGTTTGAGTAGAAGTAGGCCCATAAACTTTGAACAAACTGCTAAAGAGCAAATCGTATCACCCTCCCCCACCCTTGGATCAAGAACTGTCTGGGGAAGTGGTGACCTTGTGTTAAGAGAGAAGGATGTTTGCTCCTTGTAGAGGCTGCAAGTTTCCCGGTTTGAAACACAGCCATCCACTCTGTGCTCCCTGGCCCCTGCACAGTGGCAGCCTACTGGATTGTAGGTTATGGGTTAAACACAGGGGAAAAAGGGTGTTGAAATGTACAGTTGCAATGAAAAATACATGTGAATATTATTATGTAAAAAAGCACAAATTACACCAGTTCTTATTCTATTAAAATTATTACCATCACTTTGCCCATAATGATGTCTGGTTTTCTTTAAGATCTGACCTGGTGATTGTGGTTTGGACCAATTATGGTTCTGTTTTCAACGGACTGAAACAGATAACAAAAATGGGCAGAAGGCTCTTTAATGGAGGTAGTAGCTTATACATCCACAAATATGTCCTTAACCATTACCTGGACTCAAAAATTGAATCAAAGTAGGCACTGTTAATTTATCCTTTAATAGACTGAAAATGGTGGGAGTTGTTCCTTTAATGGGTTTAATTCAATTCTGTTCATAGATATAGAGCCAACTTACAACCAATGTTGTTTGTGCACATATATTTATATTATATTGTAGATATGTTTATACTGTTTAATTTGTATTGTATTGCACCGACTACGCCAAAACAAATTCCTTGTATGTCCAAAAACGTACTTGGCAATAAAGCTTTTCTGATTCTGATTCTGATTCTGATTCAAGCCACTTTACCAAAAAATCCATTTAGTTCAGTCATACAGACAGATTCCACATCAAGTATGCTTATTCCAATATGAAGGAGAAGGAGAATATGAAGTTGTTGGCAGCAGGAGCTCAGCCGATGCCCCCCCTCCAGGAAGCTAAACAGAACGCCAGGCCAGATGTCGCTTCTATGAAGAGAGAAAATAGAGAAAATGTATAGCTCAAATAATAGCAAATAATACAAAATTGGAGAGTAGTATGAGAATGTAGTGAAGAGGGTGAAAGTGGTCATTATGTCCTCCAGCAGCCTAAGCCTATAGCAGCATAACTACAGAGAAAGCTCAGGATAACCTAAGCCACTCTAACTATAAGCTTTATCAAAAAGGAAAGTTTTAAGCCTTAAAAGTAGACAGGGTGTCTGCCTCACGGACTAAAACTGGGAGCTGGTTCCACAGGAGAGGAGCCTGATAACTAAAGGATCTACCTCCCATTCTACTTCTAGAGACTCTAGGAACCACCAGTAAACCTGCAGTCTGAGAACAAAGTGCTCTGTTAGGAACATATGGACCAATCAGATCTCTGATGTATGATGGAGCTAGATCATTAAGGGCTTTATATGTGAGGAGGAGAATTTTAAATTCTATTCTGGATTTAACAGGGAGCCAATGAAGAGAAGCTAAAATAGGAGAAATATGATCTCTCTTTTTAATTTTCATCAAAACTCTTGCTGCAGCATTTTGAATCAGCTGAAGGCTTTTAACTGCATTTTGTGGACATCCTGATAGTAAAGAATTACAATAGTCCAGCCTTGAAGTAACAAATGCATGGACTAGTTTTTCAGCGTCAATCCTGGACAGGATATTTTTAATTTTGGCAATGTTCCGGAGGTGAAAGAAGGAAATACTAGAAAACTTGTTTAAAATGCGAATGACCTGTCCTTGTCAAAAATAACACGAGGTACTTTAATTTATTACAAGAGTTCAATTTAATGCCATCCACATTAACTGATTGATTAAGTTTCTTTTTTAAAGACTCCGGTCCAAAGACGACAAATTCTGTCTTGTCTGAATTTAGAAGCAAAAAATTTAACGTCCAAGTTTTTATGTCTTCAAGTCATGCTTGTAGTCTATCTAACTGGTTGGGTTCATCAGGATTTATGGATAAGTAAAGCTGAGTATCATCAGCGTAACAGTGAAAATTTATCCCATGCTGCCTGATAATTTGACCTATTGGAAGCATATATATAGTAAAGAGAATTGGCCCAAGTACTGAACCCTGTGGTACTCCACAATTAACCCTGGAGTTTAAAGATGATTTGTCACTTACATGAACAAACTGGAATCTGTCAGACAGATAAGATTTAAACCAGCCTAGCGCTGTTCCCCTGATCCCTACAGCATATTCCAGCCTTTCTAAGAGAATATTATGATCAACTGGATCAAATGCAGCACTGAGATCTAACAGAACCAGAACAGACACAAGTCCATTATCTGAGGCCATAAGAATATCATTAGTGACTTTCAGCAAAGCTGATTCAGTGCTATGATGAGCTCTGAAACCTGACTGAAACTCTTCAAACAGGTCATTGCTGTATAAATGTTCACACATTTGATTAGCAACTATTTTCTCAAGAATTTTAGATAAGAATGGAAGATTGGATATAGGTCTGTAATTTATTAAATCATCTCAATCAAGAGAAGGTTTCTTAAGTAAAGGTTTAATTACAGCCAACTTAAAAGCCTGTGGTTCTGATCCATTTACTAAAGATTGATTAATCATATCTAAAATGGGGCTGGTAATCAGAGGGAACACTTCCTTAAATAATTTGGTTGGGATTGGGTCTAACATACAAGTTGAAGGTTTAGATGAAGCTAATATTTCTGATAACTCAGGAAGCTTCACAGGATCAATATAATATTAGATGACTACACAAACATTTCAGTCCAGAACGTTCTGTTAATCCAGATGTATAACAGCACAGATTATAGAGATAGTGCAGCTCAATGTTGTCTGTTCGCAGGGTGCAAATGAACCTCTCCCTGTCCAGGATGCATGAAGTAAAGTTAAAGCAGAGCATTTTTTCCCCCAACATAAAATGTAGCTGAATGTCTTTGTATAAGAGTAGCAACTGTTGCTGACTTTGGTAGTTGACCAATTTATCAATATTCTTCCTGGTTACTCATTTTATAGAAGGTCTTCATCCAACTCTGCTTTCTGTGGAGCATAATTAGTTCTCAGGACTGCTACCAGATTTTACTGCACCTTTTAAAGCCTGCACAGTTATGCAGGTACCAATATTAACATAAAATGGCTCAATGTCAAATAAAATCATGAGGTAAACAAAAATATGATTTTTTTTTTTATCTGGCCTTAATTTAGCTATAATTTCAAATCTAAAATACAAAAGAGAAGCCAACACTGCACTGGATGACTGATTCATTGAATGTTTAACTTCTTATTCTGAAGTCAGACTGATGATATAGATGTATAACGGTGTGGGTGTCCGTTTTGGGAGGACTTTCATTGTTTCAGTTTTGTTTTGAGACGATGGGTGGGTCCAAGTATGTGTATAAAAGGAAGTTCAGCAGATTCTAACAGAATTCATCCTCACTTTCTGATGCACAGCAGTCTGATTGGTAGGTATCCTCACTGTGTTGAACATGGTTTTGAAGTTGTTGTTTTTTTGTGGTCCAATCCTGTCTCTATTGATATTTTTAGTGGATGAATCCAGAGCAGAAAAACTACAGAACCTGAGCAGAAAAAAGTCAACAAAGGTTTGTTCCACTTTATCTCATTTTAAAAAAAATGCATTAGTAAATTATAAGCAAAGGTGTGAAAACAGGTGCATAGCTCTTTGTCCCATATTTCCCTTTATCAGCCATGTTCCTGTTCTGTCCACTGAGCATTTTAAAGAGGTTTTAAATCATGCTTATTTCATATTGTATTTCTGATAACTGAACAATCCCATAACAGTATAGTTAAAATGTTTAGTTATGTAACTGTATATTTTCCTATGGAAGAACGCATAGATGGTTATTATATTGTTTCTGTTTATGGTTGTACCTGCAGTAAAATATAAAAAATATCTTAAAATTGTAGCAGTACTGGGATGTTTTCTGTGATATAATCTCAGCTATGAATAAAGCTGATTAGTGATAAAATGGCCATTTCTATGCTTGGAAATGTGTTAACTTTACAGGGTGGTAAAATAAAACACCTTATGAGGATTAAAACAGGATTAATGCCCTTCCAGGTCTGACGTTCATGTTGCTGAAGTCTCCATCTTGGTTTCACTCTGCTAGAAAAATGATTGAAAATGATCCGACAACACCTGAAACTTGCATAGCCTAACCATCCTCACTCAAACCATACAGATGTGTCTCACGCCTTAATATTACACAACTAATTCAGCTTGTGACATATTTCAGTACAGTTGCTTTTGTTCAGTAAAAACCTACTTTCTTGTTTCAGATACTTTTTGCTTTGTTTTAAAAGCTGTTAAACGTTATGCATAGTGAAACATTGATCTCTGTGCATATCTCTCCTACAACCAGAGCTGTGTGTGCAGACAGAGGTTGCACAACAAAACATTGTCAGATTTGATCAACAAAATAATCAAATTAAAAATATAAATTCATAGTTAAATTATAAATGAAACATGGCTTTGTCTCAATGGGGAAATGGCTGACATAACCACAGGCAGTAGACCTACAGCAGGAACAGTCAGCTGAGTTTCCTCTGGGACTCCCTCATTTCAATACAACCTTTTCATCTTCATCCTAAATAATTTTGTTTTATTAGATTTTAAATTTTTTTTATAACTCTAGGGTTCATGGCTTTTTTTAGGGGTGGTTGGTTTGCCCACCAAAATAAATCTTTTAAAACCATGACAGTTGGTTGTAAGGATTATGATTATTAACTGATGAATATTTAGCAAAAATTATAATTAAAAATCATAACTAAGAAAAAATAATTTTCTTAACCAAAAGTCCTTGCTTATGAATAGAAATCAGAGATGTCCTCTGGTGTTGAGATTATGGGCTCAGAGCACTTAATAATTACAGATAGTTAATTATCATTCATAATTGATAATTATCAATCAAACCACGTTAAACATCACTGTTTAATCAGCCGCTTCACCAATATAGCCCTGATATAATAACTAGTCTGGTCCAAAAACCTTCACCTAAAAATGAATACCCAACAACAATAATAATAAAAGAAAAATAATATACGCATTGAGTGTCTATGAAGATTAAACCATCAGTTTTATGGACAAAATGTGCAATTTGGGTTAACTTGGACAGAGAAGCTCTCCTGGTGTGCTGATGCGTCTCGATTTCGGCTATCAGCTGGTAGACTGTGGGCTGCAGCCTTAGCCATTAGCAGCTGAATGCCCCAAATCTCGAACAATGGGTCATAAAACTGCGGCGGGAACTCAGTGGAAAAACTCCAGTATTAAAACTGGGACAAAGGAGTGGTCGGGCCACGAGGCCAGGACCACAGCTGCTTTGAATGGAAAAACTACTAACTCCTGGCTGATTTGAGATCAGCCGGACAAAAACAGGCACCTTGCTGATCCCATCCGCGCTCCGCGATTCAGCTGCACAGCAAATCAAAACAGCTCAGCGTAAAACACTTTAATCAGTATTGCGTGCAACAAGTTGATACCCTGGATTAACTAATGGTGATTCTAAATCACCTTAACTATGCCTCATCCTGCCCAGACTTCTAAATTCACCTATCCAATTTAATATAAAAAAAAGAATAAAACTACTTTGACGTTGATTTCTTCTCTCCACCGGTTTGAGGATGTGTCAGGTCTAAAGAAAATCGATGTGGGGGACCAGAGTGACACGCTTCCGTGATCAACTCAAAAACGGTAAAGTTCTCATCCGTCCAAAACGGGGAACATATGAGGAACCGTTGCAGTCGACTGAATCAGCAAGGAGGAAAACTCATCTCCTTGGCAACAAACCTTTGTGGGTTTTTCACCTGCACCGGTGTGGTCTTTGATCGGTAATTAAATCTTCTGACCTTCTATCAGAAGTCCAGTTTTCAAGCTCTTCCGGGAATGACTGCGTGGAGAAAACTAACTCGCCTGCGAGTTTCTGTCGCTCCAGATTTGCGTCTTTGTTGCGTCGTCCCGTGAGGTTTCCACGGGTTTTATAATTCCGGGTGACATCAGAGCTGCGACGTTTGTTGAACTGCGCGGCCCAGTCGGTCTATCCGACCAAAACGGATGACCCCAACATGGTTATTTTAATCAAACTAATTAAGCTGCAGGAGTAGTACTGAATACAAATATTCGGGTATGAAATGCAATCTGTACTCATGGTTTCATTTAGAACATGGTACTACAAGTTATCCTAAAATCAGTCCTCCTTTATCTGCAGACCGTCCCAGCTGCTGGTTTGGGTTAAAACATTTGACAGAATCCGTCCTCTTTTTCTTGGCAGGTAAGGAACTATAGTCTTCATAGAAAGGCCTTTAGATACTAAATATTTATATGAGTGAAAATATAACATAGAAGATGCTAAATATCATTAACTGAATAATAAGTCAGTATGATACAGTAAACTATCATTTTTTCAGAAAGATGTCAATGACAGTATAAAACTCTTATGCCTCTACTTGTGTTTTACTGTGTGTGAGCTATATGAAAACTGGAAGGATCAGAACATTTCATTTAAACGTGATCAGGTCTTGTTAGAAAAAAAAGAGACAAATGGACGTTTGCATTATTATAATAAACTGTCTTCATCTGGAACGTGTCTTACAACTGAACTGATATCAAACATGCTGCTTGGTAAGAATTTTAAATGTATATTTCTGGTTTCTTCCTGCAGATTTGGCTGAGAAAAGAATCTCAAGGTCCACACTGTGAAGCCTATTTTTGTGTCATCTGGCTAAAAAATTTATTCTCAAAAGATAATCTGCAACCAGCCATGAACATCTTCAAGTCAGAGAGCTCAAAAAGGTTTTCTGATGCTGTTAAAGCTAAGAGCACGTTGCTGGAACCACAGCTAGGACCGCTGCCTGTTTATAGAATTCCTCTAAAAGAGGAGAAAATCAAAATAAATGGGTGCAGGTTCTTCAGTTTTGGGGAACCCAGCAAATTTGGTTCCAAACAACAAAGCCGCACCATCATGGTTCTTGGAGCCACTGGTGCTGGGAAGTCAACTCTCATCAATGGGATGATAAATTACATTCTAGGTGTTAAATGGGGAGACACATATCGGTTCAAGTTGGTGGACGAAGGTCAAACTAAATGCCAAGCTCACAGTCAGACCTCCGAGGTCACTGTGTACAAACTCTTCTACAGGGACGGATTTGAGGTTCCCTTCTCTCTGACCATTATAGACACACCAGGCTTTGGGGACACCAGAGGCATAGAGAGGGACAGGGAGATCACAGTGCAGCTCCAGAACCTCTTCGCCAGTAAGGACGGGGTCAGTGAAATCGATGCTGTGTGTTTTGTAGCTCAGGCTGCTTTAGCCCGTCTCACGTCAACACAAAGATACGTCTTTGATTCCATTCTCTCAATCTTTGGCAAAGATATAGCAGAAAACATCAGGATTCTGGTGACGTTTGCAGATGGTCAGAAGCCACCAGTTCTAGAAGGGATCATAGAGTCAGGCGTCCCATGTCCTAAAAGTAAAGACGGTATTCCAGTTCACTTCAAATTCAACAACTCTGCTCTGTTTGCTGACAATAAATCGGCAGACACCCAGAGTGGGGACGATGACGAAGAAAACTTTGATCAGATGTTTTGGAACATGGGAACGAAAAGCATGAAAAGATTTTTTACTGCTCTAAATCAGATAGAAACCAAAAGTTTGACACTGACAAATGAGGTCCTGAGAGAAAGAAAACAGCTGGAGGTTTCAGTTGAGAATCTGCAGGTTCAGGTTAGACTTGGTTTAGCCAAACTGGAGGAGATCAGGGAGACCAGAGAAAAAATTAAAGAGCATGAAGCAGCGATTAAGACAAATGAGAACTTTGAGTTTGATGTCTCTCTCAAAAAACCTGTACAAGTTGATATCTCTGGTTCTGGGGACTACATCACCAACTGTCAGCAGTGTCAGGTCACCTGTCACTTTCCTTGTGGTATACCAAATGATGCTAATAAAAGAGGATGTTGGGCGATTGACCAAAATACTGGACGCTGCCGTGAGTGTAAAGGAAAATGTAACTGGAACGTACATTTCAATCAAAGGTACAGGTGGGACTATAAAGATGTTACAGAGAAACGGACAGTGAAAGAGCTGAAAGAAAACTATGAAAAAGCCACAGGGCAGAAGATGACTGTTGAGGGACTGATGAGGCAACTGAAGGGTGAATATGACATAATGCAGAATGAGGTGAAGAAACTGATGGAGAAGTCGACAAAGTGTCTGAACAGACTGAAAGAGATAGCACTGAAGCCCAATCCTCTGTCCACTCCTGAGTACATTGAGATGCTCATTGAAGGAGAGAAACAGGAAGCCAAACCAGGCTGGAAAAAACGGGTTGAGTCACTGATGAAGATGAAAGAAAAAGCAGAGTTCATGGCTAAGGTGGAGAAAGGAGAAAAACCTCTGAGCCGTCAAGAGTCGCTTGATGTGAAGTTTTAAGTCAACAGGTCTCCTCGGGGTTACTTAGATTTTAATCCTGTGGTACATTTCTTACTCGGTCTGCTTTGGTTTAAAACTATTATTTCAGCCAGAAACAGAAAATATTATAATTATAGATGCTGTAAAACCACATTTTAAGCAGACCCACAGTGAGAATCAAGATGAACTAATGAACTTTTACCTCCAGTCTTCCTGAACAACATTGTGCAAAGTGTCTGTGGCTGAATGCTCAGTTCTTATTTTTACGTTAAACTCATATTTAGCTAATTAACGTTAACAAGATTGGGTTTAACTGTAGGTGTTCTACTGGAAGTCCAAGGGAAACACTTCTGGACCAGGAATAAGAAACTAAATAATTCATTTTTTAAATGCTCCTGGTACCATATTATTAATAGACTGTTGCTTCATCCACTCATCGTCATTGTTTCAGACATCCTGTCATGTCTCGGTTTCTCTGCTCAACATGAAACTCACAAATTTAATGACAACTAGGATCCTTCAATGAAGACTTTTTGAAATCTCGAACTCTTAGATATGCCTGCTGCACTATAATCTGATCATTTACACAAATCATCCACATTTAACTCTGCTTAGCCTCCTTCCTGCTTCATCTGCTCTGTTCAGGTGTTCTGTGAAGGTTCTGTACAGTGAAATGCTTTTTGGGCTTGGTTATCTGCTTTCCTCTAGCACAGGATCTAAATGTGACATTTAGATCAACAATATTTGGAACCAGCTGATAAAAGGTTTCTTGAATTTCAGCCTGAAGTTGTAGCAGTTTATTAATGTAAACGTTGGTTGAGGAATCATTTTGTGTATCTTTACCGCCCCCTGCTGTTTGTTGTTTTAAACACGTCTTCCTTCCTTGGTGTTAAGGTGGAAGTTTATTTTTCTATTCATTTATGAAGAGGAGAGTTATTCCTTCCTTGTGCATCTTGTTGTAACTTGTTTAAATGTTATATAATGCATTGTTTTAACTTCTGGTTCAATAATCTTAGCAGCCCTGTGTTTGTTTCATTAATTAACTCTAGCAGTCAAATAAAAATATCTGTTAAAATATATAACTGAGAAATGTGTTATTTGCTGTGAATTGGCATCATATGAATAAACTGAATTGAAGTGATTTGGTTTATTTTTGTCAGTGCCAGAGAAACTTTTCGTTCGGCCCATCAGGAAAGCTCCACACAAACAGCTTCCAGCTCCATAAACTATTGAAAAGCATGGAGTGGGGCTGATTTTATTTTATTTTTTTAACATCCTTCAGGCGATGTTTTTAATTGTTATTGTAATGGAGGGTGTGTTTGCACTTCAATCATAACTGAGCTGGTTTATGCTAAACCTGACTCCCCCTTACTCCATCCAACAGGGAGGGAGGAAGGCAAATAATATCGACATGTTGGTTTTCCCTCAGGTAAGTTAGGCCTGCTTAGGCCAACATAATAAATGCATGTTCAGAAGAGCTGGAGTTAATAAAAGATCCAACGTTAGGTGGTAATAGTTGTAATTATAGTTGACTGATATTTAAAACCAATATTCCTGAAGACAAGTGATCTGTACCATCATGAGTGTTGACTGCAACAAATACAACAGGAGGAAACAGAAAATACAGTTAAGGAAGTTTTGAAAAAATAAATCCTGCACCATAGAATATTAAAAGTGAAACTATTCCAGGAGCTGTAAATGTCTGTTTATTTTGTTAAACTCACTGTGCAATTAAAGCCACATGCTAACTCTGTGTAACTGGAGGGGTTCCAATAGAAAACATTTGACCAGTTAGACTAATAAACTCAATTTGATTGCTTTGTATTATAACTCAAATGTCAGTATAACTGGTTTGTTTTGACTTCATATTTCTGAACATAAATTAGATCTGTGTGTCTTTAAAGTGCGCTGAGATGACTTTTATTGTGAATCGGTGCTTTATAAATAAACTTATCTAAACACTGATGGTCACTCAATCACAACTATCATTACATTTAGTTTTATCTTCTGCTGACTGGATAAATGGCAGGTTTAATATTTCTTGTAATACCTTTTAATTATTTTATTTAACTTAAACTGAAAGTTTGCTTTCATTAAATAGTGCAAACAAGTAGAGGAAGTTTTTTTCAAAATGTTAACCAGAGGTAAAAAACAGACCAGTGTTGAGAATTTAAAGTATAGCTAAGCAAATATGTGTTCTTCCTGGTAAAGTTGCTGAACCACATACCAGATATTTCATAGAAAAGTCAGAGATTTAAAAGTATATCAGAAATGTTCTGGTCCGTTTAGTTATATTGAATTGTTAATTTCTCCCGAACCAAAATCAACTGAATGATTAAAGACCTCAGAGGACATTACTATATCTGTTAAAGTTTACAGTAATACTGTGCATGAAAACAAACAATATGCATAAACTCCAACATACCACCACACCTGAAACCCGTTTTCTCAACCAAACTTTGAAGCCAATCACCACTTTAAGATGTTGGTGCACAAACATCTCCTCACAATATAGCCTCCTAGAGGTAATCCACCATGGGTTTTATCATTAAACATTATCCTTGTTGACAAGATTTGTTTTGCACTGAAACGACAGTAAAAATACCTCAAACTGAGCCCTACACTGCAGAGCCTCAGGAGGTTTGTGATAAAAGTCAGTCAAACTGGGCGCTTTGTTATGCTCTCCTTAAAGGAAGTATACAACGGTTTCACTTGCTTGGGGGAAGACCAGTCTCACATGTTTTAACTTCTGGTGTATGAATCTTAGCAGCACTGTGTTTGTCTGACAGATTCCAGTTTGTTCATGTAAATGATAAATCATCTTTAAACTCCAGGGTTAATTGCGGAGTACCACAGGGTTCAGTACTTGGGCCAATTCTCTTTACTATATATATGCTTCCAATAGGTCAAATTATCAGGCAGCATAGGATAAATTTTCACTGTTATGCTGATAATACTCAGCTTTACTTATCCATAAATCCTGATGAGCCCATCCAGTTAGATGGACTACAAGCATGTCTTCAAGACATAAAAACTTGGATGACTTTAAATTTTTTGCTTCTAAATTCAGACAAGACAGAAGTTGTCATCTTCGGAGTCTTTAAAAAAGAAACTGCTTAGTCAATCACTTAACTTGGATGGCATTAAGTTGACCTCCAGTAATAAAGTAAAAAACCTTGGTGTTATTTTTGACCAGGACATGTCATTTAAATCCCATATTAAACAGGTTTCTAGGATTTCCTTCTTTCATCTCCGGAACATTGCCAAAATTAGAAATATCCTGTCCAGGAGTGACGCTGAAAAAATAGTCCATGCATTTGTTACTTCAAGGCTGGACTATTGTAATTCTTTACTATCAGGATGTCCACAAAATGCAGTTAAAAGCCTTCAGCTGATTGAAAATGCTGCAGCAAGAGTTCTGATGAAAATTAAAAAGAGAGATCATATTTCTCCTATTTTAGCTTCCCTTCATTGGCTCCTTGTTAAATCCAGAATATAATTTAAAATTCTCCTCCTCACATATAAAGCCGTTAATGATCTAGCTCCATCATATATTACGTTCTCTTGATTCTGTTGACGTTTTTAAGAGCAAACTTAAAACCTATCTCTTTTGCAAATCTTTTAACAGTTCCAGTGCATCGACTGTAGTTATGCTACTATAGGCTTGTGACAATTATATTTAACCATCATAGTGATGGTTTTTCTTACATTTTTTGTGCTTTTATTGTTTTATCTTAATGTATAATTGTGTTATGATTTGGGGTTGTTTGGTTTTTGGTTTCTGGTTTTTTCCTTATGTTTTTCACTGCTCCAGTCTTTAATCGTGTCTCTGTTTATTATTTTCCTAGTCATGCTTTAGATTTTGTCTTCTAGTTCATGTGCGGTCAAGTTAAGTTTTTGGATCTGGTTATGCTTTCGTTTCATGTTTTTCTAGTTATGTTTCTATTAGTTTGTTTCCTTGGACTTGCGTTCTGTTCAAGCCATGTTTTGCTCCAGTCACGTTTTGTTCTGTCAATTAAGTTTATTCGGTTCACCTGCACCATGTTAATCAGTTTTGTGTTCCACCTGTATCATGCTCCATTTAAACACACCTTGTTCAGTTAGTAGGCCCGGAAACATTTTTCATTTTCATGCTCATGTCCTGCTGTTCACACGAAGCCTGTCTTGCCAAGCCTGCCCATGTCGGTTTTTGCCGTCACCTCCTGTGAGTGAGTTTTTTTGTTATTAAATATTTTTCCATTTAACATCATGCTGCCTGCTAGTCTGCATTCTGGGTTCGTCCATTGCTCAAGCCGTAACAAATTGTGCACTTCTGTAAAGAACCTTGTGACCTTTAAAGTCTGTGAAAGTTGCTATATAAATAAACTTTTACTTACTTACTTACTTACATCAGAGATCTGATTGGTCCATATGTTCCTAACAGAGCACTACGTTCTCAGACTGCAGGTTTACTGGTGGTTCCTAGAGTCTCTAGAAGTAGAATGGGAGGCAGATCCTTTAGTTATCAGGCTCCTCTCCTGTGGAACCAGCTCCCAGTTTTAGTCCGTGAGGCAGACACCCTGTCTACTTTTAAGGCTAGGCTTAAAACTTTCCTTTTTGATAAAGCTTGTAGTTAGAGTGGCTTAGTTTATCCTGAGCTATCTCTGTAGTAATGCTGCTATAGGCTTAGGCTGCTAGAGGACATAATGACCACTTTCACCCTCTTCGCTACATTCTCACACTACTCTCCGATTTTGCATTATTTGCTGTTATTTCAGCTTTTAACTTTGTTCTCTCTATTCTCTTCCTAGAAGCTACACCTGGCCTGGCTCTGTGTCTACCTGTGACACCTTCCTGGAGAGGGGAATCGTCCGAGCTTCTGCTGGCAACAACTTGATGCTCACCTTCTACAGATGATCCACATAGCCCTGTCTTTTAGTGTTTAACCCTTTCTCTCTCCTAGACATGGCTACTGACTGAGCTTCTACTGTAACTAACTCTATGTGCTCTCTTTCAGACTCTAACATTTACTTTTCCTTCCCATAGAAAGTACTCCTGGATCAGTGCTTCTTTGTTCTGTTTGTGTCTCTGCTCTGTTCTCTCAAACCTCCAGTCGGTCGTGGCAGATGGCCGCTCACACTGAACCTGGTTCTGGTTCTGCTGGAGGTTTCTTCCTGTTAAAAGGGAGTTTTTCCTCTCCACTGTCACTACATGCATGCTCAGTATGAGGGATTGCTGCAAAGTCAACGCCAGTGACTGTCCACTGTCTCTACATGCTCATCCAGGAGGAGTGAATGCTGCAAGTCACTGACTGGATGCAATCTGCTGGGTTTCCTTAGACAGAAAAACTTTTTATCCAATTTGAATAAATAACTGAACCTGACTGAACTGTTCAATGGTTACGATTAATCAGAATGTATGAACCTGACTGTTGTGAAGTGCCTTGAGACGACATGTGTTGTGAATTGGCGCTATATGAATAAACGGAATTGAATTGAAAACTGAATTGAATTGAATTGATATGAGACACAAACACAACAACAGCCTTGACTGCTGCTCTATAGCTGCAATCACAGTGGAGGACGATCAGGAGTAGGCTGCAGGCAGCCAGACGAAGCACTCTGGATCAGTACCAGAGAGAGAGGGATGCCATGGAGTGGTACCAGGTTGACAGGTACGAGCTAGAGGACGTGTAAGCTAACGCTACCTAATGTTAGCCTGCTCTAGTGGTCATATACACAATAAGTCCAGCATACAGGAGGTTTGTGATAAAAGTCAGTCAAACTGGGCGCTTTGTTATGCTCTCCTTAAAGGAAGTATACGAAGGTTTCACTTGCTTGGGGAAGACCAGTCTCACATGTTTTAACTTCTGGTGTATGAATCTTAGTAGCACTGTGTTTGTCTGACAGATTCCAGTTTGTTCATGTAAATGATAAATCATCTTTAAACTACAGGGTTAATTTTGAAGTATCACAGGGTTCAGTACTTGGGCCAATTCTTTTTACTATATATATGCTTCCAATAGGTCAAATTATCAGGCAGCATAAGATACATTTTCACTGTTACGCTGATGACACTCAGCTTTACTTATCCATAAATCCTGATTAACCCAACCAGTTAGATAGACTACAAGCATGTCTTCAAGACATAAAATGTCATAGAAAAGTCGAGGATTTAAAAGTATATCAGAAATGTTCTGGTCCGTTTAGTTATATTGAACTGTTAATTTCTCCCGAACCAAAATCAACTGAATGATTAAAGACCTCAGAGGACATTACTATATCTGTTAAAGTTTACAGTAATACTGTGCATGAAAACAAACAATATGCATAAACTCCAACATACCACCACACCTGAAACCCGTTTTCTCAACCAAATTTTGAAGCCAATCACCACTTTAAGATGTCGGTGCAAAAACATCTCCTCCATTATCCTTGTTGACAAGATTTGTTTTGCACTGAAACGACAGTAAAAATACCTCAAACTGAGCCCTACACTGCAGAGCCTCAGGTAGTTTGTGATAAAAGTCAAACTGGGCACTTTGTGATGCTCTTTCTAAAGGAAGTATACGAAGGTTTCACTTGCTTGGGGGAAGACCGGTCTCACATATTTCTTTACAAAGTTGAATGAGAGCCAGAAACGGTGTAATGATTTTTGTTTCATTCTGAGTAGAAGTAGGCGTGTGTTTCCAAGTCTTTGTATTTAAAAAGGAGCAACTGTAAAAGATCACAGAGCTCAGCCTCATGTTCTCTGAAGAATCCTTGGAGGTAAGTTTTTCAACAATGATGAATTTGTTTCTTCAGCATGATGTAGGACACGGCCGTCTTTACACGTGTCACATGTAAAGACAGCTTAGTCAATAGATTGGGCCATTAGTCGGACCGTGTAGAACCCAACTACATGATGAGTAGTTAATTCAGCCAATTGTTTCAGGTGTGTTGGATCAGGAACACATCTAAAAGTAGCAGAACCTCAGTTATTGAAGACTGGAGTTTAACACCCCTGATTTAGGAGATGGATCATTACGTTTGTTAAGCTAATCTTATTTCTTTAAACAAATCTCATCCAAACAATGACTAATTTTCCCATATTTTTGTGAATTAATCCAGTGTAACAAAACTCACCACCCTGCAGGACGTGAACCACAAAGAGCAGAGAAGGATCAACAAAGGTTTGCACCACTTTATTTTAATCAATGTAGTATCTTTTTTAAATGCCTGAATCAGCTGTTGGCAAAGTGATGCTGTGGTTGAACCCTTTTTGTGCTCCGATTTCTTCTCATAATCCAATGTTCATGCTAGCTGAGGACTTTCAATTGGTCTTTGGAGGGATTGTGTGGTTGGTTGTCTGTCTCCTGTGGTTCTGTGTTAGATCATTGATGGACTGAGCTGTCCAAGATGTACTCAACTGCTTCTTGGGTAGTCACCGCTCTGGGTGCTGGAAACAAACTTGTTTTTTTTTTGTTTTTTTGCATTTCTACTAAGGTGGAGCCATTTGCAGGAAAAATAATTTCTTCATTCTTCTTAATTTTTTCTTTCTCTCCCTTTGGATCCAACCTTTTGGTATTCAAACGTCTAACTTCTGTGTCATACTTTGTTTTTCTCACTATCCATTGTTTACATCAGTGTTCCATTTATCAGTTGCATTTGTCTTGAGAACAAACATTTCCTAAAATACCTCCAGTCATATGAAGTTGTAGTGATAACAGTGAGCAACTACGGTCTATTTTCAGATATGCAGTTGACATTTGCAGTGACAACTGCTAGTATTTATAAGTATATAATGCTTCAGATAACACCACCTTCCTAATGATTTCAAATGTGAAGCTCACAAGAATAAAACTACATTTAACATTCATTCCTCTTATAGAAAGCAAATACAGCCTTACCTGTTGGACTTTATGTGTTTGATATTTTCTATTTTTACTATTTTCCTGATTTCCTTTAAAATATCTTTATATAATTTACCCTCACAGCTGAACAAGAAGACATAAACAGGTTGTGTGTTTGTTGTTGTTTTTCAGGAATTAGTCAGACCCTGACTGGAAATCCAGACAACACTTTAAGATCATTTGGATCTGCAAGTTGTGTTGCCAACACCCAACCGAGGTTTGTTGCGATTCATCTTTAACTCAACAGATCTAACATATATTAAATCATTAACATTGGTCATTTTGCAGCTGAGTTACCTGCTGCAGCAAAGACCAAACCTCTGCCTGACTGGCATTTACTTGCTGAAAACTAAAAATATATCTTAGAAAACATTAATTTCGAAGTGGTTTCACTGAGCAAATCCTGACATTTCTTAGAAAGGTCAGCTGTCATAGAGTCAGTAAAGTACCTAGACATAAAGTCATACTTAATAATTAGAATAATATTGAAATGTTCATTTATTCCAGTAACTCCACCACTGAGTGAAACACATTATATAGATTAATTATACACAAAGGGATGATTTCAAATCTTTATTTCTGTTAATTATGATGATTTTCTGCTCACAGCTAATAAAAACACAACATTTAAGATTAGAAAATTACATCAGACCAAAAAAGTAATTTAATGGAGAAATGTGGTCTTAAAGAAAAGTATGCTTAATACCTAATTTTAATCTGACAAACAAGTCTCATTTTAGCTCATATTCTAATTTACTGAGTATGTATAATTGGTCTTTATTTGCACCCTAACATCTAAACAGTTTTCAAAGAAATTCACCTTTTATCACAGTAGTATAATTTTACATTGAGCCAAATAAGATTTAGTCTGAGTACATTTATTCTGTGGCAACAAAACCCCACATTAGGAAATATATAACACATGTAATAAAAGTTTACTTAGTTTTAAACCTTTTAAACCTGTTTACCCAGCAAGCCCTTCATCATGGAGGATGTTGTGTAATTTGTTCATGGTTAGTTTCTCAGTTTCTATGAAAACTATTTTAATGCACCTGTATGAATGACCTGAGGACTGATTAGATAATAAAACAACAGTTTCTTACAGTTTCATCATTTTTGTGTCTGTCCTCTCATGTTTGACTACAGGCAGATTGACACCAAAGAAGAATCAGCTCCGACGATCAAGATGTGTCTGCTACTGATAAGAACTCTCATCACTGTTGTGGTTTTTACACTACTACTTTTGTTACACTGGAAGAACATTATCACCCTGACAGATTTACTCACAGCAAGAAAGTTTCAGATGTAGTCATGGCAGCATTAGATGATCCTAAGATATCAGGAGCGCCAACATTGACTGTCACATCATTTTTCATTTTGTCAAGTTCACTGACAACAACTCTGTTGGTCATTGTTACTGTAACACTTTGGTTACATTGGTTCAACATCCTCCCACTGAAACATTTATTCATATTAGCTTCAGATTTTTACCAGTCAGTCAGTGGGACTAAATCAGATCTGCACTGATTCAAAGCCAGAAGCTAAATGATTGGCTGATGTTGTTAAAGGAGAAAGCCCTCTGCTTACATCACAAACAGGCCTTTTCCTGCTTACAAAGTTCCACTAGAAGAAAAACAAATCACCATTAAAGGGTGCCGTGCTCAACCAGGAGGAGTGAATGCTGCAAGTCAGTGACATGATGCAATCTGCTGGGTTTCCACAAAACGTTTTTGCCAACTTGAATAATTTACTGAATTTTTTGGCATCGTTTGATAACTAGTATAATCTGAAATGTATGTATTTTACTTGGAATCTGTATGATTTGATTAATTGACTTTGTAAAGTTTCTTGGGACGACAGGTGTTATGAATTGGCGCTATATAAATAAACTGAATTGAATTGAAAGTTTCCATTTTGGAGAGAAATCTATGAACTGTAACTGCACCATCTCGGTTTTTGGGAGATCACAGAGCAGCTCCATAACCTCTTCTCTAGTAAGGAGGTCAGTGAAATTGATGCTGTGTGTTTTGTAGCTCAGGCTGCAAATGAGGCCCTGAGAGAAAGAAAACTGCTGGAGGTTTCTGTTGAGAATCTGCAGGTTCAGGTTCGACTTGGTTTAGCCAAACTGGAGGAGATCAGGGAGACCAGAGACAAAAATTAAACAGCATGAAGCAGTGATACGCAGGAATTAAAACTTTGAGAAGTTTGATGTCCTTCTATTTTCTTTGGGGTCAATTTGAGGTCACAATAACATGACATTTTCTCATCTTGAAAAAACTTTAGGGCTCTTATCCTACATAACCATAACTATATCAGTGCGTGAACCATTGACAGTTCATTCAACATGGAGAACGGGAAACACTGCAAGAAGTTTTATATTTCTCATGCTATCGGGATGGAAAAATACCGTTCCTGTGTAGATATTGATACTTCATACCACTTAGGGGTGGCACAAGCTTAAAAACTTGCACAGGAACCTTCTGAACCATCTCTTTTGAGAAATGGTTAAGTAAGATTTAACGCCAAAATGATCAGTGTACAGAGTATACAACTGAACAGATACAGTAACATTCACCTTCGGTACCGGGCCCCCCTCAGCCCATCTTAGGGATGAACCGAGAGGAGCAACGAATGGAGCGTGAGTCCTGCTTTTATCTATGCCTGTTCTTAACCCTCCTAAAGGTCATCCTCTTGCATCAGTTTATCTTTGACTATGTGTTGCATCTTATATGAAATCAACAGTTATGGTGTGTAAGATGTAGCAGTGAGCGCTGCGGCAGATAAGCAACAAGGGCAGAGATATTTAATTAGGGCAGCAAAGAGATAATTATGAAAGGCCACAGAATCATACATCCATAACACTCCCTTTCTGCTCCGTTCTCAACTGAAAATGACTTCTAAGAGGTTTTCTGTAAATGAGGTGTGGTCAACCTGTTATGGTTTGCGAGATATAGGACCCCAGAATGCAGAGGAGCAGGCAGCGTGACGGTAAGTGCAAAGGTTTAATGACAAAAAACTCACTCTCAACAGGAGGCAGGCGAGATAGGCATGGCATGATCAAAAAACAAGACTTGATATGAGAACAAGACATGATCAGAGAAAAATGTTTCCGCAATGAATGACAGAACAGGTGTGTATATATGGAGTGTAAACCAGGTGAAGCAAGACAGATTAACTAGGTGCAGGTGAACCGAATAAAGTTGATTAACAGAGAACACAACATGACAGGAGCAAAACATGGCTTGAACAGAACGCAAATCCAAGGAAACAAACTAATAGAACTATAACTAGAAAAACATGAAACAAAAGCATAAACAGGAAAATAATAAACAGAAGCATGATTCAAAACTTGAGCAGTGAAAAACATAAGGAAAAAACCCGATACTAAAAACCAAACAACCCCAAATCATAACACAACCTCTTTGAACATGCAGGTGACACAGAGGAGTCATCTCTGAGACAGAGGATAACATTGAGGAGAACCATGATAATGAGGGATCCTCCTCTGATGAGAATGAATCCATGTTGACCTTTCTGTACTCTCTCAACTACACTAACTTTAAAGGATGTATATCATGCTGTCACCAGGGCTGCTTTAAGACTTTCTGACCACTCTCTGGTCCACCTCATCCCAACCTACAGGCAGAAATTTTTAGCTTCCAAACCTGTGGCTCAGACTGTTCAAAAGTGGACTATTGAGTCAAAGCAGATGTTACAGGCCCTCTTTGACTGACTGGACTGTTTTTGAAACTTCAGCCACTGATTTAAACCAATTTAGTGAAGTGGTGACATCATACATTATTTTCTGTGAGAACATGTGTGCAGACCAAGACCTTCTGCACATACAATAACAATAAACCTTGGTTCACTTCACATCTGAGGAAGCTGCACAGAGATAAGGAAGAGGCTCACAGCAGTGGGGACCGGGCCCTGTGTAAGCAGGTCCGGAACAAACTGACTGAGGAGATCTAAGCAGCGAAGAGAAGCTACAGTAAGAAGCTAAAGAAAAGCTTCTCACGTCGAGACGCTTCTGCTGTTTGGAATGGTTTGAAAAACCTGACTGTCTACAGGAGACCTTCCCCCCAACCCTGAGCAGAACCCTCTCCTGGCAAATCAGTTGAATAGCTTCTACTGCAGGTATGAAAAGCAGCAGTTCATACCTCAGCTCGACTCCTTCACATCCCATTCAGACACAAATTCTTACCATACATCAACCACCCCCCACCTTCAGACCCCTGTCTGCACTAAGGATTCAATTCAATTTAATTCAGTTGTATTTATATAGCGCCAGTTAGCAACACATGTCATCTCAAGGCTCTTTACAAAGTCAATTTAATCCAATCATACAGATTTCAAGTCAGGTTCATACATTCCAATTAATCCTAACTACCAAACAGTCAGGTTCAGTTATTTATTCAAATTGGTTAAACGTTTTTCTATCTAAGGAAACCCAGCAGATTGCATCCAGTCAGTGACTTGCAGCATTCACTCCTCCTGGAGGAGCATGTAGAGACAGTGGACAGTCACTGGTGTTGACTTTGCAGCAATCCCTCATACTGAGCATGCATGTAGCGACAGTGGAAAGGAAAAACTCCCTTTTAACAGGAAGAAACCTCCAGCAGAACCAGAACCAGGCTCCGTGTGAGCGGCCATCTGCCACGACCGACTGGGGGTTTGAGAGTGTTAGGAATAACCTTTATTAATTTGCTCATAGCTGTTTTTCCCATATATACTATAGTGAAGTAAAGTATAATTTCTAATGTTTCCCTTTTGTTACAATAGGACAAGAATGCTCATAGACACACAGTACAAGGATAAATGCCCCAAGGATTGTCATAAATGACCTGAAGCTGGGGTACTGCGGTTGATAGTGGAGCAGCTGGTATAACTGGGTTGATTAGAAACCTACAGCACACTTAGATTAAGGATGTACACCTGCTACTACAAAATCTAACAGATAGACACCACACTGGTGACAAATAGTCTACTGATAATCACTGAGGGAGTGCACATCCATTGCATTGGAGTGCCAGATATAAAACTACACGTGACCTTCTATCGAGGCTCTTCGTCATCCTCTAACAGACGGCGACGATCTCTGTAATCATTCCTCTGCCTTAATTTAGATTAAAGGAGCTAAAAGTTAGAAACTGGTTGAGAGTCATTCCTTTAAGAGTCTTTAGATAGAGTGTGTGATCGCTTCTGGGGACCAAGTACTGGAGGAGCTCCGAGGCGTCTGACCGCCAACAGGGTGTGGTAGCTCGGACAAGAGAACAGAGCAGTAACAGAAAATGAACACAGAAGCACTGATCCAGCAGTACTTTCTATAGAAAATGGCAAAGTGAAACATTAATGGTAGTAGGTCTTTTAGGGGTTTTTATCTAGGAGAGAAAGACAGCTAAGCAGGTAAACTCTGAGCCAGCTTTCAAGTCTAGAGGATGAAAGAGAGAACATAGAGTTAGTCACAGTAGAAGCTCAGCCAGTAGCCATGTCTAGGAGAGACAGGGTTAAACACTGAAAGACAGGGCCAAGTAGGTAATTGGTAGAAGGTGAGCATTAAGTTGTTGGCAGCAGAAGCTTGGACGATGCCCCCTCCAGGAAGGTATCACAGGTAGATACAGAGTCAGGCCAGGTGTAGCTTCTAGGAAGAGAAAAGAGAGAGAACATAAAGTTAAAAGCTGAAATAACAGCAAATAACGTAAAACTGGAGAGTAGTATGAGAATGTAGCAGAGCGAGTGAAAGTGGTCATTATGTCCTCCAGCAGCCTAAGCCTATAGCAGCATAACTACAGAGATAGCTCAGGATAAACTAAGCCACTCTAACTATAAGCTTTATCAAAAAGGAAAGTTTTAAGCCTCGCCTTAAAAGTAGACAGGGTGTCTGCCTCACGGACTAAAACTGGGAGCTGGTTCCACAGGAGAGGAGCCTGATAACTAAAGGATCTGCCTCCCATTCTACTTCTAGAGACTCTAGGAACCACCAGTAAACCTGCAGTCTGAGAACAAAGTGCTCTGTTAGGAACATATGGACCAATCAGATCTCTGATGTATGATGGAGCTAGATCATTAAGGGCTTTATATGTGAGGAGGAAAATTTAAAATTTTATTCTGGATTTAACAGGGAGCCAATGAAGGGAAGCTAAAATAGGAGAAATGTCTTTTGAATTTTCATCAGAACTCTTGCTGCAGCATTTTCAATCAGCTGAAGGCTTTTAAATGCATTTTGTGGACATCCTGATAGTAAAGAATTACAATAGTCCAGCCTTGAAGTAACAAATGCATGGACTAGTTTTTCAGCGTCACTCCTGGACAGGATATTTCTAATTTTGGCAATGTTCTGGAGGTGAAAGAAGGAAATCCTAGAAACCTGATAATGTCTCCTCATCATGCCTGAGAGCCTGCGCCGACCAACTGGCACCCATCTTCACTGAAATCTTCATTAAGTCTCTGGAGCTGTGTGAGGTATCAGGATGACAATGCACCAATACACACAGCAAGACTGGTGAAAGATTGGTTTGATGAACATGAAAGTGAAGTTGAACATCTCCCATGGCCTGCACAGTCACCAGATCTAAATATTATTGAGCCACTTTGGGGTGTTTTGGAGGAGCGAGTCAGGAAACGTTTTCCTCCACCAGTATCACGTAGTGACCTGGCCACTATCCTGCAAGAAGAATGGCTTAAAATCCCTCTGACCACTGTGCAGGACTTGTATATGTCATTCCCAAGACGAATTGACACTGTATTGGCCTCAAAAGGAGGCCCTACACCATACTAATAAATTATTGTGGTCTAAAACCAGGTGTTTCAGTTTCATTGTCCAACCCCTGTATATATATATATATACATACACTGCTCAAAAAAATAAAGGGAACACTTAAACAACACAATATAACTCCAAGTAAATCAAACTTCTATGAAATCAAACTGTCCACTTAAGAAGCAACACTGATTGACAATCAATTTCACATGTTGTTGTACAAATGGAAAAGACAACAGGGGGAAATCTTTGGTGATTAGCAAGACACACTCAATAAAGAAGTGGTTCTGCAGGTGGGGACCACAGACCACTTCTCAGTACCTATGCTTTCTGGCTGATGTTTTTGGTCACTTTTGAATGTTGGTGGTGCTTTCACACTCATGGTAGCATGAGACGGACTCTACAACCCACACAAGTGGCTCAGGTAGTGCTGCTCATCCAGGATGGCACATCAATGCGAGCTGTGGCAAGAAGGTTTGCTGTGTCTGTCAGCGTAGTGTCCAGAGCCTGGAGGCGCTACCAGGAGACAGGCCAGTACACCAGGAGACGTGGAGGAGGCCGTAGGAGGGCAACAACCCAGCAGCAGGACCGCTACCTCCACCTTTGTGCAAGGAGGAACAAGAGGAGCACTGCCAGAGCCCTGCAAAATGACCTCCAGCTGGCCACAAATGTGCATGTGTCTGCACAAACGGTTAGAAACCGACTCTATGAGGATGGTATGAGGGCCCGACGTCCACAAATGGGGGTTGTGCTCACAGCCCAACACCGTGCAGGACGCTTGGTATTTGCCAGAGAACAACAGGATTGGTAAATTCGCCACTGGCGCCCTGTGGTCTTCACAGATGAAAGCAGGTTCACACTGAGCACATGTGACAGACGTGATAGAGTCTGGAGACACCGTGGAGAGAGATCTGCTGCCTGCAACATCCTTCAGCATGACCGGTTTGGTAGTGGGTCAGTAATGGTGTGGGGTGACATTTCTTTGGAGGGCCGCATGGGCGTAGCCTGACTGCTCACCAGTGGTAGTCTGACTGCCATTAGGTACCAAGATGAGATCCTCAGACCCCTTGTCATTTTTTAAGCATGTTCTTGTAGGTTTTTTAACTAATTGAGTAAATCCATAGGTCCTAGAGACAGCTGACAACTTCTTTTGTAAGGACCAATTCTGTGATAGCCAATCTATATTTACATCACTCTTAAAATATGTTTCAAAGCCCCAAAGTACTATTGCAGTATAACATTTCACAGTTAGGAGGTACAAAGTATTTGCAACAGGTGGTCTATAACGGCAATCAATCAACATTGTGTGGAAAATATGTTTGCAACCAAAGTATTTCAGTGTCTTCAATCATTAGATCATTTCTCATTTTAACTGGTATATAATCTTGAATATAACAAGCAACTCCACCACTATCTCTCCTATATATATTATAGCAATGAACCCTCAATTTATTATCTTCAAAAGTCGAGTCAAGAGGTGTTTCAGAAATTACTAAAACATGCAAATTATTACAAAGCAGAAATCTGAAATGTAATCAAATTGCAGAAATGTCATAAAAGGAAAAGCAGACTTGTGAGCTGATCTGGTGAAAACTGAATGAGAAAAACAAAGCTGTGAAAATTGTTGTTGGAAACTCTTTCCTTATTTGTCTGACTATAGATATGAGCAAGTTTATGTCAGTAGATATTTTCTTGGATCCATTTTCTTATTTTTGAATATCAACATACCTGCCTTATTTAAAGGAAATGTTCTCTTCTTTCTCCCTCTGTTGTCGCAGACCTCCAAAAGCCACATGTGTCCAATGAGGAGGAAGCTTCTGCCATCCAACAGCTCTGTAACCAGGGGAGCAGGTCTAGTCGTGACCAGGAGGAAACAGAACCTGAATGGACTGAAGAGGCACAGATGGAACCAGATCCTCATCTGACCAAACGGGGGAAACCAAGACCTCCATGGATTAAAAAAGAAGAGGAGGAACCAGATTCTTTAATGATTAACCGTAAATGGTGGGTACCAAAACATTTACCAACTAAACCGGACCAGAAAGACCTCTGCCACAGACTAAAGGGAGTACAGCATGTCCAGAACCAGTCCATTGCTTTGATTGAGACTTCTGCTCTGAGACCTTTTTCTTGTCAAACATGTGGAAAAAGGTTCTCTCAGTTTGTTCATTTAAAAATTCATAAGAAAGTTCATACAGGTGAGAGACCTTTTTTTTGTGAAATATGTGGTAGAAGTTTCTCTCAGTTTGTTCATTTAAAAATTCATAAGAAAGTTCATACAGGTGAGAGACCGTTTTCTGGTCAAACATGTGGGAAAGCTTTTATTTTCCCCTGTCACTTAAATGCACACCAGAGAACCCACTTGGGGGTGAGACCTTATTCATGTGGAATATGTGGAAAAAGCTTTGTTCAAGTTACCAGACTGAATATCCACATGAAACAAAAACACAAAGATGATTAGTAGTCATTTGACTCTCAAATATTTGCAATTATAAATACTTAAACATTTCTTGATAGTTTTAGCCGTTACAATGCAAAACCTATAGCTTCCTTAAAGTCAAACATGTACCTTCAATATACCATTAATAAAAGGATTGAAATGCATAAGCGTTGACGGCGCTTTGGCCGATCTGTTTAAAACCACACTTTAAATACAGTTTGTCTTTAAAGTCAAAACAGAAATCTAGCCTCAGGCTGGAATGTCTGTTCACATCAGCTGGACAGACGGCCTGCTAGCATGTTGAAGCTTAGTTACTTTTATTGATCTCTGCAAACTGAACTTTTGTTATATACAAATTGTTTTGTATCTAAATAGATTCTAAATTATATCGAGGCACGTGACGTCGCCCGGTACGGCCAAGCGTGCTGCGGCCCGGGCTGTGGCAGAGGCAAAAACTCGGGCCTGGGAAGAGTTTGGTGAGGCCATGGAGAAGGACTACCGGTTGGCCTCGAAGCGATTCTGGCAAACCGTCCGGCGCCTCAGGAGGGGGAAGCAGTGCTTTGCCAACACTGTTTATAGTGGGGGCGGGAGACTGCTGACCTCGACTGAGGACATTATCGGGCGGTGGAAGGAGTACTTCGAGGATCTCCTCAATCCTGCCATCACGCATTCCGTGGTGGAAACAGAGGCTGGGGACTCGGGGTTGGATTCTTTCATCACCCAGGCTGAAGTCACCGAGGTGGTTAAAAAGCTCCGCAGTGGCAAGGCTTCGGGGGTGGATGAGATCCGCCCTGAGTACCTCAAGTGTCTGGATGTTGCAGGGCTGTCATGGTTGACACGCCTCTTCAACATTGCGTGGCGGTCGGGGACAGTGCCTCTGGACTGGCAGACTGGTGTGTTCCAACTACAGGGGGATCACACTCCTCAGCCTCCCTGGTAAGGCCTACGCCAGGGTATTGGAGAGGAGAGTCCGACCGATAGTCGAACCTCGGCTTCAGGAGGAACAGTGTGGTTTTCGTCCCGGCCGTGGAACACTGGACCAGCTCTATACCCTCTACAGGGTGCTCGAGGGTTCATGGGAGTTTGCCCAACCGGTTCACATGTGTTTTTTGGACCTGGAGAAGGCATTCGACTGTGTCCCTCGTGATGCCCTGTGGGGGGTGCTCCAGGAGTATGGAATCGGGGGCCCTTTATTAGGGGCCATCCGGTCCCTGTACGAGCGGAGCAGGAGTTTGGTCCGCATTGCCGGCACTAAGTCGGACCTGTTCCCAGTGCATGTTGGACTCCGACAGGGCTGCCCTTTGTCGCCGGTCCTGTTCATAACTTTTATGGACAGGATTTCTAGACGCAGCCAAGGGCCGGAGGGGGTCTGGTTTGGGGACCAGTGGATTTCGTCTCTTCTTTTTGCGGATGACGTGGTCCTGCTGGCCCCCTCTAGCCAAGACCTACAGCATGCGCTGTGGCGGTTCGCAGCCGAGTGTGAAGCGGCTGGGATGAGGATCAGCTCCTCCAAGTCCGAGGCCATGGTACTCGACCGGAAAAGGGTGGCTTGTCCTCTTCAGGTTGGAGGGGAGTTCCTGCCTCAAGTGGAGGAGTTTAAGTATCTCGGGGTCTTGTTCACGAGTGAGGGAAGAATGGAGCGGGAGATCGACAGACGGATTGGTGCAGCTGCCACAGTAATGGATGGGGGCGCTGTGCCGGTCCATTGTGGTGAAGAGAGAGCTGAGCCGAAAAGCAAAGCTCTCAATTTACTGGTCGGTCTACGTTCCTACCCTCACCTATGGCCATGAACTTTGGGTCATGACCGAAAGAACGAGATCACGGATACAAGCGGCTGAAATGAGCTTCCTCCGTAGGGTGGCCGGGCACTCCCTTAGAGATAGGGTGAGGAGCTCGGCCATCCGGGAGGAGCTCGGAGTAGAGCCGCTGCTCCTCCACATTGAGAGGAGCCAGTTGAGGTGGCTCGGGCATCTATACCGGATGCCTCCTGGACGCCTTCCTCGGGAGGTGTTCCAGGCACGTCCCACCGGGAGGAGGCCCAGGGGACGGCCCAGGACACGCTGGAGGGACTATGTCTCTCGGCTGGCCTGGGAACGCCTTGGGCTCCCCCTGGAGGAGCTGGAGGAGGTGTCTGGAGAGAGGGACGTCTGGGTGTCTCTGCTGAGTCTGCTGCCCCCGCGACCCGGTCCTGGATTAGCGGAAGACGACGAACGAACGAACGAGATTCTAAATTTAAAGTGAATTTTAAGTTTTTAATGCAATAAAGATCATAAGGATGACAATTAATTCATTCGTAATTACTCCAACCATCTTTCTTTTCTTTTTTTTGTTAAATTAGTTTTTTGAAATGGTTTGTGCTCCTGTTTTTTTCACCTAGCTGTACACATATTAGCGCTGACTGTTTTGTGGACAACTTTGGTTTTCTTCTTTACGACATTTGTGTTTGGTGACTATGAGCGGCCACACTCGCATTGTTTATACCTGCTGCTGCACGAAAATCTGTGATGCACCACAATCTGTGACTGCAGGGGGCGATAGTGTGCATTTCTCTACATATACGTCTTGAAGACAAGCAAGAAGTGGACCATTTGCGTAAACTGTGTAAGCACTGATACATCCCAGATTGTTGGCTTCACTAAACATTTGATTACCCTCACATTGACTGAAAATGTAATGTATTTATTGAATTTGAAGCTGAACACTAAACCATGACATTGAATGCCTGTCGTTTGAATATGTAAATCCACTGTAACTGTTTATTAAAATGTTAAACACTTAATAAATGATCCCAAGTGCTTTGTTGGATGGGGGGCGCGTAATACAGTACCTCCAATGATTTTATTGATTTACATTGTTTGTTTTGAAAATAATGAAATGATTTACAGCTGGGTTTTTTTTCCTGGTTTTTTGTGACATTTACACCATCAAGCATCTCTCTTCCCGTCTATGGTTTTAGTTACAATATTATGATTTCCTCCATGAAGTCTTCTGTGGATGGAAGGAGTCAACATGAAGTTAATCGAAGGCAGAGAACCTGGAATATAACCTAGACTAGTAAACTTAGATGGAGTTTAAGTTTTATTAAGAATCTTGTTAAGGGGAAATTGGAAGAACTTGAACATGGATTTATGGTTCTTGATGGTTTCTGTGGTCCAGAGTTTTTAATGTAATGAGGTCCAGGGTGAGTGGCTGGAGCAGAGTCCAGGAGAAGGTTTATTGTTACTAATGGAAAACCGTAAAAACCGAGTAGAGCTGAGTAGGTACTAGTGGAAAAGGGCCATTAGTCAGAGAATCTGGCGACAAGATTGTGTTGTAATTAAACAGGGAGGGGGGATAGCTGATGACGTCATGACAAAAATGGTGGGTCAGTTTTACTTCTCTGACATATTAATGTAAACACTAATAATTCACTATTGATTATTGTGGGCAGGCTGACAAACCCCTCCTGTCCCTCCTCATCCAACAAGTCTTGTGTTGCATTAGGCTATCGTCAGCTCAGACTGTCTGTTTCCAAGTTTAGCTTGTGGTCGATGTTTTGTTATAATCACACAGCTGTGTTTGCCTATCTGCATCGTTCTGAAACTGACTTTATAGAAGTCTCCCCGAGAAGAAATATTCTGTGCAGCTCCTGAAGAGACTGTGTCACCTCCTGTCCAGTCAATAACATTTTATTTATCAGCTCTTATTCTGGGACTGGGTCCTGGCTGGGCTCCAAAACATTCATTTCATCTCAACATCCCATGCTGTTGGACAGACACCTGTTGCCTGGTCTCCTCCTTCAGAGACAACCCTGGGCCGGTCCAGGAGACAATGGCTGAGACCCTCAACCACACAGAGAGAAATGATTTTTACCAGCTCCTTGCCTGAGGTGAGATAGATATATTTCTTCTCTTCAATGTTACTTTTCATAAAACAAATGAGTGTTATTCTCCCAGTTCGCTGCAACCTTTAGATCTCCAAGGCCAGAGTTGACATTTCCACGAACATGAGGTGGGAATCTTACTTTGCTGATTTGAAACTGGACAACAACAAATGTGTTAAAGAGAGAACTTCAAATTGTTCCTTCTTCCCTTTTATCCTACATATGATGGCAATCAGAGAAGAGATTCTTTCATACAGGATTTTGTGAAAATCCGACAACAATTTGGAAACATTTTGACCTCATTCGATAATTCTAGTAAGATTGCTAAACATTCTCTGCTCATTTTAGGGCTTATTTAATTCTCACCTCTAGAAGTAAATGTCAATCTTAGCATCAGTTCAAGCCAGCAAAGCAGGAGGAACTACGCTTCTAGCTTTAAAATGTGATGCTAAAACAGAGATTGAACAGGGTTTAAAGATATACCGTAAAATCCAGACTACAGAGCGCCTCTGATTAAAAGACGCATGCTCTAATTTTAGAAAGAAAACCAATGTTGTTCTTGTACAGGCCGCACCGGATGTTAAGCTGTGGGTGTCCCACGTTGTAATATTATTTACAGAAAGATATTAAATGTGAGGAATTTTTAACTTTTAACTTAAGCCGAAAGGTAATTTAAACAAATGTATATTGCAAATGCTTTTTTTCAAACAGTGTCTAACACGGCTACTTTTAAATATACCTACGTTATCAATAACACGCAAATTATGTTGCTTATGCTTTTTTACTGAACTGTGCACGAACAACATTCCAATATCTCCTAACTGATATACACTGCAGCCTACCAGGTCAAAGGTAATTGATCGCCTTCTTCATCTTCTTCCTGCGAACTGAAACCATCAAAGTCCTGTTTTTCAGTGTCTGAATTGAACAGCCTCAGGATCTCGTCGCTCACTTCAGCCTCTTCGTTGTCGCTCTCACTTGAGCGCCCCTGGTCCTCTTAATCACGCAGCAGTCCAGCCTTTCGAACCCCGTTAGTGATTTTCCACGTTGATGAGTGTTGGGCGTGAAAACTTGTATCTTGTGTTTATCACTTATAAGACTTGTACATTCTGTACTGAGCTGCACACATGAACTCAGCATGTGAGCCTGAAGGCCAAGCTGAATCGCACCCCTTTTTCTCACCAGCCCATAAATAAAGACTGGGAGCCTCACTCTGTGTAGTTTTGCACTGCAGAGTGTTGCTACCTCTTACTGCAGAAAGATAACAGAGACTCTGTGTCGTTCCTCTGAGTCTGACTGTTCAAATAATACCTAACAATGAGGGTGAATAGAAATGTCTGATTTACAATACCGGTAATTGAATTGTGAAAGTGCTCTTGATTTATTGCACAAGTTCATTGGACTTCTTTGAACTACTCATCAATTTGATTGGTCTACTGTTACCAGGCAGAATGTTTTTGGCGGCATGAAAGAAAAACATGCATTAGCCGCACCGTTGTATAGGCCGCAGTGTTCAAAGTGTGTGAAAAAAGTAGCGGCTTATAATCCGGAACATACAGTAATCACTCTGCATCATGTTCAGGACTCATAGTAATCACTGACTTTACCTGATGATGTCACATCTTCCCTCTGGCGAGAAATATCGAGGTGTTTTAACATCACGAGTGTCACACCTTTACTACACATAAATCTGAGCAAATAAGGATCATCTAAGGGGTTCCTCAAGGCTCCATTTTGTAGCCACTTCCATTTCTTCAGCTCAGATTATTTATTACTACATGTCTTACTATATGCATGCTGATGAAACTGTTTATCTGTGTCACCACACGACCGCAAACCTCTGCTTACACGAGCGGAAATTCTTGACAGTAATTAAGTATTGTAAGTGTGTCCATTATATCAATGAGTGGATGCATCAGAATTTCTTCCAGCCCGAGGAACTGGGCTTGGCCCCTGGTGGGCATCCTTTCCTTTAGGCCTTCCTAGGGTTATTTCACTGGGCAGAATTGCACAGAGACTTCCTAATTTGGTCCTTCTGAGTTTCACCTGGGGCAGTTAATGAGTGCCCAGCAGGTTTGGGGCTCTGGGGTTTCCCACTCAGTGCTCTGCAGTCTTTCTGCCAGTGGCTTGTATGGGCGCTGGTCCACTTGGGTGCCCATGCTCTAGGCCTGCAGTGGGGGACATTGCTGAGGTATTGGCTGGGCTGGATTGGTGCCTGAGACCATTTGCCCTCTGTTGCTCATGGGCAACATACAAACACACACCCACGCATACATACTCCAAACAAATGAAGGTCACACAAATACAGGTACCTTTATCTTTAATGTGGCCGGTCTACTTTGATACCAGGTGCAGTCTTGATTTAATAAAGTATCCCACAAACAGGGTTACTAGAAATATGCATTTTGTAGAGAGGAAAGCTGCTGTGGCACATGGACACCAGCTTCTCCATATGGTATGCCAGAAATGAAGAGGCTTAAAGGGATAAACACAGAATGTTAAGTGAGACGACTGTTCAGTTAAAACAGTGTTCTGTTGTGAATTTAAATTATTACAACCTTAATGTTTACTGCAATAGCCTTTAAAATATGAAATAAATCATCACCTTTCTGAATTTTTATATTTGTCAAAGTGTGCAGTTTGTTTAATGAAATACACAATATATATATTTTAAATAAATTATAAAGTGCACAACTCTTTAATCTAGACTATTTAGTATAATTGTAAATGCAAGAAATGTTAAATTACTGCTGAAGGTCATTCAAAGTTCTGTGTTCAGTCTAACATTTGTCTGGTTTCCCGCAGTCTGTCTCTTCTGCTGCTGCTTCTTACTTTTTAAGGAGTATGTTATCGTAATTTCATTAAAAGCTTTAAAATATAGAAGAACTTCAAAACCTATTAATGGCTTTCCAGGTCCCTTGTTACATGCTTAACTCAAGGTTCAGGTACTCAGAGTTGACTAAACCTAATACCAGCGGTTCTGGAACCAAACCTAGGAGTTTCGTTTCTGCAATGCCTCCCTGGTTATTTCATGTATAATATCAGTTATTACCCTGTGTGTTCTTGCATTGTTTTCATAGCTTTGTGACTTTAGTCAAGTTCCCTGAGCTTCTTTGCCTTTCTTTCCTCAAAACTGTCATTAATTCTGTTAATTAGACTCCCCTGATCCTGGTTCCACTAATCACCTCCCCAGTCACTGATAAGCCTGTGAGTTACTCTCACTCCTCGCCGGATAATAATCTGTGTACTTTCCAGCCTGTCCTGTTTGCCTAATCCCAAAAATATCCCAATGATTTTAAAGAATCTTAAACTAAGCCACTTTAAATCTGCAGTAAAATTGGAGCCCAACCCAGCTGGCATTTTAACCTTGAGTCTCTGTTGAATCAACATCAGGTAGTTGAGTTGGATAACTGTTGAATTTTGATTTGATTTTGCAAATCTAATCAATGTTGAAATAGCAACGTCATTTCTACATCATGTCTGGATGTTGGAACAATGTTATTTTTCAACTGACATATTTCAGCAACATTTTTAAAAGTCATGTTTGTAAAAGTAATGCTGATTAGACATACAACTCAAAAACTGTTGATATTTCAATGCTGAATCCATGGTGAGTTAACAACACCAATTCAACTGTTTGGTGTTCAACATTGTTTTGTGGTTGAATTCATTTTTTTCTTTAAACTGACATTATTTCAACAACATTTAAACGTTTAATGTCAGTTGAATGCCAGCTGCTTGTTTTAACCTAACAGAAGATATTTTAACTTCAACTTTATTCACATCGAGGTGGAAAGACAACGAGAAACAAGTTTATTACATCAAGTCTGTCGGAAATTGCAGTGTAGAAACAAATTAGTTGTATTTTTGTCTTTGTTGAATGTTGGAACATTTGGTGCAGCACATATAAGCTAAATTATACAGATAAACATTGCTGACTAATGGGGCTATGATGAAGTTTTCTTTAAGAAACTTTATATAAATATGTTAATGTAATGCCTTTAGTCCCTCTGTTCCCCATCTGCAGAGGGTTCAACATGTGCTTAGTATTCAGGTCATAACCAGTCTTATGTCTCTGATTTACACTCCTACCAGCCAGCTTGTCAAGGCTCGACCCACCTCTTACACACTGGTATGTTTGAATGGCTCCAGGCTACAACTGAACCAGAATTGGGCAGAAAATGAAGAAGTAAGTCTGCCTTTCACTTTCAGGTTTACACAGTGGAATTTTCCAAAGAGTCTCATATTCTCCAGGGTTAGGGTTCGGAGGTTATGCGCCAGCCTTAGGCTATGAAGGTCCGGTAAATCTGTTCTTATTGCAGAGCTTAACAAGACTGAACTGGCTTTACTACTGCATTATACATGTTCTACATAGAATTCTTTTTTAAATTAAATTAAACAGTGTAGAAATGACGCATTACCTTTTATTCTCCACTGTTTGACATTAAATGATGTAAATATTTTATTTTCTAGGATAGTTGGGATCAACAAAATATCTCTTTTTTTGTTGTTGCTAAAAGCCAAAAGAATGAGGGAATTTAAAAAAATTTACCTTGGTGACCTGTGCTACATTTCTTCCCCCTCTCTTTACCCTACTTTTAAAAAACGGTTAAAATAAAGGCCACTAGTGCCGTAAAAAGAAACCTAAAATCAGTTTTTGGCCACCCCTCAGTGAGCAATGGTCTCAGAGGCTCCACCACTGTTCAACCACCATGTTCCATGTAAAGGCTGTACAGGGAACATTAAGAAAGAGAGCATTGGTATTTATTCAAAAGACACCTGCTCTACTGGATCTTTCATGCTGTTTACTGAATGTTAGGAGAAGTGACATTTAGAAAGCTCATTTCACAGAAATAACAGAAACAACACAAGATTTTCAGAACATGCCACACCAAAGCCGTACATCTCTGAATATATTTATTTTACATCATCTAAGTAGCATCTGCTAGAAGAATCATTGCAAAAGGTTTCAGTAAAATAAAATTGTAGCTGTATGATTATTATTAATGGGTTTTATGTTGATGATTTTGATTTTTAAACTAACTTGAAGAATTAACTATATTAACTAGAAAACTACCATAGAGACCCGTGTTCTCCACCTGCAGCATGGTCTCCAGGTGTTCATACATATCTGTGACCCACCATCCTTCCAGGCGAGGAACAGCCCGGCAACCTGTTCAGGTTCTGCTTTTCACTTGTTGACTGCTGGCATGGACTCTGGGCTCATGTGAACCAGAACTGAACAGAATCTGAAGAACTTGTTGTCTTTCACATTCATGTTTGCACAGAGAAATTTTGCTGTTGGTCTCATATGTCCTTTGGGGTTTTTCCCATAATAGGCTGAGCCCCCTGAGTTTAGGAAGGTAATTTAGTCATTTATACAAACAACCCTGGATCTATTTATTATGGACTGTTTATTTTCTAGGTATTTATTCATGTTTTTATTTTCAATGCAGAGAGTTAGGAAAAGGTGTCATTAAGGGCTGAACACGGTTACTATTTTTCTTATTTAAATTTTTGTTAACATTTATTAAGTTCATCATTTAATCTAAAAGTCAAATTTTTATTCAGGAATAGTGCATACCCCAAAGTAAAACACAAACAATGACATCCAATTTAAAGAAAAAATGGAGCTCTAAAAACTACTTAGAAAAGTACGTATTTTCTGGTGCTGCACGGTGGCGCAGCTGGTAGCACTGTTGCCTTGCAGCAAGAAGGTCCTGGGTTTGACTTCCGGCTGGGGGTCTTTCTGCATGGGGTTTGCATGTTCTCCTCGTGCAGGCGTTGTTTCTCTCCAGGGACTCCAGTTTCCTCCCACAGTCCAAAAACATGACTGTTAAGTTAACTGGTCTCTCTACATTGCCCTTAGGTGTGAATGAGTGTGTGTGTGGTTGTTTGTCCTGTGTGTGTCTGTGTTGTCCTGCGCTGGATTGGCGACCTGTCCAGGATGCACCCTGCCTCCCGCCCGTAGACTGCTGGAGATAGGCACCAGATAAGTGGTATAGAAGATGAATGAATGGTATTTATTTATTTTTAAGAAACAAATCATGGATATTTAGCATATTGAGAAAGTTGAACATGATGAGTTATTTAAAATAGACGTTTTCTCTCAATTATCCACCCATCCACTTGGCATATCATCGGAAGCCTTGCGGGGTCACAGGGGACTGGTATTTATCTCCACCAGCTGCAGGGTGTGCTGTTCACTGGTTTCCAGTCTACAACACAGAGATACACAGGACTGACAACCATGTATGCACAAAATAGCATGTGTGTTTTTGGACTCCTGAGCCAGTACCCAGAGAGAACTCACAGCTGCATGGGAAGAACGTGCAATCTGCACACACAAACCCTTGGCTGGGATTCAAACCCAGGATCTACATGCTGCAAGGCAACAGTGTTGACGACTGGAGTCAGTTTTTCAGAAAAAAATGTTCTTTATTTTTGTGTCTCTATAGGAGCAAACAGGTCAAGCCATGTGAACGTTCATCCAAACACAATCATAAGACCTTTGACTTTCTTTCTCTAACATTGGGAATTGTGTCTGGATCGTGTCTGTTCAAACTGTGCATTAGCTCCAACAGATGTGGCCTGTGCAAACAAACCATGACTGCGGTTTTCAGTCACAGTTTTAACTTAGTTACACGTTTATTTGTTTCGTTTTAATTGCCAATAAATTGTATATAACCACAATAAGCAACATGAGTGAATTAAACCTTTTTAGAGTTTTATTGTTAATTGGTTAATCAACAATGGATTCTAACCTGAACTAAAATGAATCTGTATGAACCTCAGTCCTGTTTTTAAATGATTATAAACATGATTTTAAACAGAGGTTCTGTGTTAAATACCCAGAACCTGCTCAGCTCTGCACTGTTTCACAGAAGTGGAACATTTACAATAAATGGGTGAGTGTCTAGAGGAAACCGTTCAAACATGTAGTATTTATGTCACTATGAACTTGGGTAACACCAAAAAGACAAAGAACTTTGATTTTTTTTACTTTTGAGAGTGAAAGTATGGGAGTGTGAATGTTTCATCAGTTCTTTCAGTTTTGTTCTGAAGCAAAGAATGAGGTTATAAAAGGAGCTTCAGTAAAGGAAAGCTGAACTCGTCCTCCGTTCTGAGACACAGACTGTTGGTAAGTTTCTGAACGTCTTCACTTTGACATTTTTAAACTAAATTCTGTTTGGCTATTTTTGTTGGATCCTGACAATAATCTGTTTCTACAGTTTGTGAATAAATGCAGTTTAGCCAAAGAGCAGCAAGAGAAGGTGAACCACAGAGAGCAGAAAAAACACAAACATAAGAAAGGTTTGTTTCTATCTATCTTCACTCCAGCAAGGACGTAACTTTGGGTCTAGCATGGGGGGGGGGTTAAGCTCTCTACCTAGTTGTTTATTTATTGAATCATTTACTTTTGTAAAAGGCTAATTTTCTGTTCCTGTTTCAGAAATTCATTCTAATATTTTTACTGTGATTACCATAACTTTCCAGTTTTTCTGTTCCACATCAGTTCAGTTATTAATAAAAAGCTGATTTTTACTTCATCTTTTGGTTTTAATTTTCTGTTAGTAGTTTAAGTGAAGGTTGAACCTCTTATAACTGGTGAAAAAAACATTTGGCTGAAGCAGATAATGACACGTTTAGTGATATTTAGAAAAGTCTTTCTGCTCTGTCCGTCCGACTAAAGTTGTTAGACTCAGAGAAACTATGTTTACGGTGGCTCAAATAAAAGTGCTTCTTTTCCCATCTATATAAATGACTTTTTTTATTTTTTATTTTACTCTCTCACTCTCTCTCCCACATCTGAGGCTCCATTGTCATACTTTCTTACATTTCTAAAAAGAAAACTGCTACCTTATTTTAAAGCACAATGTTAGAAAATTGGAGAGAAATTAGAGAGATTAGAATAAGGTTAGCTTATTCCAATCTCCAAAATTAGAATAAGATAACCCTTTAATTGCAGTGCATTTATTCAAAGGGAAAGATTCTACCGACAGACAGATCAATTGATCCTAGGGCTACTCCTAGGAGCGTCCTCTGGACCACGCCTATTTTTTATTTTATCATTTCTTTTCTTGTGGCCTTGTCACTCTATGGGAGCTGGGGTGTGGGTTAAAGGTGGCGCCGGCCCTAGTCTGGATTGATGGCTTGGACAGTCTGCCTGTATCAAGTTCAGAATGAAAGGGACCACCAGGGTCCGGGGGCTTGCCGGAACCTGGACCTGGGAGTATAGAGTGTGTATGGGGAGTGTGAATGAGAGTACAGGGTCCATTCTTGTATGGCTTTACATTGGCTATTTGCGTGTGAGTGTTTGTATATGTAAGTAAGAGGGTGGAAACGTGTGATTATGACTGCGTGTGCCTTTTTCTGTCAGATTGGATCTTGGACACTCCCCCCCCGCATGCATGCATGTTGGGCCTCTGCTTGGGAGGGGTGTGCTCTTGGGAGGGGTGTGCTCTTGGGCCTTTTCTAGGGTGTTGTATTCTCTTTATCCTAATTTCTTTCCTCTATTCTTGTCTCCTCTCCCGTTACCTTTTTGCCCTATCTCTATCCTTTCCTTGCTTCTTTTTTTCCCTTTCGTTTACATCTCTGTCCATTGCATTAGAAATGATGCCAAAGCAATTTCTGATAAAGCTTTTTAAATAATATCAAGCGGAGCATCACAGCAAAAGCTGTAATGCTTTACTTGTGGAAGTAAATTTTCTGGGCGTTGCCTTGGCTCTCAGACAACAATTATGAGTGCTACTCTGCCGGACAAAAAAAAAGTAAAGAATAAAGTAAAAAAGCTTTAGTTTAGTTCACTTTATAAAACTCGCAATATCTGTGACTCAAATAATTTTCGTGAAAAAATTATTTGTAAAATTTTGGAATTTTTTTCTCTATAGAATAGATTTACACAAATTAAAGGTTGAATTTTATTTATTAATTTTTTCTGTGTGAGATTATGTTGTTGCGATAAAAGCTGAGTTTATTTTACACATTTTTACCAGGGGTCCAATTAATGCTGCAGATGCTGCATATTTTAGATTTTCTGCTTTGGGTTCTAATCGTGTATTAAAATAATTTCAGTGTACCTAAATAGATGACCCGATTGACCATGATTAGACAGTGCGATATAAAAAAAAATGTTTTACTGTTTCAGAGGATTAAATCATTTGTATTGGTGTTTCCTTTTATTTCACTACAGGCAGACTGACAGCAAGGAAGAGTCAACACTGACAATCAAGATGTGCCTGACACTGACTATAACTCTACTCATCATTGTGGTTGTAATAATTTTGCTACCCTGGCTGAACATCGTCACGCTGGCAGATGTGTTCACATCCGGGAGGAACCTTTCAAAGTTGGTAATCCCAACATTAGATGATATGACGATATCAGGAGCTTTAACACTGACAGATACAGTGTTTTTCATAAGGTCAAACTCAATGACAACAATGTTCCTGGTTATTGTCTCTGTCATATTTAGTTTGCACTGGTTCGACATCATTACTTTGACACGATTCATCCCCTCAGGATTAAATAATACTAAAATTTCAAGAGCATTAGCAGTGACAATCACAGTGTTTCTCACTCTGTTGAACTCACTGACAACAACTCTCTCAGTTGCTGTAAATGTCATGCTTTGGGTCCATTGGCTGAACATCGTCACGCTGGCAGATGTGTTCACAGCAGGGAGGGATAGTTTAAAGTTGGTAATCCCAACATTAGATGATATGACGATATCGGGAGCTTTAACACTGACAGATACAGTATTTTTCATCATGTCAAACTCAATGACAACAATGTTCCTGGTTATTGTCTCTGTCATATTTAGTTTGCACTGGTTCGACATCATTACTTTGACACGATTCATCCCCTCAGGATTAAATAATCCTAACATTTCAGGAGCATTAGCAGTGACAATCACAGTGTTTCTCACTCTGTCGAACTCACTGACAACAACTCTCTCAGTTGCTGTAAATGTCATGCTTTGGGTCCATTGGCTGAACATCGTCGCACTGACAGACGTATTCATGTCGTTCACCATTGGATCAAAATACACAAAGACCTGCATTGATTCAAAGCCAGGAGCTAAACGACTGGCTGAAGTCGTTAAAGGAAAAAGCACTCTGCTTACATCACAAACAGGCCATCTCCCGCTTTACAAAATTACACTGGAAGAAAAACAAATCAGCATTAAAGGGTGCAAAAGTTTCAGTTTTGGAGAGAAATCCATGAACTGTAACCGAAACATCATTCTTCTTGGAGCCAAAGGTGCTGGGAAGTCCACTGTCATTAATGCGATGATAAATTACGTTCTAGGTGTTAGATGGGAGGACTCGTTTCGGTTTAAGTTAGTGGACGAAAGTCAAACAAAATCACAAGTTCACGGTCAGACACCAGAAATCACCGTGTACAAACTCTACCACCAGGAGGGTTTCAGAGTAAATTACTCACTGACTATTGTGGACACTCCAGGCTTTGGAGACACCGGAGGCATAGACAGAGACAAGGACATCACAGAACAGCTGCGTAGCCTCTTCGCTGATCAGGAAGGTGTCGGTGAAATTGATGCCGTGTGTTTTGTAGTTCAGGCCAATATAACTGAACTGACATCAACACAAACATACGTGTTTGATTCAGCACTCTCAATCTTTGGCAAAGATGTAGCAGAAAACATCCGGGTCCTGGTGACGTATGCAGACGAGCAGCAGCAACCAGTTCTAGAAGCCATCAGAGTGTCTGGTGTCCCATGTCCTAAAAGTAATGACGGTCTCCCAGTTCACTTCAGATTTAATAACTCAGTGCTGTTTGCTCACAACAAATCCTCAGTGATAAGACGCATGATTCGGCTCAACGAAGAGAAAACCTTTGAGTTTTGGAACATGGGGACAAAGAGCATGGCCGGTTTCTTTGCTAGTCTAAATCACGTCAGAACCATAAGGTTGACAATGACCAATGAGCTCCTGAAAGAAAGAAAGCATCTGGAAAGTACAGCTGAGGAGCTGCAGAAGCAGGTTAAACTCGGCTTGGCCAAGCTGCAGGATATTAGGGAGACCAATGAAAAACTCCAAGAGCACGAAGCAGAGATCAGGAAAAATGGGGACTTTGAGTTTCACGTCACTTTGAAAAAAGTTGAGCAAGTTGATATTTCTCACACTGGACAGTACATCACCAACTGTCTGCAGTGTTATGTTACCTGTCACTATCCTTGTGGTATACCTAATGATGATGGTAAAAGAGGATGTTCTGCAATGGGGCAGGACGGTTACTGTAGAGTGTGTCCAGGGAAATGTTTTTGGAATGTGCATTCTAACCAGAGGTTCAAATGGGAATATCTAGAAATTCATGAAAAAAGAACAGTGAAGGAGCTGAAAGAAAAATACGAGAAGGCCTGCGGGCAGAAGGTGACTTTGGAGGAGCTGATTAAAAACCTGCTGTCTGATTATAAATCTGTGCAGGATGATGTGATGAAACTGATCACAGAGGCTGCAAAGTGTCTGAACAGAATGAAAGAGATAATCCTGAACCCAAATCCCCTTACCACTCCAGAATATATCGACATGCTCATTAAAGGAGAGCAACAGGAGACCAAACTGGGCTGGAAGGAACGAGTTCAGGCTCTGATGAAAATAAAAGAACAGGCAGAGATCATAGCTAAAGTAGAGAAGGGAGAGGAGATTCTGGCTCATCAGTGATCTGCTGATGCCTTCAGAACAAATCTAAACTCAGACATGATAAACCAGCAACAGTTAAATATTTGCAATATTTCAATAGTTCCTCTTTATTGTTACATTTTTCACTTGTTTCATTCTGCTTTTAATAATAATTTTATATTATTTTGGTGTTGTTTTTTTTTCTTTTCTTTTTTTATATATCTTGGAGACCGTTAATGATTCTGTGTACCAGCTTCCTGCATGGGGTGGAAATGTATATTTGTTCTGCTTCTAATTCATGCAAATGGTACTGATGTTAAAACACATGATATGAACTGTTTTACTCTTTTCTGTGTTGTTGCATGGATGGAAAAATGAATGCAATTTATAGAAGATAAATTTTTATTTCAAACACAGACATCTTCTCCTCATTAAATCACAAATTGAATCTTTTGTTCATAGTGTTTCTTTATCATTGTGTGATGCATTAGACAATGCAGGCCCCTTGAAAAAGAAGGTAATCATTCATAGGAGGCTAGCTCCTTGGTTTAATTCAGAGCTGCGTACTTTAAAGCACAATGTTAGAAAATTGGAGAGAAAATGGCGCTCTACACACCTAGAGGATTCCTGCTTAATCTGGAAAAATAGCCTACTGTTGTATAAAAAGACACTTCATCAAGCTAGAACAGCTTATTTCTCATCATTAATAGAAGAGAACAAGAATAATCCAAGGTTTCTCTTTAGTACAGTTGCTAAACTTACACAGAGTCATAGCTCTGTTGAGTCATCCATTCCCTTAACTCTTAGCAGTCATGACTTTATGGGATTCTTCCAAAATAAAATTGATTCTATTAAAAATAAAATCTTTGACATACTCCTGAAGATGATTACTTCATCCTCAGCAAGTGAGACAACATTGGAAATAACTGCAGAACCTGATTTGTGTTTGGACTGTTCTGATCCAGTGGAGCTTCCTGAGTTATCAGAAATATTAGCTTCATCTAAACCTTCAACTTGTATGTTAGACCCAATCCCAACCAAATTATTTAAGGAAGTGTTCCCTCTGATTACCAGCCCCATTTTAGATATGATTAATCTATCTTTAGTAAATGGATCAGAACCACAGGCTTTTAAGGTAGCTGTAATTAAACCTTTACTTAAGAAACCTTCGCTTGATCGAGATGACTTGAAAAATTACAGACCTATATCCAATCTTCTGTTTGTATCTAAAATTCTTGAGAAAATAGTTGCTAATCAAATGTGTGAGCATTTATACAGCAATGACCTGTTTGAAGAGTTTCAGTCAGGTTTCAGAGCTCATCATAGCACTGAAACAGCTCTGCTGAAAGTCACTAATGATATTCTTATGGCCTCAGATAATGGACTTGTGTCTGTTCTGGTTCTGTTAGATCTCAGTACTGCATTTGATCCAGTCGATCATAATATTCTCTTAGAAAGGCTGGAATATGCTGTAGGGATCAGGGGAACAGCGCTAGGCTGGTTTAAATCTTATCTGTCTGACAGATTCCAGTTTGTTCATGTAAATGATAAATCATCTTTAAACTCCAGGGTTAATTGCGGAGTAACACAGGGTTCAGTACTTGGGCCAATTCTCTTTCCTATATATATGCTTCCAATAGGTCAAATTATCAGGCAGCATAGGATAAATGTTCACTGTTACGCTGATGATACTCAGCTTTACTTATCCATAAATCCTGATGAACCCAACCAGTTAGATAGACTACAAGCATGTCTTGAAGATATAAAAACTTGGATGACGTTAAATGTTTTGCTTCTAAATTCAGACAAGACAGAAGTTGTTGTCTTTGGACCGGAGTCTTTAAAAAAGAAACTGCTTAGTCAATCACTTAACCTGGATGGCATTAAATTGACCTCTGATAATAAAGTAAAAAACCTTGGTGTTATCTTTGACCAGGACATGTCATTTAAATCCCATATTAAACAGGTTTCTAGGATTTCCTTCTTTCATCTCCAGAACATTGCCAAAATTAGAAATATCCTGTCCAGGAGTGACGCTGAAAAACTAGTCCATGCATTTGTTACTTCAAGGCTGGACTATTGTAATTCTTTACTATCAGGATGTCCACAAAATGCAGTTAAAAGCCTTCAGCTGATTCAAAATGCTGCAGCGAGAGTTTTGATGAAAATTAAAAAGAGAGATCATATTTCTCCTATTTTAGCTTCCCTTCATTGGCTCCCTGTTAAATCCAGAATAGAATTTAAAATTCTCCTCCTCACATATAAAGCCCTTAATGATCTAGCTCCATCATACATCAGAGATCTGATTGGTCCATATGTTCCTAACAGAGCACTTCATTCTCAGACTGCAGGTTTACTGGTGGTTCCTAGAGTCTCTAGAAGTAGAATGGGAGGCAGATCCTTTAGTTATCAGGCTCCTCTCCTGTGGAACCAGCTCCCAGTTTTAGTCCGTGAGGCAGACACCATGTCTACTTTTAAGGCTAGGCTTAAAACTTTCCTTTTTGATAAAGCTTATAGTTAGAGTGGCTTAGTTTATCCTGAACTATCTCTGTAGTTATGCTGCTATAGGCTTAGGCTGCTTGAGGACATAATGACCACTTTCACTCTCTTCGCTAGATTCTCACACTACTCTCCAATTTTGCATTATTTGCTGTTATTTCAGCTTTTAACTTTGTTCTCTCTCTTTTCTCTTCCTAGAAGCTACACCTGGCCTGACTCTGTGTCTACTTGTGACATCTTTCTGGAGAGGGGCATCGTCCAAGCTTCTGCTGGCAACAACTTAATGCTCATCCTCTACAGATGATCCACATAGCCCTGTCTTTCAGTGTTTAACCCTTTCTCTCTCCTAGACATGGCTACTGACTGAGCTTCTACTGTAACAAACGCTATTTGCTCTCTTTCAGACTCTAACCTTGAAAACTGGCTCAGAGATTATCTGTTCTTTCTTTCTAGATGAAATGACTAAAGGAGCTACATGCATTAACATTTACTTTTCCTTCCCATAGAAAGTACTCCTGGATCAGTGCTTCTTTGTTCTTTTTGTGTCGCTGCTCTGTTCTCTCTAACCCCCAGTCGGTCGTGGCAGATGGCCGCTCACACTGAGCCTGGTTGTGGTTCTGCTGGAGGTTTCTTCCTGTTAAAAGGGAGTTTTTCCTCTCCACTGTCACTACATGCATGCTCAGTATGAGGGATTGCTGCAAAGTCAACGCCAGTGACTGTCCACTGTCTCTACATGCTCATCCAGGAGGAGTGAATGCAGCAAGTCACTGACTGGATGCAATCTGCTGGGTTTCCTTAGACAGAAACACTTTTTATCCAATTTGAATAAATAACTGAATCTGACTGAACTGTTCAATGGTTAGGATTAATTGGAATGTATGAACCTGACTGTTGTGAAGTGCCTTGAGACAACATGTGTTGTGAATTGGTGCTATATAAATAAACTGAATTGAATTGAATCCGCTGGTTACTCTGCTTTGAGGGGCGGAGAATCAGACTCGTATCCTAGTGTTGCCACACTTCAAAATACCCCAGTTAAAATCAAAGGGAGAGTAACTTTATTGATCCCCTCGGGGATCAATAAAGTATCTTTGAATTGAATTGAATTGAATTGAACTAGTTGTGTTTCATGTTATTTTGCTGAATTACTACAACACAGTACAGCTCGAAAACACAGCTTATGTTCAGAGATTTCACTGACACTACACGAGAGCGCATGCGTGCTTACCTCCAAAACAGAACGGTTGCTAAGGACATTGGTGCGTTCGATTTAATAGGCTGGGAGATTTTACACAGGTGGTGCACATACATAAAACAACGCTGCATGCATTAGGACAGGATGAACAATTAATCAATTGGATCTTTTATTAACCCCAGCTCCTCTGAACAGCACAAGTTTGGATCAAGTGTTTATTATGTAGGCCTAAGCAGCAGTGGTAAAAGTAGTTTTAAATTCTTTCCAGTACTCAGGTATATGGGGTTACTAAAAGATCCAACGTTAGAAGGTAATATTTGTAGTAATAGTTAATATATATTTAAAACCAATGTTCCTGAAGACAAGTGACCTGTACCATCATAAGTGTTGATTGCAACAAATACAACAGGAGGAAACAAAACAAATACAAAATAAGTTAAGGAAGTTTTGAAAAAATAAATCCCGCAAACATAGAACAGCAAAATTGAAACTATTTCAGGAGCTGCAAATGTTTGTTAATCCTAATCTCACTGAGTCACATACCATAAAGAAAACTCTGGCACCAGCTCTTCTTCATTTCTAAGTAAACAGACATTTCCTGGTGCAACACAGTTATTTGAAATTGTCGATGGGATCATTTTAATTAATAAATTTATCCTCATCCAGATGTTTACTGTCAGCTCTGGGTTAAAGAAACTGAGAAATGGTCACAAAGGCAGTTCACCGTGTTTCTTTGGCACAAGCCTGACAGTGAAGGAAGAACGTTCTGTATTGAATCTGGTGGAGAACACTGTGCAGAAAACAAAGAACCCAAAGGAGTTATTGAGTTTATCAGCATAGAAAGCGTAAGAGCTCAACCTGTTATACATATTTATTTATTACATGTGTTATTTTGTATTAATACATTAATGATTGTAAAAAACCTACTCACTGGAGCTCACACAGAAAGAAAAACGTGAAAGTATCATAGTGAATTTAAAAAACAATTGAATTATAGGCAACATACTTCCTCAGGAAGAGAGATTGCTGCCAAGTCATTGACTGAGTGCATCTGGAGGGGCTTCAATAGAAAACATTTCACAGATTAGATTAATAAACTGAATTTGATTGCTTTGTGTTATGACTGGGATTAAAATGTCAGAATAACTGGTTTGATCTGACTTCATATTTCTGAACATAAATTAAATCTGTGTGTCCTTAAAGTGCGCTGAGATGACATTTATTGTGAATTGGTGCTTTATAAATGAACTGAAACGATCTAAACATTAATGGTCACTCAATCATAACTATTATTACATTTAGTTTTATTTTCTGCTGACTGGACAAATGGCAGGTTGAACATTTCTCATAAAACCTTTTAATTATTTTTATTTAACTCAAAATGAAAGTTGGTTTTCATTAAAAAGTTCAATTTAATTCAGTTTTATTTATATAGGGTCAATTCACAACACACGTCGTACAGAGCAGAGACACAAAGTGAACAGAGAAGCACTGATCCAGGAGTACTTTCTATGGAAGGAAAAGTAAAATGTTAAAGAATGTAGCTCCTTTAGTGGCTTCATCTAGGTAAGAAAGACAGATAAACTCTAAGCCAGTTTTCAAGTTTAGAGTTTGAAAATGAGCACATACAGTTAGTCACAGTAAAGCTCAGTCAGTAGCCATGTCTAGGAGAAGAATAGGTTTAAACACTGAAGACAGGTCCAAGTGTATCATAGAAGGTGAGCATTAAGTTGTTGCCAGCAGAAACTTGGACGATGCCTTCCTCCAGGGAGGTGTCACAGGAAGACACAGAGTCAGGCCAGGTGTAGCTTCTAGGAAGAAAATAAAAGAGATAACATAAAGTTAAAAGCTGAAATAACAGCAAATAATGCAAAATTGGAGAGTAGAATGAGAATGTAGCAAGTTGAGGAAGTTATTTTCAAAATGTTAATCAGAGGTACCAAACAGACCAGTGTTGAGAATTTAAAGTATTGCTATGTAAAGATGTGTTCTTCCTGGTACAGCTGCTGAACCACTTACTAGAGTTTTCATAGAAAGTCAGAGATTTAAATGTAGATCAGGATTGTTCTGGTGGATTTATTTATATTAAACTGTTAATTTCTCCTGAACCAGAATCAACTGAATGACTAAAGACTTCAGAGGACATTACTATATCTGTTAAAGTTTACAGTGATACTATTAATGAAAACAAACAATATGCATAAAGTCCAAAATACCTACACACCTTAATCCAGTTTCCTCAACCAAACTTTGGAGCCAGTCACTACTTTAAGGTACAAAAACATCCATCAATTTAGCCTCCTAGAGTTAATCCAGCATAAGTTTTATTCTTAACCCTGTTTAAAAGATATTTTATTGCACTGACAACACTAAAAATACCTCCAACTCTTCTGAGCCCTACACTGCAGAGTCTCAGGAGGTTTCTACTAAAAATTATTCACACTGGATGCTTTGTGATGCTCTCTCTAAAGGAAGTATACGAAGGTTTCACTTGCTTGGGGAAAAACGGATCTCACATATTTCTTTACAAAGTTGGATGAGAGCCAGAAAAGGTGTAATGATTTTTGTTTCATTCTGAGTAGAACTAGGTGTGTGTTGGCGAGTCTTTGTATATAAAAAGGAGCAACTGTAAAAGATCGTAGAGCTCATCCTCATGTTCTCTGAAGAATAGTTGGAGGTAAGTGACAATGATGAATTGGTTTCTTCAACATGATGTAGGACATGGCACAGCTTAGTCAGTTGATTGGGCCATTAGCAGGGCTCTGTAGAACCTGACTACATGCTGAGGAGGTCATTTAGCCAGTTGCTTCAGGTGTGTTGGACAAGGGACACATCTAAAAGTAGCAGAACATCAGTTCTTGAGGACTGGAGTTAAACGCCCCTGATTTAGGGGAGGTGTCACTACGTTTGCTTGGCTAATCTTATTTCATTAAACAAATCTCATCCTCACTGTGACTAATTTTCCCATGTTTTTGTGAAATGTGCAGTTTATCAAACCTCAGCATCCTGCAGAACCTGAACCACAAGGAGTGGAGAAGACTCAACAAAGGTTTGCACCACTTTATTTTATTCTATGCAATTTCTATGCAATTCGCTTTATAAGCTTTTTGCTTCTGCCTATATACCCTTTTCAGACTTTTTGTTTTATTTTGTTACAAGGACATATATTGTATGTTTGTTTCTTTGTAAAAAAAAAAAAAATGTGTCTGAATAAAAGAATTTCTTTTTTAAATGCATAAATCAGCTGTTGGCAAAGTGATGCTGTGGTTGAACATGAAGCTCACAAGGATCAAACTAAATTTAACATTCATTCCTCTTATAGAAAGCAAGTAAAGCCTTAACTGTTGGACTTTATGTGTCTGATATTTTCTATTTTTACAATTTCCTGATTTCATTTAGAAATATCTTTACATGATGTACCCTCACAGCAGAACAATAAGACATAAACTGGTTCTGTGTTTGTTCTTGTTTCTCAGGAATTAGTCAGACCCTGACTGGAAGTCCAATCAACAATTTGAGATCATTTGGATCTGCAAGTTGTGTTTCCAAATCCCAAGCAAGGTTTGTTCTGATTCATCTTTAACTCAACAGACTCACTTTAAAAAAGAATTAATCATTAGCATTGGTTATTCTGCAGGTGAGTTACTTGCTGCAGTAAAGACCAAATATCTGCATGACTGGCATTAACCTGCTGAAAACTAAAAATATATCTCACAGGACTTTAATTTCTATTTAGTTCCACTGAGCAAAACTCGACATTTCAAAATCAGCTGTCATAAAGTCAGCTTAGACATACAGTCATATTCAGTATATTAGAATAATATTGAAGTTCATTTATTCCTGTAACTCCATCACTGAGTGAAAGACGTTATATAGATTAATTACTCACTGATTGATGTTTTGAAATATTTATTTCTGTTAATTATTTTTGCTCACAGCTAATTAAAACACATTAAAGATCAGTATATTACATCAGACCAATAAAACATCATTTAATGTAGAAATGAGGTCTTAATGAAAAGTATGTTCAATACCTGTTCAAGGGTACTTTTAATGTGACAAACAAGCCTCATTTCAGCTCATATTCTAATTTACTGAGTATGTATAATTTGTCTTCATTTGCACCCTAACGTGACAAGAGCTTCCAAAGAAATTCACCTTTTATCACAGTAACATAATTTCACATTGAGCCAAATAAAACCTTTAGTCTGAGTTCATTTATTCTGTGACAACAAAACCCCACATTAAGACTCACACTCGTCGTCTTCTGCTTATCCGGGACCGAATGGCGGGGGCAGCAGACTGAGCAGAGACATCCACTCTTTCCTCTCCCCAGACACTTCCTCCAGCTCCTCGGGTGGGAGCCCAAGGCGTTCCTAGGCCAGACGTGACACAGAGTCCTTCCAGCGTGTCCTGGGCCATTCCCTGGGCCTCCTCCCAGTGGTACGTGCCTGGAAAGCCTCCTGGGGGAGGCGTACTGGAGGCATTCCAAAAAGATGCCCAAGCCATCTTTACTGACTTCTCTAAATGTGGAGGAGCAGCAGCTCTACTCCAAGCTCCTCACGGATGGCCGAGCTCTTCACCTCGTCTCTAAGGGAGTGCCCAGCCACCCTGCGGAGGAACCTCATTTCATCCTCTTGTATCCGAGATCTTATTCTTTCAGTCATGACCAGTGAGGGTAGGAACGTGGACTAACTGGTAAATCGAGAGCTTCGCCTTTCGGCTCAGCTCTCTCTTCACCCTAACGGATTGCAGAGCATCCTGATTACTGCAGCAGCTGCACCGATCCTTCTGTCAATCTCCTGCCCTATTCTCCCCTTATTCGTGAACAAAATCCTGGGATACTTAAACTCCTCCACTGGAGGCAGGAGCTTCCCTCCAACCTGAAGAGGGCAAGCCACCCTCGGTTCGACTTAGTGCCAGCAGGGACACATGAGGGACACGGTCAAAGGCCTACTCCAGGTCCACAAAACACATGTGGACCAGTTGTGCAAATTCCCATGAACCCTCGAGCACACTGCAGAGGTTGTAGAGCTGGTCCAGTGTTTCACAGCCGGTCTGAAAACCACACTGCTCCTCTTGAAGCTATCAGCCGGAGTCTCCTCTCCAACACCCTGGCATAGGATTTCCCAGGGAGGCTGAGGAGTGTGAACCCGCTATAGTTAGAACACACCCACCGGTCACCCTTCTTGTGAAGGGGGACCACCACCCCAATCTGCCAGTCCAGAGGCACTGTCCCTGACCGCCACGAAATGTTAAAGAGGCGTGCCAGCCACGACAGCCCCACAACATCCTGGGACTTGAGGTACTGAGGGTGGATCTCATCCACCCACCAAAGCCTTGCCACCAATGAGCTTTTTAACTACCTTGGTGACTTTATCCTGGGTTATGAACGAGTCCAACTCTGAATCCCCAATCTCGTCTTCCACCAGGGGAAGATATGACAGCAGGATTAAGGAGATCCTCAAAGTACTCCCACTGCCTGGTAATGTCCCCCGTAGAGGTCAGCAGCTCTTCACCCCCACTGTACACAGTGTTGGCAAAGCACTGCTTCCCTCCCCTGAGGTACCGGACGCATTGCCAGAATCGCTTTGAGGCCGACTGGTAGTCTTTCTCCATGGCCTCAACAAACTCCTCCCAAGTGTTTTCCTCTACCACCACCCGGGACACAGCATGCTTGGCCTCAAGGGACCCTTTAACTGCCTGAGGAGTCCTACAATCCAACCACAACTGATAGGACTCCTTCTTCAGCTTGACAGCATCCCTTTCTGGCAGTGTCCACCACCGGATTTGGGGATTGTGGGCACGACAGGCACCGCAGACCTTACGGCCACAGCCATGGGCGGCAGCATCGACAATAGAGGAGGAGAACACAGTCCACTTGGACTCTTATGTCTCCAACCTCCCCCAGAATCTGGTCAAAGCTCTTCCGGTGGTGGGAGTTGAATACCTACCTGGCCAAGGGTTCTGCCAGACGTTCCCAGCAGACCCTGACTAGGTCCGAAGATACAACTACAAAGTCAGTCATCGACCTCCTGCCTAGGGTGTCCTTCTACCACGAGCACTGATGAACACACTTATGTTTGAACATTATGTTCATTATGGACAATCCATGAGTGGCACAGTAGTCCAAAAAATTAAACACCGCTTGGGTTACGAATGGGGAGGCCATTTCTCCCAATCGCTCCCCTCCAGGTGTCACTGTTGTTTCCCACGTGGACACTGAAGTCCCCCAGCAGAATGAGAGAGACCCTGAGAGGGGCACTGTCCAGCACCTCCGACAGGGATGGTAAGAAAGAAGAGTACTCTGCACTGCTGGTCGGCCTGTAGGCCAAAACAACACTTAGAGACCTCTCCCTGACCCAAAGGCGCAGGGATGCGACCCTCTCATCCACTGAGGCAAACCCCAACATGAGGCGGCGAAGCCGGGCGAGCGACAAACAAACCCACTCAATTCCGCCGCCTCTCCCCACCGGCCACTCCAGAGTAGAAGATAGTCTAACGTCTCTCAAAGAGTTCCAGAGTCTAGCTTGTGTGTGGAGGTGAGCTCGGCATCTAGCCAATATCTCTCGACCTCCCGCACAAGCTCAGACTCTTTCCCCCCAGCGAAGTAACATTCCACGTCCATAGAGTCAGGTTAACCATCGGACATGGGGTTGTTGAGGTCTCCGCCGTCGACCGCTGCCTGGTCCTCTTAGCACCGGTCCCTCATGGTTCCCCCTGCAGTTTGTGGGCCCACTGGGGGATGGCCCAGCATCACTAACCCGGCCATTAGGCACTCGCTGACAAATCCCGACCCCAGTCCTGGCTCCAGGGTTGGGCCCTGGCTCCGCTGTACTGGGCAAAGTCACGTGTCTCATTGTACTAGTCCTCATGAAAGCTTCTGAACTGCTTTTTGTCTGACCCTTCTTCAGAGTCTGTTTGCTATGGGAGACCCTACCAAGGGCATTTAAACCCCGAAAAACATAGGACCTAGGATCATTTGAGCACTTAAACACCTCCACCACGTTAAGGTGGCGGTTGAAGGAGGGGCCCACATTAGGAAATTTATACAATCGGCAGTAAAAAAGTTTAGTTAGGTTCAAACCTTTTAACATGTTTATTAGGCAAGACCATAATCACATGGTTAGTTTGTCAGTGTCTAAGAAAAACTATTTTATTGTACCTGTATGACTCACCTGAGGATCGATTAAATAAAGAAGAAACTGTTTTTTAGTTTTGCCATTTTTTTGACTGTTTTCTTATGTTCGACTACAGGCAGACTGACACCAAAGAAGAATCAACTCTGACAATCAAGATGTGCCTGTTACTGATAACAACTCTCCTCCTTGTTGTGGTTGTTGTACTTTTGTTACACTGGAAGAACATTATCACTCTGACAGATTTACTCGCAGCAGGAAAGAGAGTTTCAGATGTAGTCATCCCAGCATTAGATGATCCTAAGATATCAGGAGCGCTAACACTGACTGTCACAGCATTCTTCATTTTGTCAAGTTCACTGACAACAACTCTGTTGGTCATTGTTACTGTAACACTTTGGTTACATTGGTTCAACATCCTTCCACTGAAACATTTATTCATATTAACTTCAGATTTTTACCAGTCAGTCACTGTGGGACTAAATCAGACCTGCATTGATTCAAAGCCAGGAGCTAAACGACTGGCTGAAGTCGTTAAAGGAAAAAGCACTCTGCTTACATCACAAACAGGCCATCTCCCGCTTTACAAAATTACACTGGAAGAAAAACAAATCAGCATTAAAGGGTGCAAAAGTTTCAGTTTTGGAGAGAAATCCATGAACTGTAACCGAAACATCCTGGTTCTTGGAGCCACAGGTGCTGGGAAGTCCACTGTCATTAATGCGATGATAAATTACGTTCTAGGTGTTAGATGGGAGGACTCGTTTCGGTTTAAGTTAGTGGACGAAAGTCAAACAAAATCACAAGTTCACAATCAGACACCAGAAATCACCGTGTACAAACTCTACCACCAGGAGGGTTTCAGAGTAAATTACTCACTGACTATTGTGGACACTCCAGGCTTTGGAGACACCGGAGGCATAGACAGAGACAAGGACATCACAGAACAGCTGCGTAGCCTCTTCGCTGATCAGGAAGGTGTCGGTGAAATTGATGCCGTGTGTTTTGTAGTTCAGGCCAATATAACTGAACTGACATCAACACAAACATACGTGTTTGATTCAGCACTCTCAATCTTTGGCAAAGATGTAGCAGAAAACATCAGGGTCCTGGTGACGTATGCAGACGAGCAGCAGCAACCAGTTCTAGAAGCCATCAGAGTGTCTGGTGTCCCATGTCCTAAAAGTAATGATGGTCTCCCAGTTCACTTCAGATTTAATAACTCAGTGCTGTTTGCTGACAACAAATCCTCAGTGATAAGACGCATGATTCGGCTCAACGAAGAGAAAACTTTTGAGTTTTGGAACATGGGGACAAAGAGCATGGCCGGTTTCTTTGCTAGTCTAAATCACGTCAGAACCATAAGGTTGACAATGACCAGTGAGGTCCTGAAAGAAAGAAAGCATCTGGAAAGTACAGCTGAGGAGCTGCAGAAGCAGGTTAAACTCGGCTTGGCCAAGCTGCAGGATATTAGGGAGACCAATGAAAAACTCCAAGAGCACGAAGCAGAGATCAGGAAAAATGAGGACTTTGAGTTTCACGTCACTTTGAAAAAAGTTGAGCAAGTTGATATTTCTCACACTGGACAGTACATCACCAACTGTCTGCAGTGTTATGTTACCTGTCACTATCCTTGTGGTATACCTAATGATGATGGTAAAAGAAGATGTGACGCAATGGGGCAGGACGGTTACTGTACAGTGTGTCCAGGGAAATGTTTTTGGAATGTGCATTCTAACCAGAGCTTCAAATTGGAATATCTAGAAATTCATGAAAAAAGAACAGTGAAGGAGCTGAAAGAAAAATACGAGAAGGCCTGCGGGCAGAAGGTGACTTTGGAGGAGCTGATTAAAAACCTGCTGTCTGATTATAAATCTATGCAGGATGATGTGGTGAAACTGATCGCAGAGGCTGCAAAGTGTCTGAACAGACTGAAGGAAATAGCCCTGAACCCAAATCCCCTTACCACTCCAGAATATATTGACATGCTCATTAAAGGAGAGCAACAGGAGTCTAAACCAGGCTGGAAGGAACGAGTTCAGGCTCTGATAAAAATGAAAGAAAAGGCAGAGATCATAGCTAAAATAGAGAAGGGAGAGGAGATCCTGGCTCATCAGTGATCTGCTGATGCCTTCAGAACAAATCTAAACTCCAGCTCAGACAAGATTGTTGAAAAACCAACAGTGATAAAGACAAACTACCAGTTTAACAAAACCTTCAAGTTGGAGCATATATAAAGCTGTTACAGTTTGCTTGACTCACTTCTCATTCACCAGTTTATTCTTAGGGCATTTTAAACAAATTCCTGCTAATTTTCTGACTGAACAGTCTATAACTAACCTATAACATCCTCTGTATGCAATGTTGGAGCCAGTTGGCCTAAACGTTAACATGATTTTGTCTCAAAAGATGAATTGGTCAGTCACATAAACTGTAGTGGCTTCATGCGTTCTGTCCGCCGAGAGGATTCATTTGATTTTTGGTTTAATCGCATAGAGCAAAGAAAGTGGGACAACACATTTAATTTAAGAAGGGATGAAAAAGATACCTTTTGTTTTTATCTGCTTTTCTTTTTTGCTTATTGTTTCGGTTTAAGTAATTTTAGGGTAATCTGTGTCTTTTTAGAGAACCCAAAAGCCTTATTTTGTTAATATGGGCAATTTAATGTTTTATTTTATCATTTTTCTTTAGGGTTTCTTAATGTTTTATGTTTTAAGATTTTTTAAATTTTAAGTTTAAGCAAATATAACTTTTATAAAACACGTGATGTGAACTGCACTGCAATTTACTGTGTTGATAGAAAATATATTGTAATAAATAAAATATATATATATTCCTTATTTTACACACATCTGGTCATTAACTCTTTTTTTTTTTACCTTGAAATCAATTCTATCACATATTAGATTACAAAGGTTCCTTTGCTTTTTTGGTTTAATAAAAAAAATTGTTTTCGAACTGCCAAAAAATGGATTCAGTTGAGCAACAACAATTTTAAAAAATCAAAAGAAAATCATTAATTCAGAGCAGTAAAAGGTAAATCAGTATAAAGTGTATTATTCCAGTACAATCAATCCTAATTGATTGATTGATTGAAAATGTTGTGTGTCACATAAACCTGCTTTTATAAAGATACTGTGAAATCTGAAGATCTCTTCCTGTTAACAGGTTTTAGTTACAAGCTCCTTTCTAATCAGTGATTTTGTTCTCAATCTAAACCTCGATCTCATGTTTTAATGGAAACTTGGTTCAGCCAGAATAATAATGCAGCAATATTAATTTATTTTTAGAATATTTCCAGGATTAAAGGATTAATGTTCCAGCAGGATCTTGAAAAACTCATTAATCTGGAACAAACTTCCAGAAAACTGCAGAAATGCTGAATGCCTGAGTTTTTTTAAATCAAGGTTAAAAACCTGTTTAGAGTTGCTTTTAATTGTTCTAAAATTACTGATATGGGTTTATACTGGAGATAAAAGGTGAATTAGGATTTTCCACCTTTGGACAGGACAGTGAGAAAAAGTCCACTGTCCACAATGAGGACTCCTCGGAGGGACAGCAAGAAGCATAAACCCAAAAAGGAAGACTGCCGGAAGGTCGTCCCGAAAAGGCACAGAGCTTAGGTGGATGGCCATAAGGCCGGCAACATAGGAGCAGGGACCTAGGAGGCCGGCAACAAAGAAGCAGGGGTCTAAAGGGGTGGCAACGCAGGAGCAGGGATCTAGGGGGCTGGTGATGGCAGAGATGAGGATCTGGAGGCTGGCTGTGGTGGTGGTGCATGAGAAACCCACAGAGAATCCAGGGTGGCGACTAGATGTGGGAGTGGCGTTGGAACCTTGGAGGTTGGCGGCGGCGGCTGAGAAGGAACCTTGGAGGCACACTGAGGATCATAGAGGACCCTCTGGGAGTCTGGTTTGGAGGTCGGCCATGGAGGGTGGAGGACCAGGAGAACCCACGAAGAACCCTGTCAGGTGGTTGACTGAGAGGTTGAAACTTGAACCCACTGAGGACCTTGGGAGATTTGTACCCACTGAAGAGCTCGAGAGACTTGAATTCACGATGGAGCTCGGGAGACTTGGAACCACGGTAGAGCTTTAGGGAGCACCGGGAAGGCCCTGAAGAGTGGTGCAGGAAGTGCTGGATCTGCAGTGGAATTTCTGGAGACTGAGCCTGGTCCACCTGGACGGCCTCGTTGTGGGAGTCAGGAGACGGAGGTTGTTCGTCCTCAAAACACTGTGAGACGTACACGTTGACTCTCAGTGAAAGAGCTCGAAGCATCTCGCTGACCTTCAGAAGCAGAAGATAAGACGTCTGGCTGAACCTTAAAGCTACCTTTAAGGTTCAGCCAGACCTTTAGAGTTTAAACTAGGGGCCCAAGATTTACTTTTTGTATGTCCTGATGGGCTAAAAATGAGTTAAATGTGATAAAAACCTGGAGTGGGGCTGATTGTTTAAAATCCTTCAAGTGGTGCTTTTAAATTTTTATATCTCTACATCAAAGTGTACCAAGGGTCTGCAGGTTAGGAGCACTTGGAGGCTTGTACCAGACAAACCATCCAATGGTATAATGACATAAGCAGTATGCAATGTGCAGTAATGCAGGAAACATGCCAGGAAACACAGGCAAACTGGCTGATGGCTCCCAAGCTAAATCTGTGAAGAGAAGTTCAGCAAGACTGCAAGAAAACATCTTTACCTGTGATAAATTCGTAATTCAGCAGCTGTGCCCTAGCTTTGGCTTTTAAGAAGAAAATTTAACTGGTTGTAAACCTAACACAAAACTAAAAATGGTTTTAATACTCTGCTAACGTTTCAGGTAAGTATTCTGTCCTAAATGGGATAACATGTTTTATCTTAGTATTTATTATAGTAGAGTTATATCTATATATTGGTTTTCCCCTTAAAAAGAGTTGTATGAGCTCAGGTAAGTTAGGCCTGCTTAGGCCCACGGGTGAAGGAGAGGCGGTAAGGGTTGGTTCTGCGTCCCACTAAATGATTATGCGCCTGTACGCAGTACCGGGAAGAAGGTAGAACGGCTGTCTGCTATGAAGCCGTCATCCAGAACCAGTTATGGCTGCAAAAACGAGCACAGAAACTCCCAAGCACACAAAGAAGATCAGATCCACTACCAATAGGCAGTCTAAAACACAACTTATTCTGTTTATAAATATAGCTTTTTTTCCTTGTTCCAAATTGTTTCTGAACTGTTCTGCTATGTTGGACCCTCAATGCTCTTGCTTGGCTTCTCTCCCCTCAGAGCTCGAAGCTTTTGTGAAAGGCTAGCCTTTGAAACGTGCACCGCTACATTAATGTCTGTCTGCTTGCTTCAAAATACCCCAGTTAAAATCAAAGCGAGAGAAACTAGTTGTGTTTCATGTTATTTTGCTGAATTACAACAACACAGTACAGCTCGAAAACACAGCTTATGTTCAGAGATTTCACTGACACTACACGAGAGCGCATGCGTGCTTACCTCCAAAACAGAGCGGTTGCTAAGGACATTGGTGCGTTCGATTTAATAGACTGGGAGATTTTACACAGGTGGTGCACATACATAAAACAACGCTGCATGCATTAGGACAGGATGAACAATAAATCAATTGGATCTTTTATTAACCCCAGCTCCTCTGAACCGCACAAGTTTGGATCAAGTGTTTATTATGTAGGCCTAAGCAGCAGTGGTAAAAGTAGTTTTACATTCTTGCCAGTACTCAGGTATATGGGGTTACTAAACGATCCAACGTTAGGTGGTAATATTTGTAGTAATGGTTAATATATATTTAAAACCAATGTTCCTGAAGACAAGTGACCTGTACCATCATAAGTGTTGATTGCAACAAATACAACAGGAGGAAACAAAAAAAATACAAAATAAGTTAAGGAAGTTTTGAAAAAATAAATCCCGCAAACATAGAACAGCAAAACTGAAACTATTTCAGGAGCTGCAAATGTTTGTTAATCCTAATCTCACTGAGTCACATACCATAAAGAAAACTCTGGCACCAGCTCTTCTTCATTTCTAAGTAAACAGACATTTCCTGGTGCAACACAGTTACTTGAAATTGTCGATGGGATCATTTTAATTAATAAATTTATCCTCATCCAGATGTTTACTGTCAGCTCTGGGTTAAAGAAACTGAGAAATGGTCACAAAGGCAGTTCACCGTGTTTCTTTGGCACAAGCCTGACAGTGAAGGAAGAACGTTCTGTATTGAATCTGGTGGAGAACTCGTACTCGTACTCGTCGTCTTCCGCTTATCCGGGACCGGGTCGCGGGGGCAGCAGACTCAGCAGAGACGCCCAGACGTCCCTCTCTCCAGACACCTCCTCCAGTTCCTCCAGGGGGAGCCCAAGGCGTTCCCAGGCCAGCCGAGAGACATAGTCCCTCCAGCGTGTCCTTGGCCTCCTCCCGGTGAGACGTGCCTGGAACACCTCCCGAGGAAGGCGTCCAGGAGGCATCCGGTATAGATGCCCGAGCCACCTCAACTGGCTCCTCTCAATGTGGAGGAGCAGCGGCTCTACTCCGAGCTCCTCCCGGATGGCCGAGCTCCTCACCCTATCTCTAAGGGAGTGCCCGGCCACCCTACGGAGGAAGCTCATTTCAGCCGCTTGTATCCAGGATCTCGTTCTTTCGGTCATGACCCAAAGTTCATGGCCATAGGTGAGGGTAGGAACATAGTCCGACCGGTAAATCGAGAGCTTTGCTTTTCGGCTCAGCTCTCTCTTCACCACAATGGACCGGCACAGCGCCCCCATTACTGTGGCAGCCGCACCGATCCGTCTGTCAATCTCCCGCTCCATTCTTCCCTCACTCGTGAACAAGACCCCGAAATACTTAAACTCCTCCACTTGAGGCAGGAACTTCCCTCCAACCTGAAGAGGACAGGTGGAGAACACTGTGCAGAAAACAAAGAACCCAGAGGAGTTATTGAGTTTATCAGCATAGAAAGCGTAAGAGGTCAACCTGTTATACATATTTATTTTTTACATGTATTATTTTGTATTGATACATTAATGATTGTAAAAAACCTACTCACTGGAGCTCACACAGAAAGAAAAACGTGAAATTATCATAGTGAATTTAAAAAACAATTGAATTATAGGCAACATACTTCCCCAGGAAGAGAGATTGCTGCCAAGTCATTGACTGAGTGCATCTGGAGGGGCTTCAATAGAAAACATTTCACAGATTAGATTAATAAACTGAATTTGATTGCTTTGTGTTATGACTGGGATTGAAATGTCAGAATAACTGGTTTGATCTGACTTCCTATTTCTGAACATAAATTAAATCTGTGTGTCCTTAAAGTGCGCTGAGATGACATTTATTGTGAATTGGTGCTTTATAAATGAACTGAAACGATCTAAACATTAATGGTCACTCAATCATAGCTATTATTTCATTTAGTTTTATTTTCTGCTGACTGGACAAATGGCAGGTTGAACATTTCTCATAAAACCTTTTAATTATTTTATTTAATTCAAAATGAAAGTTGGTTTTCATTAAACATTGCAAAAACGTTCAATTGAATTCAGTTTTATTTATATAGGATCCTGGCCCGGGGTCGGGCGCTGGGCTGCGGTTGGCGGTTCGGTGGGTGGGGCGGTGGAGCATGTCTTGTGACTGCACTGGGGTGGCTGGTGCTTGGCCTGAAGCGGTTGGCCTGTATGGCCTAGGTCCCCAGCAGGTGCTTGTATCCCTCTTGTGGACTGGTGGGCTGGGGGCTGCTGGCACTGTCTGGGGGGATTGGGCGGGCTTGGAGGTGTGCTGCTCTGCTGGCTGTCGTGTCCAAGGGGGGAGGGGTTGTATCCGCTTCCAGGGCGTGGGGTCACTGGTGTTTGGATCGGCTGGGAGGCGATGGCGGAGCTGAGCCGGATAGTGTTTCTCCCTGGGCAGTCGTTGCAGTGGCGCGCTGTGTTGTGGGGGAGCGGGGCTGTGTGTGGAGGTTGCGCTGTGTGGGTGTGGTTTCATCGGCTTCTCGGCCATGGAGTTCACCTGTGGGGCTGTGCCCCTGTTGGGGAGGGGATTTGTGGCGTTTGGGTTTGGGGGGTGTGTTCGATATCGGGGTCCTTGTTGGGGGTGGCCCAGTGGGGAGGTTCTTGTTGGGGTTCACTGGGGTTGGGAGTCTCAAGGGGTTGGGATCAGAGCTCGTTGGGGGGTCGGGACTGCTCCGTCCTGGTGCGGCTCCGGTTGGCGGGCTGCTTTGGGCCATGTGGACCCCTCTTTTGTACATAGCTCCCTCTCTGGAGGCGGATGGGGGTTGTTGGGGACTGGGTTCGGGGCGGGAGCCGGGCCGGGGTCACCCGGGTCTGGGCGGTGCCGGCGCTGTCTGCCTGCCTATGCCCTGGGAGGGAAGGGGGCCACCTCCTGGGTCTGGGGGGCTGATTGCCCCTAGGGGGTACCGGCGCCTGGACCTGGGAGTATAGAGTATGCATGGGGAGTGTGACGTCCATTGTTGTTTATCTTTACGTTGGGTGTGAGTGATTTTATGTGTATGCATGAGGGTGGGAGTGGGTGATTGTGACTGTGTGCCTATTTGTTTTTTTTGTTTTTTTGCGACAGGTTGGGTCTTGGACTGCTCCCTCTCCTGGATCAGCTTAGGCCCCCATATTATGGGGACCTATTTCCTCCCCGCCACACTACCTGCCGGTGGTTGGAGTCTCTGACTGCTGGTGTACTTGTGGTTCTCGGTGTCCGGGGCCGGGTGCTTTGGCGTGTGCTGGCTCACTCCCGGTGGCTGCTTGCCGGGGCCTGGCCCCCTGGGCTCTGTTTGGCTTCTGCTTTGGGGGTGGTGTGTCCCAGGGTCTTGTGCCTCTGAGTCCATGGCTGGATCTGCTCGGGCGTGGACGGCTGCCGGCGGGGACTGTGGGCTCGTTGCTGCCGCTCCCTGGGGCTTCTGCACTGTCGCTGCTGGGTGGTTCCCCTGGGACTCTTCACTGCTCTTCTCTGGGGGGGTTGCGGTAGTCCCGGCGGTGGTTCTTCCGGGGTTCCTGTGCTTTGGGGGGCTTTTGGATGTCTGTGGCTCGGATCTCCTCAGTGTCCGTCCAGGGACCATGTGGCAGGCCTGTGGGTCCTCACACTCGCTATTGCATATTTTTGTGGAGAAACCTTGTTTCTCCACAAAAATACTTCAGAGGACATTACTATATCTGTTAAAGTTTAAAATAATACTGTGAATGAAAAAAAAAACAATATGCATAAAGTCCAACATACCCACACACCTGAATCCAGTTTCCTCAACCAAACTTTGTAGCCAGTCACTACAAAGTGTTGGTACAAAAACATCCAACAATTTAGCCTCCTAGAGTTAATCCAGCATAAGTTTTATTCTTAACCCTGTTTAAAAGATATTTTATTGCACTGACAACACTAAAAATACCTCCAACTCTTCTGAGCCCTACACTGCAGAGCCTCAGGAGGTTTCTACTAAAAATTATTCACACTGGATGCTTTGTGATGCTCTCTCTAAAGGAAGTATACGAAGGTTTCACTTGCTTGGGGAAAAACGGATCTCACATATTTCTTTACAAAGTTGTATGAGAGCCAGAAAAGGTGTAATGATTTTTGTTTCATTCTGAGTAGAACTAGGTGTGTGTTGGCGAGTCTTTGTATATAAAAAGGAGCAACTGTAAAAGATCGTAGAGCTCATCCTCATGTTCTCTGAAGAATAGTTGGAGGTAAGTGACAATGATGAATTGGTTTCTTCAACATTATGTAGGACATGGCACAGCTTAGTCATATATACCCTTTTCAGACCTTTTGTTTTATTTTGTTACAAGGACATATATTGTATGTTTGTTTCTTTGTAAAACAAAATGTGTCTGAATAAACAAATTTCTTTTTTAAATGCATAAATCAGCTGTTGGCAAAGTGATGCTGTGGTTGAACATGAAGCTCACAAGGATCAAACTAAATTTAACATTCATTCCTCTTATAGAAAGCAAGTAAAGCCTTAACTGTTGGACTTTATGTGTCTGATATTTTCTATTTTTACAATTTCCTGATTTCATTTAGAAATATCTTTACATGATGTACCCTCACAGCAGAACAATAAGACATAAACTGGTTCTGTGTTTGTTCTTGTTTCTCAGGAATTAGTCAGACCCTGACTGGAAGTCCAATCAACAATTTGAGATCATTTGGATCTGCACGTTGTGTTTCCAAATCCCAAGCAAGGTTTGTTCTGATTCATCTTTAACTCAACAGACTCACTTTAAAAAATAATTAATCATTAGCATTGGTTATTCTGCAGGTGAGTTACTTGCTGCAGTAAAGACCAAATATCTGCATGACTGAAATTAACCTGCTGAAAACTAAAAATATATCTCACAGGACTTTAATTTCTATTTAGTTCCACTGAGCAAAACTCGACATTTCAAAATCAGCTGTCATAAAGTCAGCTTAGACATACAGTCATATTCAGTATATTAGAATAATATTGAAGTTCATTTATTCCTGTAACTCCATCACTGAGAGAAAGACGTTATATAGATTAATTACTCACTGATTGATGTTTTGAAATATTTATTTCTGTTAATTATTTTTGCTCACAGCTAATTAAGACACATTAAAGATCAGTATATTACATCAGACCAATAAAACATCATTTAATGTAGAAATGAGGTCTTAATGAAAAGTATGTTCAATACCTGTTCAAGGGTACTTTTAATGTGACAAACAAGCCTCATTTCAGCTCATATTCTAATTTACTGAGTATGTATAATTTGTCTTCATTTGCACCCTAACGTGACAAGAGCTTCCAAAGAAATTCACCTTTTATCACAGTAACATAATTTCACATTGAGCCAAATAAAACCTTTAGTCTGAGTTCATTTATTCTGTGACAACAAAACCCCACATTAAGACTCACACTCGTCGTCTTCTGCTTATCCGGGACCGAATGGCGGGGGCAGCAGACTGAGCAGAGACATCCACTCTTTCCTCTCCCCAGACACTTCCTCCAGCTCCTCCGGTGGGAGCCCAAGGCGTTCCTAGGCCAGACGTGACACAGAGTCCTTCCAGCGTGTCCTGGGCCATTCCCTGGGCCTTCTCCCAGTGGTACGTACCTGGAAAGCCTCCTGGGGGAGGCGTACTGGAGGCATTCCAAAAAGATGCCCAAGCCATCTTTACTGACTTCTCTAAATGTGGAGGAGCAGCAGCTCTACTCCAAGCTCCTCACGGATGGCCGAGCTCTTCACCTCGTCTCTAAGGGAGTGCCCAGCCACCCTGCGGAGGAACCTCATTTCATCCTCTTGTATCCGAGATCTTATTCTTTCAGTCATGACCAGTGAGGGTAGGAACGTGGACTAACTGGTAAATCGCCTTTCGGCTCAGCTCTCTCTTCACCCTAACGGATTGCAGAGCATCCTGATTACTGCAGCAGCTGCACCGATCCTTCTGTCAATCTCCTGCCCTATTCTCCCCTTATTCGTGAACAAAATCCTGAGATACTTAAACTCCTCCACAGGAGGCAGGAGCTTCCCTCCAACCTGAAGAGGGCAAGCCACCCTCGGTTCGACTTAGTGCCAGCAGGGACACATGAGGGACACGGTCAAAGGCCTACTCCAGGTCCACAAAACACATGTGGACCAGTTGTGCAAATTCCCATGAACCCTCGAGCACACTGCAGAGGTTGTAGAGCTGGTCCAGTGTTTCACAGCCGGTCTGAAAACCACACTGCTCCTCTTGAAGCTGAGGTTCGACTATCAGCCGGAGTCTCCTCTCCAACACCCTGGCATAGGATTTCCCAGGGAGGCTGAGGAGTGTGAACCCGCTATAGTTAGAACACACCCACCGGTCACCCTTCTTGTGAAGGGGGACCACCACCCCAATCTGCCAGTCCAGAGGCACTGTCCCTGACCGCCACGAAATGTTAAAGAGGCGTGCCAGCCACGACAGCCCCACAACATCCTGGGACTTGAGGTACTGAGGGTGGATCTCATCCACCCACCAAAGCCTTGCCACCAATGAGCTTTTTAACTACCTTGGTGACTTTATCCTGGGTTATGAACGAGTCCAACTCTGAATCCCCAATCTCGTCTTCCACCAGGGGAAGATATGACAGCAGGATTAAGGAGATCCTCAAAGTACTCCCACTGCCTGGTAATGTCCCCCGTAGAGGTCAGCAGCTCTTCACCCCCACTGTACACAGTGTTGGCAAAGCACTGCTTCCCTCCCCTGAGGTACCGGACGCATTGCCAGAATCGCTTTGAGGCCGACTGGTAGTCTTTCTCCATGGCCTCAACAAACTCCTCCCAAGTGTTTTCCTCTACCACCACCCGGGACACAGCATGCTTGGCCTCAAGGGACCCTTTAACTGCCTGAGGAGTCCTACAATCCAACCACAACTGATAGGACTCCTTCTTCAGCTTGACAGCATCCCTTTCTGGCAGTGTCCACCACCGGATTTGGGGATTGTGGGCACGACAGGCACCGCAGACCTTACGGCCACAGCCATGGGCGGCAGCATCGACAATAGAGGAGGAGAACACAGTCCACTTGGACTCTTATGTCTCCAACCTCCCCCAGAATCTGGTCAAAGCTCTTCCGGTGGTGGGAGTTGAATACCTACCTGGCCAAGGGTTCTGCCAGACGTTCCCAGCAGACCCTGACTAGGTCCGAAGATACAACTACAAAGTCAGTCATCGACCTCCTGCCTAGGGTGTCCTTCTACCACGAGCACTGATGAACACACTTATGTTTGAACATTATGTTCATTATGGACAATCCATGAGTGGCACAGTAGTCCAAAAAATTAAACACCGCTTGGGTTACGAATGGGGAGGCCATTTCTCCCAATCGCTCCCCTCCAGGTGTCACTGTTGTTTCCCACGTGGACACTGAAGTCCCCCAGCAGAATGAGAGAGACCCTGAGAGGGGCACTGTCCAGCACCTCCGACAGGGATGGTAAGAAAGAAGAGTACTCTGCACTGCTGGTCGGCCTGTAGGCCAAAACAACACTTAGAGACCTCTCCCTGACCCAAAGGCGCAGGGATGCGACCCTCTCATCCACTGAGGCAAACCCCAACATGAGGCGGCGAAGCCGGGCGAGCGACAAACAAACCCACTCAATTCCGCCGCCTCTCCCCACCGGCCACTCCAGAGTAGAAGATAGTCTAACGTCTCTCAAAGAGTTCCAGAGTCTAGCTTGTGTGTGGAGGTGAGCTCGGCATCTAGCCAATATCTCTCGACCTCCCGCACAAGCTCAGACTCTTTCCCCCCAGCGAAGTAACATTCCACGTCCATAGAGTCAGGTTAACCATCGGACATGGGGTTGTTGAGGTCTCCGCCGTCGACCGCTGCCTGGTCCTCTTAGCACCGGTCCCTCATGGTTCCCCCTGCAGTTTGTGGGCCCACTGGGGGATGGCCCAGCATCACTAACCCGGCCATTAGGCACTCGCTGACAAATCCCGACCCCAGTCCTGGCTCCAGGGTTGGGCCCTGGCTCCGCTGTACTGGGCAAAGTCACGTGTCTCATTGTACTAGTCCTCATGAAAGCTTCTGAACTGCTTTTTGTCTGACCCTTCTTCAGAGTCTGTTTGCTATGGGAGACCCTACCAAGGGCATTTAAACCCCGAAAAACATAGGACCTAGGATCATTTGAGCACTTAAACACCTCCACCACGTTAAGGTGGCGGTTGAAGGAGGGGCCCACATTAGGAAATTTATACAATCGGCAGTAAAAAAGTTTAGTTAGGTTCAAACCTTTTAACATGTTTATTAGGCAAGACCATAATCACATGGTTAGTTTGTCAGTGTCTAAGAAAAACTATTTTATTGTACCTGTATGACTCACCTGAGGATCGATTAAATAAAGAAGAAACTGTTTTTTAGTTTTGCCATTTTTTTTGACTGTTTTCTTATGTTCGACTACAGGCAGACTGACACCAAAGAAGAATCAACTCTGACAATCAAGATGTGCCTGTTACTGATAACAACTCTCCTCCTTGTTGTGGTTGTTGTACTTTTGTTACACTGGAAGAACATTATCACTCTGACAGATTTACTCGCAGCAGGAAAGAGAGTTTCAGATGTAGTCATCCCAGCATTAGATGATCCTAAGATATCAGGAGCGCTAACACTGACTGTCACAGCATTCTTCATTTTGTCAAGTTCACTGACAACAACTCTGTTGGTCATTGTTACTGTAACACTTTGGTTACATTGGTTCAACATCCTTCCACTGAAACATTTATTCATATTAACTTCAGATTTTTACCAGTCAGTCACTGTGGGACTAAATCAGACCTGCATTGATTCAAAGCCAGGAGCTAAACGACTGGCTGAAGTCGTTAAAGGAAAAAGCACTCTGCTTACATCACAAACAGGCCATCTCCCGCTTTACAAAATTACACTGGAAGAAAAACAAATCAGCATTAAAGGGTGCAAAAGTTTCAGTTTTGGAGAGAAATCCATGAACTGTAACCGAAACATCCTGGTTCTTGGAGCCACAGGTGCTGGGAAGTCCACTGTCATTAATGCGATGATAAATTACGTTCTAGGTGTTAGATGGGAGGACTCGTTTCGGTTTAAGTTAGTGGACGAAAGTCAAACAAAATCACAAGTTCACAATCAGACACCAGAAATCACCGTGTACAAACTCTACCACCAGGAGGGTTTCAGAGTAAATTACTCACTGACTATTGTGGACACTCCAGGCTTTGGAGACACCGGAGGCATAGACAGAGACAAGGACATCACAGAACAGCTGCGTAGCCTCTTCGCTGATCAGGAAGGTGTCGGTGAAATTGATGCCGTGTGTTTTGTAGTTCAGGCCAATATAACTGAACTGACATCAACACAAACATACGTGTTTGATTCAGCACTCTCAATCTTTGGCAAAGATGTAGCAGAAAACATCAGGGTCCTGGTGACGTATGCAGACGAGCAGCAGCAACCAGTTCTAGAAGCCATCAGAGTGTCTGGTGTCCCATGTCCTAAAAGTAATGATGGTCTCCCAGTTCACTTCAGATTTAATAACTCAGTGCTGTTTGCTGACAACAAATCCTCAGTGATAAGACGCATGATTCGGCTCAACGAAGAGAAAACTTTTGAGTTTTGGAACATGGGGACAAAGAGCATGGCCGGTTTCTTTGCTAGTCTAAATCACGTCAGAACCATAAGGTTGACAATGACCAGTGAGGTCCTGAAAGAAAGAAAGCATCTGGAAAGTACAGCTGAGGAGCTGCAGAAGCAGGTTAAACTCGGCTTGGCCAAGCTGCAGGATATTAGGGAGACCAATGAAAAACTCCAAGAGCACGAAGCAGAGATCAGGAAAAATGAGGACTTTGAGTTTCACGTCACTTTGAAAAAAGTTGAGCAAGTTGATATTTCTCACACTGGACAGTACATCACCAACTGTCTGCAGTGTTATGTTACCTGTCACTATCCTTGTGGTATACCTAATGATGATGGTAAAAGAAGATGTGACGCAATGGGGCAGGACGGTTACTGTACAGTGTGTCCAGGGAAATGTTTTTGGAATGTGCATTCTAACCAGAGCTTCAAATTGGAATATCTAGAAATTCATGAAAAAAGAACAGTGAAGGAGCTGAAAGAAAAATACGAGAAGGCCTGCGGGCAGAAGGTGACTTTGGAGGAGCTGATTAAAAACCTGCTGTCTGATTATAAATCTATGCAGGATGATGTGGTGAAACTGATCGCAGAGGCTGCAAAGTGTCTGAACAGACTGAAGGAAATAGCCCTGAACCCAAATCCCCTTACCACTCCAGAATATATTGACATGCTCATTAAAGGAGAGCAACAGGAGTCTAAACCAGGCTGGAAGGAACGAGTTCAGGCTCTGATAAAAATGAAAGAAAAGGCAGAGATCATAGCTAAAATAGAGAAGGGAGAGGAGATCCTGGCTCATCAGTGATCTGCTGATGCCTTCAGAACAAATCTAAACTCCAGCTCAGACAAGATTGTTGAAAAACCAACAGTGATAAAGACAAACTACCAGTTTAACAAAACCTTCAAGTTGGAGCATATATAAAGCTGTTACAGTTTGCTTGACTCACTTCTCATTCACCAGTTTATTCTTAGGGCATTTTAAACAAATTCCTGCTAATTTTCTGACTGAACAGTCTATAACTAACCTATAACATCCTCTGTATGCAATGTTGGAGCCAGTTGGCCTAAACGTTAACATGATTTTGTCTCAAAAGATGAATTGGTCAGTCACATAAACTGTAGTGGCTTCATGCGTTCTGTCCGCCGAGAGGATTCATTTGATTTTTGGTTTAATCGCATAGAGCAAAGAAAGTGGGACAACACATTTAATTTAAGAAGGGATGAAAAAGATACCTTTTGTTTTTATCTGCTTTTCTTTTTTGCTTATTGTTTCGGTTTAAGTAATTTTAGGGTAATCTGTGTCTTTTTAGAGAACCCAAAAGCCTTATTTTGTTAATATGGGCAATTTAATGTTTTATTTTATCATTTTTCTTTAGGGTTTCTTAATGTTTTATGTTTTAAGATTTTTTAAATTTTAAGTTTAAGCAAATATAACTTTTATAAAACACGTGATGTGAACTGCACTGCAATTTACTGTGTTGATAGAAAATATATTGTAATAAATAAAATATATATATATTCCTTATTTTACACACATCTGGTCATTAACTCTTTTTTTTTTTACCTTGAAATCAATTCTATCACATATTAGATTACAAAGGTTCCTTTGCTTTTTTGGTTTAATAAAAAAAATTGTTTTCGAACTGCCAAAAAATGGATTCAGTTGAGCAACAACAATTTTAAAAAATCAAAAGAAAATCATTAATTCAGAGCAGTAAAAGGTAAATCAGTATAAAGTGTATTATTCCAGTACAATCAATCCTAATTGATTGATTGATTGAAAATGTTGTGTGTCACATAAACCTGCTTTTATAAAGATACTGTGAAATCTGAAGATCTCTTCCTGTTAACAGGTTTTAGTTACAAGCTCCTTTCTAATCAGTGATTTTGTTCTCAATCTAAACCTCGATCTCATGTTTTAATGGAAACTTGGTTCAGCCAGAATAATAATGCAGCAATATTAATTTATTTTTAGAATATTTCCAGGATTAAAGGATTAATGTTCCAGCAGGATCTTGAAAAACTCATTAATCTGGAACAAACTTCCAGAAAACTGCAGAAATGCTGAATGCCTGAGTTTTTTTAAATCAAGGTTAAAAACCTGTTTAGAGTTGCTTTTAATTGTTCTAAAATTACTGATATGGGTTTATACTGGAGATAAAAGGTGAATTAGGATTTTCCACCTTTGGACAGGACAGTGAGAAAAAGTCCACTGTCCACAATGAGGACTCCTCGGAGGGACAGCAAGAAGCATAAACCCAAAAAGGAAGACTGCCGGAAGGTCGTCCCGAAAAGGCACAGAGCTTAGGTGGATGGCCATAAGGCCGGCAACATAGGAGCAGGGACCTAGGAGGCCGGCAACAAAGAAGCAGGGGTCTAAAGGGGTGGCAACGCAGGAGCAGGGATCTAGGGGGCTGGTGATGGCAGAGATGAGGATCTGGAGGCTGGCTGTGGTGGTGGTGCATGAGAAACCCACAGAGAATCCAGGGTGGCGACTAGATGTGGGAGTGGCGTTGGAACCTTGGAGGTTGGCGGCGGCGGCTGAGAAGGAACCTTGGAGGCACACTGAGGATCATAGAGGACCCTCTGGGAGTCTGGTTTGGAGGTCGGCCATGGAGGGTGGAGGACCAGGAGAACCCACGAAGAACCCTGTCAGGTGGTTGACTGAGAGGTTGAAACTTGAACCCACTGAGGACCTTGGGAGATTTGTACCCACTGAAGAGCTCGAGAGACTTGAATTCACGATGGAGCTCGGGAGACTTGGAACCACGGTAGAGCTTTAGGGAGCACCGGGAAGGCCCTGAAGAGTGGTGCAGGAAGTGCTGGATCTGCAGTGGAATTTCTGGAGACTGAGCCTGGTCCACCTGGACGGCCTCGTTGTGGGAGTCAGGAGACGGAGGTTGTTCGTCCTCAAAACACTGTGAGACGTACACGTTGACTCTCAGTGAAAGAGCTCGAAGCATCTCGCTGACCTTCAGAAGCAGAAGATAAGACGTCTGGCTGAACCTTAAAGCTACCTTTAAGGTTCAGCCAGACCTTTAGAGTTTAAACTAGGGGCCCAAGATTTACTTTTTGTATGTCCTGATGGGCTAAAAATGAGTTAAATGTGATAAAAACCTGGAGTGGGGCTGATTGTTTAAAATCCTTCAAGTGGTGCTTTTAAATTTTTATATCTCTACATCAAAGTGTACCAAGGGTCTGCAGGTTAGGAGCACTTGGAGGCTTGTACCAGACAAACCATCCAATGGTATAATGACATAAGCAGTATGCAATGTGCAGTAATGCAGGAAACATGCCAGGAAACACAGGCAAACTGGCTGATGGCTCCCAAGCTAAATCTGTGAAGAGAAGTTCAGCAAGACTGCAAGAAAACATCTTTACCTGTGATAAATTCGTAATTCAGCAGCTGTGCCCTAGCTTTGGCTTTTAAGAAGAAAATTTAACTGGTTGTAAACCTAACACAAAACTAAAAATGGTTTTAATACTCTGCTAACGTTTCAGGTAAGTATTCTGTCCTAAATGGGATAACATGTTTTATCTTAGTATTTATTATAGTAGAGTTATATCTATATATTGGTTTTCCCCTTAAAAAGAGTTGTATGAGCTCAGGTAAGTTAGGCCTGCTTAGGCCCACGGGTGAAGGAGAGGCGGTAAGGGTTGGTTCTGCGTCCCACTAAATGATTATGCGCCTGTACGCAGTACCGGGAAGAAGGTAGAACGGCTGTCTGCTATGAAGCCGTCATCCAGAACCAGTTATGGCTGCAAAAACGAGCACAGAAACTCCCAAGCACACAAAGAAGATCAGATCCACTACCAATAGGCAGTCTAAAACACAACTTATTCTGTTTATAAATATAGCTTTTTTTCCTTGTTCCAAATTGTTTCTGAACTGTTCTGCTATGTTGGACCCTCAATGCTCTTGCTTGGCTTCTCTCCCCTCAGAGCTCGAAGCTTTTGTGAAAGGCTAGCCTTTGAAACGTGCACCGCTACATTAATGTCTGTCTGCTTGCTTCAAAATACCCCAGTTAAAATCAAAGCGAGAGAAACTAGTTGTGTTTCATGTTATTTTGCTGAATTACAACAACACAGTACAGCTCGAAAACACAGCTTATGTTCAGAGATTTCACTGACACTACACGAGAGCGCATGCGTGCTTACCTCCAAAACAGAGCGGTTGCTAAGGACATTGGTGCGTTCGATTTAATAGACTGGGAGATTTTACACAGGTGGTGCACATACATAAAACAACGCTGCATGCATTAGGACAGGATGAACAATAAATCAATTGGATCTTTTATTAACCCCAGCTCCTCTGAACCGCACAAGTTTGGATCAAGTGTTTATTATGTAGGCCTAAGCAGCAGTGGTAAAAGTAGTTTTACATTCTTGCCAGTACTCAGGTATATGGGGTTACTAAACGATCCAACGTTAGGTGGTAATATTTGTAGTAATGGTTAATATATATTTAAAACCAATGTTCCTGAAGACAAGTGACCTGTACCATCATAAGTGTTGATTGCAACAAATACAACAGGAGGAAACAAAAAAAATACAAAATAAGTTAAGGAAGTTTTGAAAAAATAAATCCCGCAAACATAGAACAGCAAAACTGAAACTATTTCAGGAGCTGCAAATGTTTGTTAATCCTAATCTCACTGAGTCACATACCATAAAGAAAACTCTGGCACCAGCTCTTCTTCATTTCTAAGTAAACAGACATTTCCTGGTGCAACACAGTTACTTGAAATTGTCGATGGGATCATTTTAATTAATAAATTTATCCTCATCCAGATGTTTACTGTCAGCTCTGGGTTAAAGAAACTGAGAAATGGTCACAAAGGCAGTTCACCGTGTTTCTTTGGCACAAGCCTGACAGTGAAGGAAGAACGTTCTGTATTGAATCTGGTGGAGAACTCGTACTCGTACTCGTCGTCTTCCGCTTATCCGGGACCGGGTCGCGGGGGCAGCAGACTCAGCAGAGACGCCCAGACGTCCCTCTCTCCAGACACCTCCTCCAGTTCCTCCAGGGGGAGCCCAAGGCGTTCCCAGGCCAGCCGAGAGACATAGTCCCTCCAGCGTGTCCTTGGCCTCCTCCCGGTGAGACGTGCCTGGAACACCTCCCGAGGAAGGCGTCCAGGAGGCATCCGGTATAGATGCCCGAGCCACCTCAACTGGCTCCTCTCAATGTGGAGGAGCAGCGGCTCTACTCCGAGCTCCTCCCGGATGGCCGAGCTCCTCACCCTATCTCTAAGGGAGTGCCCGGCCACCCTACGGAGGAAGCTCATTTCAGCCGCTTGTATCCAGGATCTCGTTCTTTCGGTCATGACCCAAAGTTCATGGCCATAGGTGAGGGTAGGAACATAGTCCGACCGGTAAATCGAGAGCTTTGCTTTTCGGCTCAGCTCTCTCTTCACCACAATGGACCGGCACAGCGCCCCCATTACTGTGGCAGCCGCACCGATCCGTCTGTCAATCTCCCGCTCCATTCTTCCCTCACTCGTGAACAAGACCCCGAAATACTTAAACTCCTCCACTTGAGGCAGGAACTTCCCTCCAACCTGAAGAGGACAGGTGGAGAACACTGTGCAGAAAACAAAGAACCCAGAGGAGTTATTGAGTTTATCAGCATAGAAAGCGTAAGAGGTCAACCTGTTATACATATTTATTTTTTACATGTATTATTTTGTATTGATACATTAATGATTGTAAAAAACCTACTCACTGGAGCTCACACAGAAAGAAAAACGTGAAATTATCATAGTGAATTTAAAAAACAATTGAATTATAGGCAACATACTTCCCCAGGAAGAGAGATTGCTGCCAAGTCATTGACTGAGTGCATCTGGAGGGGCTTCAATAGAAAACATTTCACAGATTAGATTAATAAACTGAATTTGATTGCTTTGTGTTATGACTGGGATTGAAATGTCAGAATAACTGGTTTGATCTGACTTCCTATTTCTGAACATAAATTAAATCTGTGTGTCCTTAAAGTGCGCTGAGATGACATTTATTGTGAATTGGTGCTTTATAAATGAACTGAAACGATCTAAACATTAATGGTCACTCAATCATAGCTATTATTTCATTTAGTTTTATTTTCTGCTGACTGGACAAATGGCAGGTTGAACATTTCTCATAAAACCTTTTAATTATTTTTATTTAATTCAAAATGAAAGTTGGTTTTCATTAAACATTGCAAAAACGTTCAATTGAATTCAGTTTTATTTATATAGGATCCTGGCCCGGGGTCGGGCGCTGGGCTGCGGTTGGCGGTTCGGTGGGTGGGGCGGTGGAGCATGTCTTGTGACTGCACTGGGGTGGCTGGTGCTTGGCCTGAAGCGGTTGGCCTGTATGGCCTAGGTCCCCAGCAGGTGCTTGTATCCCTCTTGTGGACTGGTGGGCTGGGGGCTGCTGGCACTGTCTGGGGGGATTGGGCGGGCTTGGAGGTGTGCTGCTCTGCTGGCTGTCGTGTCCAAGGGGGGAGGGGTTGTATCCGCTTCCAGGGCGTGGGGTCACTGGTGTTTGGATCGGCTGGGAGGCGATGGCGGAGCTGAGCCGGATAGTGTTTCTCCCTGGGCAGTCGTTGCAGTGGCGCGCTGTGTTGTGGGGGAGCGGGGCTGTGTGTGGAGGTTGCGCTGTGTGGGTGTGGTTTCATCGGCTTCTCGGCCATGGAGTTCACCTGTGGGGCTGTGCCCCTGTTGGGGAGGGGATTTGTGGCGTTTGGGTTTGGGGGGTGTGTTCGATATCGGGGTCCTTGTTGGGGGTGGCCCAGTGGGGAGGTTCTTGTTGGGGTTCACTGGGGTTGGGAGTCTCAAGGGGTTGGGATCAGAGCTCGTTGGGGGGTCGGGACTGCTCCGTCCTGGTGCGGCTCCGGTTGGCGGGCTGCTTTGGGCCATGTGGACCCCTCTTTTGTACATAGCTCCCTCTCTGGAGGCGGATGGGGGTTGTTGGGGACTGGGTTCGGGGCGGGAGCCGGGCCGGGGTCACCCGGGTCTGGGCGGTGCCGGCGCTGTCTGCCTGCCTATGCCCTGGGAGGGAAGGGGGCCACCTCCTGGGTCTGGGGGGCTGATTGCCCCTAGGGGGTACCGGCGCCTGGACCTGGGAGTATAGAGTATGCATGGGGAGTGTGACGTCCATTGTTGTTTATCTTTACGTTGGGTGTGAGTGATTTTATGTGTATGCATGAGGGTGGGAGTGGGTGATTGTGACTGTGTGCCTATTTGTTTTTTTTGTTTTTTTGCGACAGGTTGGGTCTTGGACTGCTCCCTCTCCTGGATCAGCTTAGGCCCCCATATTATGGGGACCTATTTCCTCCCCGCCACACTACCTGCCGGTGGTTGGAGTCTCTGACTGCTGGTGTACTTGTGGTTCTCGGTGTCCGGGGCCGGGTGCTTTGGCGTGTGCTGGCTCACTCCCGGTGGCTGCTTGCCGGGGCCTGGCCCCCTGGGCTCTGTTTGGCTTCTGCTTTGGGGGTGGTGTGTCCCAGGGTCTTGTGCCTCTGAGTCCATGGCTGGATCTGCTCGGGCGTGGACGGCTGCCGGCGGGGACTGTGGGCTCGTTGCTGCCGCTCCCTGGGGCTTCTGCACTGTCGCTGCTGGGTGGTTCCCCTGGGACTCTTCACTGCTCTTCTCTGGGGGGGTTGCGGTAGTCCCGGCGGTGGTTCTTCCGGGGTTCCTGTGCTTTGGGGGGCTTTTGGATGTCTGTGGCTCGGATCTCCTCAGTGTCCGTCCAGGGACCATGTGGCAGGCCTGTGGGTCCTCACACTCGCTATTGCATATTTTTGTGGAGAAACCTTGTTTCTCCACAAAAATACTTCAGAGGACATTACTATATCTGTTAAAGTTTAAAATAATACTGTGAATGAAAAAAAAAACAATATGCATAAAGTCCAACATACCCACACACCTGAATCCAGTTTCCTCAACCAAACTTTGTAGCCAGTCACTACAAAGTGTTGGTACAAAAACATCCAACAATTTAGCCTCCTAGAGTTAATCCAGCATAAGTTTTATTCTTAACCCTGTTTAAAAGATATTTTATTGCACTGACAACACTAAAAATACCTCCAACTCTTCTGAGCCCTACACTGCAGAGCCTCAGGAGGTTTCTACTAAAAATTATTCACACTGGATGCTTTGTGATGCTCTCTCTAAAGGAAGTATACGAAGGTTTCACTTGCTTGGGGAAAAACGGATCTCACATATTTCTTTACAAAGTTGTATGAGAGCCAGAAAAGGTGTAATGATTTTTGTTTCATTCTGAGTAGAACTAGGTGTGTGTTGGCGAGTCTTTGTATATAAAAAGGAGCAACTGTAAAAGATCGTAGAGCTCATCCTCATGTTCTCTGAAGAATAGTTGGAGGTAAGTGACAATGATGAATTGGTTTCTTCAACATTATGTAGGACATGGCACAGCTTAGTCATATATACCCTTTTCAGACCTTTTGTTTTATTTTGTTACAAGGACATATATTGTATGTTTGTTTCTTTGTAAAACAAAATGTGTCTGAATAAACAAATTTCTTTTTTAAATGCATAAATCAGCTGTTGGCAAAGTGATGCTGTGGTTGAACATGAAGCTCACAAGGATCAAACTAAATTTAACATTCATTCCTCTTATAGAAAGCAAGTAAAGCCTTAACTGTTGGACTTTATGTGTCTGATATTTTCTATTTTTACAATTTCCTGATTTCATTTAGAAATATCTTTACATGATGTACCCTCACAGCAGAACAATAAGACATAAACTGGTTCTGTGTTTGTTCTTGTTTCTCAGGAATTAGTCAGACCCTGACTGGAAGTCCAATCAACAATTTGAGATCATTTGGATCTGCACGTTGTGTTTCCAAATCCCAAGCAAGGTTTGTTCTGATTCATCTTTAACTCAACAGACTCACTTTAAAAAATAATTAATCATTAGCATTGGTTATTCTGCAGGTGAGTTACTTGCTGCAGTAAAGACCAAATATCTGCATGACTGAAATTAACCTGCTGAAAACTAAAAATATATCTCACAGGACTTTAATTTCTATTTAGTTCCACTGAGCAAAACTCGACATTTCAAAATCAGCTGTCATAAAGTCAGCTTAGACATACAGTCATATTCAGTATATTAGAATAATATTGAAGTTCATTTATTCCTGTAACTCCATCACTGAGAGAAAGACGTTATATAGATTAATTACTCACTGATTGATGTTTTGAAATATTTATTTCTGTTAATTATTTTTGCTCACAGCTAATTAAGACACATTAAAGATCAGTATATTACATCAGACCAATAAAACATCATTTAATGTAGAAATGAGGTCTTAATGAAAAGTATGTTCAATACCTGTTCAAGGGTACTTTTAATGTGACAAACAAGCCTCATTTCAGCTCATATTCTAATTTACTGAGTATGTATAATTTGTCTTCATTTGCACCCTAACGTGACAAGAGCTTCCAAAGAAATTCACCTTTTATCACAGTAACATAATTTCACATTGAGCCAAATAAAACCTTTAGTCTGAGTTCATTTATTCTGTGACAACAAAACCCCACATTAAGACTCACACTCGTCGTCTTCTGCTTATCCGGGACCGAATGGCGGGGGCAGCAGACTGAGCAGAGACATCCACTCTTTCCTCTCCCCAGACACTTCCTCCAGCTCCTCCGGTGGGAGCCCAAGGCGTTCCTAGGCCAGACGTGACACAGAGTCCTTCCAGCGTGTCCTGGGCCATTCCCTGGGCCTTCTCCCAGTGGTACGTACCTGGAAAGCCTCCTGGGGGAGGCGTACTGGAGGCATTCCAAAAAGATGCCCAAGCCATCTTTACTGACTTCTCTAAATGTGGAGGAGCAGCAGCTCTACTCCAAGCTCCTCACGGATGGCCGAGCTCTTCACCTCGTCTCTAAGGGAGTGCCCAGCCACCCTGCGGAGGAACCTCATTTCATCCTCTTGTATCCGAGATCTTATTCTTTCAGTCATGACCAGTGAGGGTAGGAACGTGGACTAACTGGTAAATCGCCTTTCGGCTCAGCTCTCTCTTCACCCTAACGGATTGCAGAGCATCCTGATTACTGCAGCAGCTGCACCGATCCTTCTGTCAATCTCCTGCCCTATTCTCCCCTTATTCGTGAACAAAATCCTGAGATACTTAAACTCCTCCACAGGAGGCAGGAGCTTCCCTCCAACCTGAAGAGGGCAAGCCACCCTCGGTTCGACTTAGTGCCAGCAGGGACACATGAGGGACACGGTCAAAGGCCTACTCCAGGTCCACAAAACACATGTGGACCAGTTGTGCAAATTCCCATGAACCCTCGAGCACACTGCAGAGGTTGTAGAGCTGGTCCAGTGTTTCACAGCCGGTCTGAAAACCACACTGCTCCTCTTGAAGCTGAGGTTCGACTATCAGCCGGAGTCTCCTCTCCAACACCCTGGCATAGGATTTCCCAGGGAGGCTGAGGAGTGTGAACCCGCTATAGTTAGAACACACCCACCGGTCACCCTTCTTGTGAAGGGGGACCACCACCCCGATCTGCCAGTCCAGAGGCACTGTCCCTGACCGCCACGAAATGTTGAAGAGGCGTGCCAACCACGACAGCCCCACAACATCCTGGGACTTGAGGTACTGAGGGTGGATCTCATCCACCCACCAAAGCCTTGCCACCAATGAGCTTTTTAACTACCTTGGTGACTTTATCCTGGGTTATGAACGAGTCCAACTCTGAATCCCCAATCTCGTCTTCCACCAGGGTAAGATATGACAGCAGGATTAAGGAGATCCTCAAAGTACTCCCACTGCCTGGTAATGTCCCCCGTAGAGGTCAGCAGCTCTTCACCCCCACTGTACACAGTGTTGGCAAAGCACTGCTTCCCTCCCCTGAGGTACCGGACGCATTGCCAGAATCGCTTTGAGGCCGACCGGTAGTCTTTCTCCATGGCCTCAACAAACTCCTCCCAAGTGTTTTCCTCTACCACCACCCGGGACACAGCATGCTTGGCCTCAAGGGACCCTTTAACTGCCTGAGGAGTCCTACAATCCAACCACAACTGATAGGACTCCTTCTTCAGCTTGACAGCATCCCTTTCTGGCAGTGTCCACCACCGGATTTGGGGATTGTGGGCACGACAGGCACCGCAGACCTTAGGGCCACAGCCATGGGCGGCAGCATCGACAATAGAGGAGGAGAACACAGTCCACTTGGACTCTTATGTCTCCAACCTCCCCCAGAATCTGGTCAAAGCTCTTCCGGTGGTGGGAGTTGAATACCTACCTGGCCAAGGGTTCTGCCAGACGTTCCCAGCAGACCCTGACTAGGTCCGAAGATACAACTACAAAGTCAGTCATCGACCTCCTGCCTAGGGTGTCCTTCTACCACGAGCACTGATGAACACACTTATGTTTGAACATTATGTTCATTATGGACAATCCATGAGTGGCACAGTAGTCCAAAAAATTAAACACCGCTTGGGTTACGAATGGGGAGGCCATTTCTCCCAATCGCTCCCCTCCAGGTGTCACTGTTGTTTCCCACGTGGACACTGAAGTCCCCCAGCAGAATGAGAGAGACCCTGAGAGGGGCACTGTCCAGCACCTCCGACAGGGATGGTAAGAAAGAAGAGTACTCTGCACTGCTGGTCGGCCTGTAGGCCAAAACAACACTTAGAGACCTCTCCCTGACCCAAAGGCGCAGGGATGCGACCCTCTCATCCACTGAGGAAAACCCCAACATGAGGCGGCGAAGCCGGGCGAGCGACAAACAAACCCACTCAATTCCGCCGCCTCTCCCCACCGGCCACTCCAGAGTAGAAGATAGTCTAACGTCTCTCAAAGAGTTCCAGAGTCTAGCTTGTGTGTGGAGGTGAGCTCGGCATCTAGCCAATATCTCTCGACCTCCCGCACAAGCTCAGACTCTTTCCCCCCAGCGAAGTAACATTCCACGTCCATAGAGTCAGGTTAACCATCCGGACATGGGGTTGTTGAGGTCTCCGCCGTCGACCGCTGCCTGGTCCTCTTAGCACCGGTCCCTCATGGTTCCCCCTGCAGTTTGTGGGCCCACTGGGGGATGGCCCAGCATCACTAACCCGGCCATTAGGCACTCGCTGACAAATTCCGACCCCAGTCCTGGCTCCAGGGTTGGGCCCTGGCTCCGCTGTACTGGGCAAAGTCACGTGTCTCATTGTACTAGTCCTCATGAAAGCTTCTGAACTGCTTTTTGTCTGACCCTTCTTCAGAGTCTGTTTGCTATGGGAGACCCTACCAAGGGCATTTAAACCCCGAAAAACATAGGACCTAGGATCATTTGAGCACTTAAACACCTCCACCACGTTAAGGTGGCGGTTGAAGGAGGGGCCCACATTAGGAAATTTATACAATCGGCAGTAAAAAAGTTTAGTTAGGTTCAAACCTTTTAACATGTTTATTAGGCAAGACCATAATCACATGGTTAGTTTGTCAGTGTCTAAGAAAAACTATTTTATTGTACCTGTATGACTCACCTGAGGATCGATTAAATAAAGAAGAAACTGTTTTTTAGTTTTGCCATTTTTTTTGACTGTTTTCTTATGTTCGACTACAGGCAGACTGACACCAAAGAAGAATCAACTCTGACAATCAAGATGTGCCTGTTACTGATAACAACTCTCCTCCTTGTTGTGGTTGTTGTACTTTTGTTACACTGGAAGAACATTATCACTCTGACAGATTTACTCGCAGCAGGAAAGAGAGTTTCAGATGTAGTCATCCCAGCATTAGATGATCCTAAGATATCAGGAGCGCTAACGCTGACTGTCACAGCATTCTTCATTTTGTCAAGTTCACTGACAACAACTCTGTTGGTCATTGTTACTGTAACACTTTGGTTACATTGGTTCAACATCCTTCCACTGAAACATTTATTCATATTAACTTCAGATTTTTACCAGTCAGTCACTGTGGGACTAAATCAGACCTGCATTGATTCAAAGCCAGGAGCTAAACGACTGGCTGAAGTCGTTAAAGGAAAAAGCACTCTGCTTACATCACAAACAGGCCATCTCCCGCTTTACAAAATTGCACTGGAAGAAAAACAAATCAGCATTAAAGGGTGCAAAAGTTTCAGTTTTGGAGAGAAATCCATGAACTGTAACCGAAACATCCTGGTTCTTGGAGCCACAGGTGCTGGGAAGTCCACTGTCATTAATGCGATGATAAATTACGTTCTAGGTGTTAGATGGGAGGACTCGTTTCGGTTTAAGTTAGTGGACGAAAGTCAAACAAAATCACAAGTTCACAATCAGACACCAGAAATCACCGTGTACAAACTCTACCACCAGGAGGGTTTCAGAGTAAATTACTCACTGACTATTGTGGACACTCCAGGCTTTGGAGACACCGGAGGCATAGACAGAGACAAGGACATCACAGAACAGCTGCGTAACCTCTTCGCTGATCAGGAAGGTGTCGGTGAAATTGATGCCGTGTGTTTTGTAGTTCAGGCCAATATAACTGAACTGACATCAACACAAACATACGTGTTTGATTCAGCACTCTCAATCTTTGGCAAAGATGTAGCAGAAAACATCAGGGTCCTGGTGACGTATGCAGACGAGCAGCAGCAACCAGTTCTAGAAGCCATCAGAGTGTCTGGTGTCCCATGTCCTAAAAGTAATGATGGTCTCCCAGTTCACTTCAGATTTAATAACTCAGTGCTGTTTGCTGACAACAAATCCTCAGTGATAAGACGCATGATTCGGCTCAACGAAGAGAAAACTTTTGAGTTTTGGAACATGGGGACAAAGAGCATGGCCGGTTTCTTTGCTAGTCTAAATTACGTCAGAACCATAAGGTTGACAATGACCAGTCAGGTCCTGAAAGAAAGAAAGCATCTGGAAAGTACAGCTGAGGAGCTGCAGAAGCAGGTTAAACTCGGCTTGGCCAAGCTGCAGGATATTAGGGAGACCAATGAAAAACTCCAAGAGCACGAAGCAGAGATCAGGAAAAATGAGGACTTTGAGTTTCACGTCACTTTGGAAAAAGTTGAGCAAGTTGATATTTCTCACACTGGACAGTACATCACCAACTGTCTGCAGTGTCATGTTACCTGTCACTATCCTTGTGTTATACCTAATGATGATGGTAAAAGAAGATGTTCTGCAATGGGGCAGGACGGTTACTGTACAGTGTGTCCAGGGAAATGTTTTTGGAATGTGCATTCTAACCAGAGCTTCAAATGGGAATATCTAGAAATTCATGAAAAAAGAACAGTGAAGGAGCTGAAAGAAAAATACGAGAAGGCCTGCGGGCAGAAGGTGACTTTGGAGGAGCTGATTAAAAACCTGCTGTCTGATTATAAATCTATGCAGGATGATGTGGTGAAACTGATCGCAGAGGCTGCAAAGTGTCTGAACAGACTGAAGGAAATAGCCCTGAACCCAAATCCCCTTACCACTCCAGAATATATTGACATGCTCATTAAAGGAGAGCAACAGGAGTCTAAACCAGGCTGGAAGGAACGAGTTCAGGCTCTGATGAAAATGAAAGAAAAGGCACAGATCATAGCTAAAATAGAGAAGGGAGAGGAGATCCTGGCTCATCAGTGATCTGCTGATGCCTTCAGAACAAATCTAAACTCCAGCTCAGACAAGATTGTTGAAAAACCAACAGTGATAAAGACAAACTACCAGTTTAACAAAACCTTCAAGTTGGAGCATATATAAAGCTGTTACAGTTTGCTTGACTCACTTCTCATTCACCAGTTTATTCTTAGGGCATTTTAAACAAATTCCTGCTAATTTTCTGACTGAACAGTCTATAACTAACCTATAACATCCTCTGTATGCAATGTTGGAGCCAGTTGGCCTAAACGTTAACATGATTTTGTCTCAAAAGATGAATTGGTCAGTCACATAAACTGTAGTGGCTTCATGCGTTCTGTCCGCCGAGAGGATTCATTTGATTTTTGGTTTAATCGCATAGAGCAAAGAAAGTGGGACAACACATTTAATTTAAGAAGGGATGAAAAAGATACCTTTTGTTTTTATCTGCTTTTCTTTTTTGCTTATTGTTTCGGTTTAAGTAATTTTAGGGTAATCTGTGTCTTTTTAGAGAACCCAAAAGCCTTATTTTGTTAATATGGGCAATTTAATGTTTTATTTTATCATTTATCTTTAGGGTTTCTTAATGTTTTATGTTTTAAGATTTTTTAAATGTTAAGTTTAAGCAAATATAACTTTTATAAAACACGTGATGTGAACTGCACTGCAATTTACTGTGTTGATAGAAAATATATTGTAATAAATAAAATATATATATATTCCTTATTTTACACACATCTGGTCATTAACTCTTTTTTTTTTTACCTTGAAATCAATTCTATCACATATTAGATTACAAAGGTTCCTTTGCTTTTTTTGTTTAATAAAAAAAATTGTTTTCGAACTGCCAAAAAATGGATTCAGTTGAGCAACAACAATTTAAAAAAATCAAAAGAAAATCATTAATTCAGAGCAGTAAAAGGTAAATCAGTATAAAGTGTATTATTCCAGTACAATCAATCCTAATTGATTGATTGATTGAAAATGTTGTGTGTCACATAAACCTGCTTTTATAAAGATACTGTGAAATCTGAAGATCTCTTCCTGTTAACAGGTTTTAGTTACAAGCTCCTTTCTAATCAGTGATTTTGTTCTCAATCTAAACCTCGATCTCATGTTTTAATGGAAACTTGGTTCAGCCAGAATAATAATGCAGCAATATTAATTTATTTTTAGAATATTTCCAGGATTAAAGGATTAATGTTCCAGCAGGATCTTGAAAAACTCATTAATCTGGAACAAACTTCCAGAAAACTGCAGAAATGCTGAATGCCTGAGTTTTTTTAAATCAAGGTTAAAAACCTGTTTAGAGTTGCTTTTAATTGTTCTAAAATTACTGATATGGGTTTATACTGGAGATAAAAGGTGAATTAGGATTTTCCACCTTTGGACAGGACAGTGAGAAAAAGTCCACTGTCCACAATGAGGACTCCTCGGAGGGACAGCAAGAAGCATAAACCCAAAAAGGAAGACTGCCGGAAGGTCGTCCCGAAAAGGCACAGAGCTTAGGTGGATGGCCATAAGGCCGGCAACATAGGAGCAGGGACCTAGGAGGCCGGCAACAAAGAAGCAGGGGTCTAAAGGGGTGGCAACGCAGGAGCAGGGATCTAGGGGGCTGGTGATGGCAGAGATGAGGATCTGGAGGCTGGCTGTGGTGGTGGTGCATGAGAAACCCACAGAGAATCCAGGGTGGCGACTAGATGTGGGAGTGGCGTTGGAACCTTGGAGGTTGGCGGCGGCGGCTGAGAAGGAACCTTGGAGGCCAACTGAGGATCATAGAGGACCCTCTGGGAGTCTGGTTTGGAGGTCGGCCATGGAGGGTGGAGGACCAGGAGAACCCACGAAGAACCCTGTCAGGTGGTTGACTGAGAGGTTGAAACTTGAACCCACTGAGGACCTTGGGAGATTTGTACCCACTGAAGAGCTCGAGAGACTTGAATTCACGATGGAGCTCGGGAGACTTGGAACCACGGTAGAGCTTTAGGGAGCACCGGGAAGGCCCTGAAGAGTGGTGCAGGAAGTGCTGGATCTGCAGTGGAATTTCTGGAGACTGAGCCTGGTCCACCTGGACGGCCTCGTTGTGGGAGTCAGGAGACGGAGGTTGTTCGTCCTCAAAACACTGTGAGACGTACACGTTGACTCTCAGTGAAAGAGCTCGAAGCATCTCGCTGACCTTCAGAAGCAGAAGATAAGACGTCTGGCTGAACCTTAAAGCTACCTTTAAGGTTCAGCCAGACCTTTAGAGTTTAAACTAGGGGCCCAAGATTTACTTTTTGTATGTCCTGATGGGCTAAAAATGAGTTAAATGTGATAAAAACCTGGAGTGGGGCTGATTGTTTAAAATCCTTCAAGTGGTGCTTTTAAATTTTTATATCTCTACATCAAAGTGTACCAAGGGTCTGCAGGTTAGGAGCACTTGGAGGCTTGTACCAGACAAACCATCCAATGGTATAATGACATAAGCAGTATGCAATGTGCAGTAATGCAGGAAACATGCCAGGAAACACAGGCAAACTGGCTGATGGCTCCCAAGCTAAATCTGTGAAGAGAAGTTCAGCAAGACTGCAAGAAAACATCTTTACCTGTGATAAATTCGTAATTCAGCAGCTGTGCCCTAGCTTTGGCTTTTAAGAAGAAAATTTAACTGGTTGTAAACCTAACACAAAACTAAAAATGGTTTTAATACTCTGCTAACGTTTCAGGTAAGTATTCTGTCCTAAATGGGATAACATGTTTTATCTTAGTATTTATTATAGTAGAGTTATATCTATATATTGGTTTTCCCCTTAAAAAGAGTTGTATGAGCTCAGGTAAGTTAGGCCTGCTTAGGCCCACGGGTGAAGGAGAGGCGGTAAGGGTTGGTTCTGCGTCCCACTAAATGATTATGCGCCTGTACGCAGTACCGGGAAGAAGGTAGAACGGCTGTCTGCTATGAAGCCGTCATCCAGAACCAGTTATGGCTGCAAAAACGAGCACAGAAACTCCCAAGCACACAAAGAAGATCAGATCCACTACCAATAGGCAGTCTAAAACACAACTTATTCTGTTTATAAATATAGCTTTTTTTCCTTGTTCCAAATTGTTTCTGAACTGTTCTGCTATGTTGGACCCTCAATGCTCTTGCTTGGCTTCTCTCCCCTCAGAGCTCGAAGCTTTTGTGAAAGGCTAGCCTTTGAAACGTGCACCGCTACATTAATGTCTGTCTGCTTGCTTCAAAATACCCCAGTTAAAATCAAAGCGAGAGAAACTAGTTGTGTTTCATGTTATTTTGCTGAATTACAACAACACAGTACAGCTCGAAAACACAGCTTATGTTCAGAGATTTCACTTACACTACACGAGAGCGCATGCGTGCTTACCTCCAAAACAGAGCGGTTGCTAAGGACATTGGTGCGTTCGATTTAATAGACTGGGAGATTTTACACAGGTGGTGCACATACATAAAACAACGCTGCATGCATTAGGACAGGATGAACAATAAATCAATTGGATCTTTTATTAACCCCAGCTCCTCTGAACCGCACAAGTTTGGATCAAGTGTTTATTATGTAGGCCTAAGCAGCAGTGGTAAAAGTAGTTTTACATTCTTGCCAGTACTCAGGTATATGGGGTTACTAAACGATCCAACGTTAGGTGGTAATATTTGTAGTAATGGTTAATATATATTTAAAACCAATGTTCCTGAAGACAAGTGACCTGTACCATCATAAGTGTTGATTGCAACAAATACAACAGGAGGAAACAAAAAAAATACAAAATAAGTTAAGGAAGTTTTGAAAAAATAAATCCCGCAAACATAGAACAGCAAAACTGAAACTATTTCAGGAGCTGCAAATGTTTGTTAATCCTAATCTCACTGAGTCACATACCATAAAGAAAACTCTGGCACCAGCTCTTCTTCATTTCTAAGTAAACAGACATTTCCTGGTGCAACACAGTTACTTGAAATTGTCGATGGGATCATTTTAATTAATAAATTTATCCTCATCCAGATGTTTACTGTCAGCTTTGGGTTAAAGAATCTGAGAAATGGTCACAAAGGCAGTTCACCGTGTTTCTTTGGCACAAGCCTGACAGTGAAGGAAGAACGTTCTGTATTGAATCTGGTGGAGAACTCGTACTCGTACTCGTCGTCTTCCGCTTATCCGGGACCGGGTCGCGGGGGCAGCAGACTCAGCAGAGACGCCCAGACGTCCCTCTCTCCAGACACCTCCTCCAGTTCCTCCAGGGGGAGCCCAAGGCGTTCCCAGGCCAGCCAAGAGAGATAGTCCCTCCAGCGTGTCCTTGGCCTCCTCCCGGTGAGACGTGCCTGGAACACCTCCCGAGGAAGGCGTCCAGGAGGCATCCGGTATAGATGCCCGAGCCACCTCAACTGGCTCCTCTCGATGTGGAGGAGCAGTGGCTCTACTTCGAGCTCCTCCCGGATGGCCGAGCTCCTCACCCTATCTCTAAGAGAGTGCCCGGCCACCCTACGGAGGAAGCTCATTTCAGCCGCTTGTATCCAGGATCTCGTTCTTTCGGTCATGACCCAAAGTTCATGGCCATAGGTGAGGGTAGGAACATAGTCCGACCGGTAAATCGAGAGCTTTGCTTTTCGGCTCAGCTCTCTCTTCACCACAATGGACCGGCACAGCGCCCCCATTACTGTGGCAGCCGCACCGATCCGTCTGTCAATCTCCCGCTCCATTCTTCCCTCACTCGTGAACAAGACCCCGAGATACTTAAACTCCTCCACTTGAGGCAGGAACTTCCCTCCAACCTGAAGAGGACAGGTGGAGAACACTGTGCAGAAAACAAAGAACCCAGAGGAGTTATTGAGTTTATCAGCATAGAAAGCGTAAGAGGTCAACCTGTTATACATATTTATTTTTTACATGTATTATTTTGTATTGATACATTAATGATTGTAAAAAACCTACTCACTGGAGCTCACACAGAAAGAAAAACGTGAAAGTATCATAGTGAATTTAAAAAACAATTGAATTATAGGCAACATACTTCCCCAGGAAGAGAGATTGCTGCCAAGTCATTGACTGAGTGCATCTGGAGGGGCTTCAATAGAAAACATTTCACAGATTAGATTAATAAACTGAATTTGATTGCTTTGTGTTATGACTGGGATTGAAATGTCAGAATAACTGGTTTGATCTGACTTCCTATTTCTGAACATAAATTAAATCTGTGTGTCCTTAAAGTGCGCTGAGATGACATTTATTGTGAATTGGTGCTTTATAAATGAACTGAAACGATCTAAACATTAATGGTCACTCAATCATAGCTATTATTTCATTTAGTTTTATTTTCTGCTGACTGGACAAATGGCAGGTTGAACATTTCTCATAAAACCTTTTAATTATTTTTATTTAATTCAAAATGAAAGTTGGTTTTCATTAAAAATTGCAAAAACGTTCAATTGAATTCAGTTTTATTTATATAGGATCCTGGCCCGGGGTCGGGCGCTGGGCTGCGGTTGGCGGTTCGGTGGGTGGGGCGGTGGAGCATGTCTTGTGACTGCACTGGGGTGGCTGGTGCTTGGCCTGAAGCGGTTGGCCTGTATGGCCTAGGTCCCCAGCAGGTGCTTGTATCCCTCTCGTGGACTGGTGGGCTGGGGGCTGCTGGCACTGTCTGGGGGGATTGGGCGGGCTTGGAGGTGTGCTGCTCTGCTGGCTGTCGTGTCCAAGGGGGGAGGGGTTGTATCCGCTTCCAGGGCGTGGGGTCACTGGTGTTTGGATCGGCTGGGAGGCGATGGCGGAGCTGAGCCGGATAGTGTTTCTCCCTGGGCAGTCGTTGCAGTGGCGCGCTGTGTTGTGGGGGAGCGGGGCTGTGTGTGGAGGTTGCGCTGTGTGGGTGTGGTTTCATCGGCTTCTCGGCCATGGAGTTCACCTGTGGGGCTGTGCCCCTGTTGGGGAGGGGATTTGTGGCGTTTGGGTTTGGGGGGATGTGTTCGATATCGGGGTCCTTGTTGGGGGTGGCCCAGTGGGGAGGTTCTTGTTGGGGTTCACTGGGGTTGGGAGTCTCAAGGGGTTGGGATCAGAGCTCGTTGGGGGGTCGGGACTGCTCCGTCCTGGTGCGGCTCCGGTTGGCGGGCTGCTTTGGGCCATGTGGACCCCTCTTTTGTACATAGCTCCCTTTCTGGAGGCGGATGGGGGTTGTTGGGGACTGGGTTCGGGGCGGGAGCCGGGCCGGGGTCACCCGGGTCTGGGCGGTGCCGGCGCTGTCTGCCTGCCTATGCCCTGGGAGGGAAGGGGGCCACCTCCTGGGTCTGGGGGCTGATTGCCCCTAGGGGGTACCGGCGCCTGGACCTGGGAGTATAGAGTATGCATGGGGAGTGTGACGTCCATTGTTGTTTATCTTTACGTTGGGTGTGAGTGATTTTATGTGTATGCATGAGGGTGGGAGTGGGTGATTGTGACTGTGTGCCTATTTGTTTTTTTTGTTTTTTTGCGACAGGTTGGGTCTTGGACTGCTCCCTCTCCTGGATCAGCTTAGGCCCCCATATTATGGGGACCTATTTCCTCCCCGCCACACTACCTGCCGGTGGTTGGAGTCTCTGACTGCTGGTGTACTTGTGGTTCTCGGTGTCCGGGGCCGGGTGCTTTGGCGTGTGCTGGCTCACTCCCGGTGGCTGCTTGCCGGGGCCTGGCCCCCTGGGCTCTGTTTGGCTTCTGCTTTGGGGGTGGTGTGTCCCAGGGTCTTGTGCCTCTGAGTCCATGGCTGGATCTGCTCGGGCGTGGACGGCTGCCGGCGGGGACTGTGGGCTCGTTGCTGCCGCTCCCTGGGGCTTCTGCACTGTCGCTGCTGGGTGGTTCCCCTGGGACTCTTCACTGCTCTTCTCTGGGGGGGTTGCGGTAGTCCCGGCGTTGGTTCTTCCGGGGTTCCTGTGCTTTGGGGGGCTTTTGGATGTCTGTGGCTCGGATCTCCTCAGTGTCCGTCCAGGGACCATGTGGCAGGCCTGTGGGTCCTCACACTCGCTATTGCATATTTTTGTGGAGAAACAAGGTTTCTCCACAAAAATACTTCAGAGGACATTACTATATCTGTTAAAGTTTAAAATAATACTGTGAATGAAAAAAAAACAATATGCATAAAGTCCAACATACCCACACACCTGAATCCAGTTTCCTCAACCAAACGTTGTAGCCAGTCACTACAAAGTGTTGGTACAAAAACATCCAACAATTTAGCCTCCTAGAGTTAATCCAGCATAAGTTTTATTCTTAACCCTGTTTAAAAGATATTTTATTGCACTGACAACACTAAAAATACCTCCAACTCTTCTGAGCCCTACACTGCAGAGCCTCAGGAGGTTTCTACTAAAAATTATTCACACTGGATGCTTTGTGATGCTCTCTCTAAAGGAGGTATACGAAGGTTTCACTTGCTTGGGGAAAACGGATCTCACATATTTCTTTACAAAGTTGTATGAGAGCCAGAAAAGGTGTAATGATTTTTGTTTCATTCTGAGTAGAACTAGGTGTGTGTTGGCGAGTCTTTGTATATAAAAAGGAGCAACTGTAAAAGATCGTAGAGCTCATCCTCATGTTCTCTGAAGAATAGTTGGAGGTAAGTGACAATGATGAATTGGTTTCTTCAACATTATGTAGGACATGGCACAGCTTAGTCATATATACCCTTTTCAGACTTGTTGTTTTATTTTGTTACAAGGACATATATTGTATGTTTGTTTCTTTGTAAAAATTAAAAAAATGTGTCTGAATAAAAGAATTTCTTTTTTAAATGCATAAATCAGCTGTTGGCAAAGTGATGCTGTGGTTGAACATGAAGCTCACAAGGATCAAACTAAATTTAACATTCATTCCTCTTATAGAAAGCAAGTAAAGCCTTAACTGTTGGACTTTATGTGTCTGATATTTTCTATTTTTACAATTTCCTGATTTCATTTAGAAATATCTTTACATGATGTACCCTCACAGCAGAACAATAAGACATAAACTGGTTCTGTGTTTGTTCTTGTTTCTCAGGAATTAGTCAGACCCTGACTGGAAGTCCAATCAACAATTTGAGATCATTTGGATCTGCACGTTGTGTTTCCAAATCCCAAGCAAGGTTTGTTCTGATTCATCTTTAACTCAACAGACTCACTTTAAAAAAGAATTAATCATTAGCATTGGTTATTCTGCAGCTGAGTTACCTGCTGCAGTAAAGACCAAATATCTGCATGACTGGCATTAACCTGCTGAAAACTAAAAATATATCTCACAGGACTTTAATTTCTATTTAGTTCCACTGAGCAAAACTCGACATTTCAAAATCAGCTGTCATAAAGTCAGCTTAGACATACAGTCATATTCAGTATATTAGAATAATATTGAAGTTCATTTATTCCTGTAACTCCATCACTGAGTGAAAGATGTTATATAGATTAATTACTCACTGATTGATGTTTTGAAATATTTATTTCTGTTAATTATTTTTGCTCACAGCTAATTAAGACACATTAAAGATCAGTATATTACATCAGACCAATAAAACATCATTTAATGTAGAAATGAGGTCTTAATGAAAAGTATGTTCAATACCTGTTCAAGGGTACTTTTAATGTGACAAACAAGCCTCATTTCAGCTCATATTTGTTGGAATTATGATTATTGATTAATTAATCTTTATCAATAATTATAATGAAAAATCATAATTTGACTAAATTAATTTCTTAACCAAAAATCCTGATTTATGAATCGAGACCAGTGATGTCTTCTGGTGTTGTAATTGTGGCTCAACGCCTTTGATAATTAGGCCAGACGTGAGACAGAGTCCTTCCAGCGTTTCCTGGGCCTCCTCCCAGTGGTACGTACCTGGAAAGCCTCCTGGGGGAGGCGTACTGGAGGCATTCCAAAAAGATGCCAAAGCCATCTTTACTGACTTCTCTAGATGTGGAGTGCCCAGCCACCCTGCGGAGGAACCTCATTTCATCCTCTTGTATCCGAGATCTTGTTCTTTCAGTCATGACCAGTGAGGGTAGGAACATGGACTAACTGGTAAATCGAGAGCTTCGCCTTTCAGCTCAGCTCTCTCTTCACCCCAACGGATTGCAGAGCATCCTGATTACTGCAGCAGCTGCACCAATCCTTCTGTCAATCTCCTGCCCTATTCTCCCCTTATTTGTGAACAAAATCCTGGGATACTTAAACTCCTCCACTGGAGGCAGGAGTTTCCCTCCAACCTGAAGAGGACAAGCCACCCTTTTCCAGTCTAGAACCGTGGCCTCGGACTTGAAGGAGCTGATCGTCATCCCAGCTGCTTTACACTGGGCAGCGAACCACCCCAGTCCCTGCTAGAGGTTTTGGCTGGAGGGGGCCAGTAGGACCACGTCATCTGCAAAAAGACGAAATCCTCTGGTCCCCAAACCAAACCCTCTCCGGCACTTGGCTGGTCCTAAAAATCCTTTCCATAAGAGTTATGAACAAAACCTGTCACAAACGGCAGCCCTGCCAGAGTCCAACATGCACCGGGAACAGGTTCGACTTAATGCCGGCAGGGAAACGTGTGGGACACGGTTGAAGGCCTACTCCAGGTCCGCAAACCACACGTGGACCGGTTGTGCAAACTCCCATGAACCCTCGAGCACCTTGCAGAGGTTGTAGAGCTGGTCCAGTATTTCACAGCCGGGCCGAAAACCACACTGCTCCTCCTGAAGCTGAGGTTCGACTATCCTTCTTCAGCTTGACAGCATCCCTTACTGGCAGTGTCCACCACCGGATTTGGGGATTGCTGCCACGACAGGCACCGCAGACCTTATGGCCACAGCTATGGGCATCGACAATAGAGGTGGAGAGCATAGTCCACTTGCACTCTATGTCTCCAACCTCCCCTGGAATCTGGTCAAAGCTCTTCCGAAGGTGGGAGTTGAATACATACCTGTTCAAGGGCTCTGCCTGATGTTCCCAGCAGACCCTGACTATACTCTTGGGCCTGCCAAGTATGTCTGGCCTTCTCCTCTTCCGGTGGATCCAGCTCACCACCAGGTGGTGATCGGTGGACAGCTCAGCCAATCTCTTCTCCCGAGTGTCCAAGACATTCATCCGAAGGTCCAAAGATACAACTACAAAGTCAGCCATCAACCTCCTGCCTACAGTGTCCTTCTACCAAGTGCACTGATGAACACCCTTATGCTTGAACATGGTGTTCATTATGGACAATCCATGACTGGCACAGAAGTCCAATAATGAAACCACGCAAGTCCCCCAGCAGAATGAAAGAGACCCTGAGAGGGGTTTTATTCATACAGCTCCAATTCACAACGCATGTCATCTCAAGGCATTTCACAAAGTCATTTCAATCGAATCATAGATTCCAAGTCAGGTTCATACATTCCAATTAATCCTAAATATCAAACAGTGCAGTCAGATTCAGTTATTTACTCAAATTGTTAAAAAAGTTTTTTCTATCTAAGGAAACCCAGCAGATTGCATCCAGTCAGTGATTGTAGCATTCACTCCTCCTGGATGAGCATGTAGCAACAGTGGAGAGGAAAAAACTCCCTTTTAACAGGAAGAACCCTCCAGCAGAACCAGAACCAGGCTCAGTGTGAGTGGCCATCTGATACAACCGACTGGGGATATGATAGAACAGAGCAGTGACTCAAAAAGAACACAGAAGCACTGATTCAGGAGTACTTTCTATGGGAAGGAAGTGTCCAGCACCTCTGACAGGGATGCCAAGAAGGCCAGGTACTCTGCTCTGCTGCTTGGCCTGTGGGCCAAAACAACACTCAAAGACCTCTCCCCTGGTTCCAGAGTGGGGCCCTGGCTCCGCTGTACCGGGCAAAGTCATGTGTCTCATTTTACTAGTCATCGTGAACTTCTGAACCGCCTTTTGTCTGACCCATCACTCAGAGCGTTTGCCATGACCACTACCAGGGGCATTTAAGCCCCGGAAAACATAGCTTCTAGGATCATTTGAGCACTTAAACCCCTCCACCACGTTAAGATGGCGGTTCAAACAGGGGCCCACATTAGGAAATATATAAAATCTGGAATAAAAAAGTTTAGTTAGGTTTAAACCTTTTAACGTGTTCATCAAGCAAGACCATAATCACAGAGTATGTTGTGTAATTCATTCATGGTTAGTTTCTCAGTGTCTATGACAAACTGTTTTATTGTATCTGTATGAATGACCTGAGGATTGATTAAGTAAAGAAGGAACAGTTTTTTACAGTTTTGCAATTTCTTGTGACTGTTTTCTTATGTTCGACTACAGGCAGACTGACACCAAAGAAGAATCAACTCTGACAATCAAGATGTGCCTGTTACTGATAACAACTCTCCTCCTTGTTGTGGTTGTTGTACTTTTGTTACACTGGAAGAACATTATCACTCTGACAGATTTACTCGCAGCAGGAAAGAGAGTTTCAGATGTAGTCATCCCAGCATTAGATGATCCTAAGATATCAGGAGCGCTAACACTGACAGTTACAGTAGTCTTCATTTTGTCAAGTTCACTGACAACAATTCTGTTGGTCATTGTTACTGTAACACTTTGGTTACATTGGTACAACATCCTCCCACTGAGACATTTATTTAAGTTAGCTTCAGACTTTTACCAGTCAGTCACTGTAGAACTCAATCAGATCTGCACTGATTCAAAGCCAGGAGCTAAATGATTGGCTGATGTTGTTAAAGGAGAACAGGCCTTTTCCTGCTTTACAAGGTTCCACTAGAAGAAAAACAAATCAACATTAAAAGGTGCAATGCTCATCTAGGAGTGAATGCTACACATCACTGACTATCATCTAACTATTTTACTTGGAATCTGTATGTTTTGATAAATCGACTTTGTCAAGTGCCTTGGGATGACAGATGAGAATTGGCACTCTATAAATAAACTGAATTGAACTGAAAGTTTCCATTTTGGAGAGAAATCCATCAGCTGTAACCAAATCATCATGATTGTTGGAGCTACAAGGAGCTGGGAAGTCCACTGTCATTATTGGGATGATAAATTACATACTAGCTGTTAAATGAGGAGACGCGTATCAGTTCAAGTTAGTGGACGAAGGTCAAACTAAATCCCAAGGTCAGAGTCAGACATCTGAGGTCACTGTGTACAAACTCAAGTACAGGGAGGGATTTGAGGTTCCCTTCTCTCTGACCATTATAGACACACCAGGCTTTGGAGACACCAGAGGCATAGAGAGAGACAGGGAGATCACAGTGCAGCTCCAGAACCTCTTCGCCAGTAAGGACGGGGTCAGTGAAATCGATGCTGTGTGTTTTGTAGCTCAGGCTGCTTTAGCCCGTCTCACGTCAACACAAAGATACGTCTTTGATTCCATTCTCTCAATCTTTGGCAAAGATATAGCAGAAAACATCAGGATTCTGGTGACGTTTGCAGATGGTCAGAAGCCACCAGTTCTAGAAGGGATCATAGAGTCAGGCGTCCCATGTCCTAAAAGTAAAGACGGTATTCCAGTTCACTTCAAATTCAACAACTCTGCTCTGTTTGCTGACAATAAATCGGCAGACACCCAGAGTGGGGACGATGACGAAGAAAACTTTGATCATATGTTTTGTAACATGGGAACGAAAAGCATGAAAAGATTCTTTGCTGCTCTAAATCAGATAGAAACCAAAAGTTTGACACTGACAAATGAGGTCCTGAGAGAAAGAAAACAGCTGGAGGTTTCAGTTGAGAATCTGCAGGTTCAGGTTAGACTTGGTTTAGCCAAACTGGAGGAGATCAGGGAGACCAGAGAAAAAATTAAAGAGCATGAAGCAACAATCAAGAGAAATGAGAACTTTGAATTTTAAGTCCCTATTAACCCTCGTATTATCTTTGGGGTCAATTTCACCTCATTATTGGAAATATGAATCTGAGAATATTATTTAATATTTAATATTAATATTTTACCAAATAATATTCCGGTTTGTTAAGGATTGTCCTGTGAATACCAGCCCATTAAGGCGATGGTATTAGGACAAAATAGAAAGGTGTGAGACGAGCTCTGACATTATTGAACAGCATAAACTCTGCACATATATGGAATGAATTCACACAATTTCTTAAAATACAAGAATTTATTAACAAAAATAAGTCAACTCAAAGTCAAACGTATTTCAATCAACAAACTCTTTACTTTGCTAAAACAATCCAACTAAACTACCAAGCAGAATTAAAGAATAATGAAGACTAATGGACTATGTACAATATAAACAAGTTGATTAAAGATGATTGAAAATCATGACCAAAAAGAGTGATGCAACATTACCATGCAATGTTTATGTTTGAGAACCAAGGATTATCTTGAAGGATCTGGAAGTGAAGTTAAGTTAGTTTTGGGACTAACTTAGAAAATAATCAGCAACCTTTAGACAACCATTCACAATGCAAGATCAGATAAAATATTATTTTAATAAAATAATGGTTTAAATAATGATCTGCTGAATAAAACCAACCTCCTGGATGACTAATTCTCAACGGTGTCTAATTAACTGCCTTTATTCATTAAAATAATATTTGGAAAAATATTATTGAGTATTTTGGAAAAGAGCCAAATCTTTCTGGAGAAATGGGGCTTAATGGTGTTTACTTAGTTATCAACTCTAGCAAATGATGTTCAGGGATTATTATTCACTAGCTTGAAAACTAACAACCTTTCTGTTGACTAGCCTTAATGCTAGCACACGTGTTCTTACCGACTGGCCGTTGGGCTAACAAAGAAGCTAGCTAAAGTGCTAAGCTAGAAGATAGCTTAGCGCCAGATCAACACATACCTTTAAAATACCAGGGTTAAAATGCATAAGCGCGGACGGCGCGTTATGAGCAATGTTCTGGTTGAAACCACCCTTTAAATAAAGTTTATCTAAGCTTTAAAACATACAAAGAACACGGAACCGGAGCGTGCCGTAGCTAGCCTACTAGCGCTAAAGATCGCCAGGTTCCACAAAACAATCTTCATAGAATGAAAACGTTCAGACTATTTCATCCTATCTGTTAATCTGCCCAAACCCAACCTCTGAACCTGTTGAGGGAATGTTGTCCAAGGGCGAAGTTTGAAGAAGATATCCGTCGTGAACAAGGAGTTAGCTTCCCGCTAACTTCTTCAGTTTCTCCCGATCAGAAGGTGACCAGCTGTTCGTTACCGTAGACACGTTTGCGGGCCGCTTTCCTCCAGACTCGGCTTGTTGAAACAGCTTCTCCACCGGGGCTTCTCTCGAACACCGTTTGCTTCTGTGGGGCCTCGAAGAGAAAATGTAAGCAACTCTTACACCTTAATTTCCCCGTTCATGAATGAAAATACCGGATACACAGACAGTATTTCATTCTACTTAACTTTGCATATGATCGATGATCGTATGGCTTCGGATCCAGTTGAATTTATGTCTTTTTGCCAGCAAAGGACATCAGCACGCTGTGTTTCCCTCCTATCTGGTACCTCTGGAAGACCGTGTGGAAGAGGGCGACTTGTGGAAAGGTGGGGGCTTATATGCGGGCAGTCCTCTGCTACCCCCCTTTCCCCTTCGGAATTGTGCTTTTATTTGGGTAATGGTGCCACAGGAAGTCCGCAGTTATCCCCTTTTCTGGCTGTGCCGGAAGAAGGTTAATGCACTTTATTTTGAAAAGTTCCAGAAAAGTATGTACCGGAGTTCTGGTGTCGAAATCCATGGCTGTGTGGTCCCAACATCATTAAAGGTTTAACGTACAAAAATAAATATTTGACATAATTGTTTTGGCTTCATATTTAGTGACTTTTCCTAATTTAATGGGGACATATGGGTATACATAGAATTAACATGACAATATTTTCTCAATGTCCTGTACACATGTTGTATGCATGGATGTTAATTGGGGTCAATTTGACCCCAGACTGTTTTAGCAGTATGAAATGTATAATAAATGATAATATTTTACACACATATCTTTTGGATAATATCGATATCATAATAACATGACATTTTCTAATCTTCGAAAAACTTTAGGGCTCTAACCCTACATAACCATAACTATATCAGTGCATGAACGACTGATAGTTCACACAGCATGGAGAGCGGGAAACACTGCGAGGAGTTTTATATTTCCCATCCTGTGGGGGTGGTGAAATACCGTTCCTGCATAGATATTGATACTTCACACAACTTAGGGGTGAAGCAAACATAAAAGCTTGCACAGCAGCCTTCTGAACCATCTCTTTTGGTGCTCTGTGTGGTCTCCCTTTCTGCTCTCTTCTCAACTGAAAATGTCAGTCAGTCAGTCATCTTTTATACTGCTTCACCCATAGTGGGTCGTGGGGAGTTGGTGCCTATCTCCATCGGTCTATGGGTGGTAGGCGGGGTACACCCTGGACAGGTTGCCAGTCCATTGCAGGGCAACACACAAACAACCATGCACACACCTAAGGGCAATTTAGAGAGACCAATCAACCTAACAGGCATGTCTTTGGACAGAACCTACGATCCTTCTTGCTGCAAGGCAACAGCACTACCCGCTGAGCCACCGTGCAGCCCCAAATGAAAATGACTTCTAACAAAAAGTTTTCTGTAAATAAGGTGCTGTCAACCTCTTTGACCACGAAGGTGACTTAGAGGAGAACGTGTCTGAGACAGAGGTGAACACTGAGGAGGACCCTGGTAATGAGGCATCCTCCACTGATGAGAATGAATCAGTGTTGACCCTCCTGGACTCTCTCAACTTCCAGCTGGGCTTAGGATTCTAACATTCTCAGAACGGTTCCAGGTCCCACCAGAAACGCTGTCAGCCATGTCCAAGACATAAAATCAGCCATTGAGCTCTTCATAACACCATCAATCAAAAGGACCTACTTGAGACGTCAAGTTTAGAGGGAAGGCCCATGTACGGAGATAGTTGAAAAGAAGTGGACCTTACTTACAAAATCTACATTGTGTGACTCATTTTGGCAGGAGTGTACAAGTCAAAAGGAAGAACAACAGTGAGTGTTTGGGCTGCTGACAAAATATTTTCATCACCTATGTCTCTAAATACATCCCTGTTTTCTTGCTTGTTATACGCTTTGATGACAGAGAAACAAGGCAAGGCCGACGAGGGCATGAGAATCTAGCAGCAACTGAGTTTTTCCTGGGATCAAATTGACCCCAAATATAAAATGTGTTACTATTCTTGATAATAGAAATTGCTTTTCATTGAAAAAGTCATATATCACAAATATATGCAAGAATATAAAGCCATTAGAATAACAAAAAGATATCTCTTAAATATTTTAGTCAAATCAGTGAGATTTTATGCTGATCTGCAATATTTCTTCATAGTCACATTAACAGTTATTTGGTTGTGCTTTTGATATTATTTGGAGGTTTAAACTGCTAGGGTGAAATTGACCTCAAAGATAAAAGATGTTAGTAAATTTCAAGGTAGTAGGATGGTTAAAAAACCTTAAAAAGTTGATATCTCAAATTAACGGACAAGTCTGTAAAGTGTCTGAATAGACTGAGAAGTGGAGCTCTGATGCAGCTGAGGCCAAACAAGGACGAGCTGTGAGATCAGACGAGGACCACGTGGTTTCTAACGGCTCCTCAAAGCTCCCATCAGCCCCTGCTGCCCACAGATAAGACTGCTGCTGCTGATTGACAGCTCAGCTCAAGATGCTGGATGGTTTCATCATCTTGATTTAAATCTGACAGCAGATGGAAAAAATCTGCCTCACATGATGCAGAAACACTAAAACTATTCATGTTCCCACAAACACATTCAGCTTGGTGCTGAATTTAGAAACAAAGACTGTTATCTGTTATTGGGCTGATGATGGGAAAACTGCTTTTAATAACAACCTGAAGATGGCGCTGTTGTTCTCCGTCTGATTACCAGTCAGTAGAAACACAATACAAAGCATCTTGAAGACAGATGTGAATAATGTTTAACTGTTGTAATGTAGCTTAAACCCCATCAGGTAAATGTAGTAGAACAGATCTAGAAACATTAGTTGTTAAAGAAGTGACTCAGATTTACAGGGAGAATAAAAGGTGGAACTTAAGGCTGACTCATGTCTTCATATGAATTATTAGAATGTAATACATATTCAATTCAATTCACTTCAATTCAAAAATCCTTCATTAATCCTAAAGGGAAATTAAATGTTGTTGTAGCTCATATTATGCAGGTTTCTTCAAAGAGCCATTGAAGATGCTGATGTCTGTGGACAGGAAGGATCTCCTGATCAAACTCTCCACAACAGACTTATAGAAGATCTGCAGCATCTTGCTGCAAACACCAAAGGACCTAAGCTTCCTCAAGAAGTACAGTCTGCTCTGTCCCTTCTTGTAGATGGCTTCACAGTTGCATCTCCACTCTAGTCTGTTGTCCAGGTGAACATCGAGGTATTTATACCTCCACCACCTCCACATTTTCTCCTATGATAGAAAAAGCATTTGACCTTTTCCTCTTTCTCTTGAAATCTGTACTCAAAAATTCACGTGGGCTTGTGCTGAGAGGCTGTGATGGATCTCTCTCTCTCCCTCTCTGGCGCTCTCGCTGTCTAGACACAGACAGTTTCAAACAAAACGTTTGTGCCTATTGAAACCTGACAGCTTCGCAAAAACAAGCGGAGCGTGATATACTTTCATGCACAATGAAATCGGAAGCGCAAAAAACACACCTGTCCAGTTGCCTCAATTATTATCAGTCTGTCATCCATGCAAAAGCAGCTGCCATTTGCAACAGAACCGCGCAGTGCGCACCGATGGCAGGTCGCTATGTGGAGATGGAAAGAACAGCAACGACCTTCTCTGTTTGTGTGAACATCTTTGAAATAAGAATAAAAAAAATAATCAGGACTTCTTGCAGCCTGACACCAGTTTTTAATGAATGAAGAACTTCTATTTTCCTTTTCCTTTTATTAAAGCCAATTGGTTAATATGAAAAAAAAAAGGGTTGTTTTGTCAGCAGTTCTGCAAAAACTGTTCGTCAACATAACGACAAAACGGAAGACAATGTTTTATTTTCTTTTTTTTATTTTCTTTATTTTAATAAGAAAATATTACATCTGACAAATCAGATTTACAATGAAAACACCCCTGTTTATCATTATTCTAATGGTTCGTGTATCAATTTAAGGCTAATGATTGTTCTAATAAAATAGTTATGTTATATATATGAACATATTTGGTATTTCCCGGGCTATATTAGATCTCAGTTCAGTGACGTGCGGTGAAGTCCATGACTGTGAAGCCCTGAATCGTCTAGTCAGATTTACAAATATATGAGCCCAATATAACTTGATGAATAACGTCTGCAGACTGAACCAGATGTTGGTTTTTCAGTCCCAAAGTGACCCTAAATCCACTCTGATGTGGAACACATTCAGTATTCTCCTCCAGGTGAGCTGCTGCTCCTCCAAAGAAACTCTCTCACCTGCAGAAATCTCAAGCCAGAGATCGGTTAGGTTCACTAACTTTTACACTGATTGCTTCTGATCTGAATTCATGACCTGGACAATCTTTAACAATCCACAGATGCTGCTGGCTTGTTATATTTAAAACTGAATTAAAACAGTGTGTTCTTTAATGGGCTTTCTGCTCTAAAGTAATTTTCAGTATTAATATTCATAGTTTCCGCTACATGTAATTGATCGTGGTGCGCCGCCACACCTTCAGAATAGAGAGTTTCAAATTTTTTAAGAGAATATTATGGTCGACTGTATCAAATGCAGCACTGAGATCTAACAGAACCAGCACAGACACAAGTCCATTATCTGAGGCCATAAGAATATCATTAGTAACTTTCAGCAGAGCTGTTTCAGTGCTATGATGAGCTCTGAAACCTGACTGAAACTCTTCAAACAGGTCATTGCTGTATAAATGTTCACACATTTGATTAGCAACTATTTACTCAATAATTTTAGATAAGAATGGAGATGTGAGTTCTAGGCTGAACCCACAGATGTTATTTCAAGATTTTATTATCTTGATTTTAAATATTGCACCAGAAATAAAACCATATTTGTGGATATTGGAACATCTGTGAAAACAGCCAGCTTCACGTGATCACCCATAACTTCTGAGGATATTTTACGGATCAGGACACTTTGTTCCTATGAGATGATGAAGCTCAGCTGCCGTATTGTTTGCTGTCAATGCAAGTTTTGCAATAATGATCATTTATTCTGAATCTGCAGTTTTTTAATCATCCTACAAGATATAGGACATTTCATTTTCACAAACCATTACATGCATGTTTGTGTATCTATTATGAAAATCTGATGTTTATGAATCATAGATGAAATAAAAACGTAGTTTAACACAAATGTTCTGTTTGTTTGCAGGTTTTAAACATGCACATCCCTTATTATCCACAAGGGGGTAGTGTAGCCTACTCTATACCTCTACTTTCCTCTGGATCTGGAGAATGACCAAAGCCTTTGCGTTTACAGTCAAGGCTAAAATTGTTCATACCCCATGGCAGATTTAGGTTGAATAATCTTTTCATTCCACCAACATGTTTCTTCTGACTGGAAGTAATTTTGATGTTTATGTGTTGGCTCAGCCAGAGCCCTAACTCGAATCTGATAGAGAATCTGTGAAGTGAGCTAAAGATAAGGGTAATGGCAAAGAGACCTTCCAATCTCATAGGCTTTGAGTTCATCACAAATGATAAATCATCAAAATACGAGAGGAAACATGCAGAGAGCTGCTGTGATGATGCAGCTGCAGAATAAACCATATATAAATCACATAAACAGCTTCCATTCATGGAGTTTATTCCAGTTCTTCTTTTATTGAACCACTGACATGAAACACTAGTTCTGGAGTCAACATGAACGAAACTCTGCTTCATTTTAACACATATTCCAGCATCTAGGAGAAAAAATAAGTAACAAAATAAGTAACATTTCTGTTTTTCCTTTTGAATTTAAACAATATATTTATACAAAATTCAATCCATAAAAACACCATAAAGATCATTTTACCAAAATGTTCTTTAACAAATTATTTTAGTCTTCACAGAGCATCATTCCCAACATGAAGTCATTGTGATTATCATATGTGAAGTTGTAAGTTTCATTAACTCATCAGATCAGGACAAAAAACATGAGTTTGAGATGTTTTCAGAATCATTACGGACTAAAACCTTTCAAACCCTCTAAGCAAAATTATACAAACAACCCAGATTTCCTTTCTATGAAAACACATGCAAATGTGGCTGAATATTGATGGTAAAAAGCAGCCTATCTAATGTCTGACTGCGCTTGGAAAGGTGTTGGTGTTAATGAAACAAGCAAATCAACATGTTTCTTTAGAGTAAAGTTTGAGTAAATGTTCTACATACATCTAAGTACATCTTGCATTTATAAGTACCGTGCACTTTTCGGTAAAAAAGCTGGTAATACGAACGTTTCTGCAGGTGTAAAAGCAAGCAGGGTCTTATTTTGTATTCTCTACATCCTTCTTTCTTTCCTCCATTCTATTCTCCTTCTCTCCCCTTTTCCTTTTTGCCCACCCTCTCTCTCTTTCGTGCTTCTTTTTTTTCCTTTTCATTTCTGTCTCCGTGTCCGTAACAATTGAAATAATCCCAAAGCAGTTTCTAATTCTTTTTATGAATATCAAGCAGAGCTTTAAAGAGTTAGCTGTAATGCTCCACTTGTGAAAGTTAATCTGTTTTCTTGGCACTCAGACATCAATTCTCTGCGCTACTCTACTGGACAGGACATGGTTAAAAAAAAAAAAGAGTAAAGTTTGGACCAGAAATGTGAGCTAAAGAACTTCAGTTTTAAGGTTTTCCAGGCTGAATAAGGCAGAAACTAGGCAAACAGAAATAAACATAAAAGAAAGGCGCCCATGTTGAGGTTTAGTCTATAGCATGATGTCATAACAATAACTTGTTAAATGACATTCTGTGTTGAGGAAACTGTAGCTGTTACCATGGCAAAACGCTGTGATTAGGAGGAAACCCTTAATGTATCTTATAGAATTTATTACATAACAAGAAATATGATATGTCTTCATGAAATGAATAATAATCTTTGAAATATAATGACACGGTAATGCTGCCTTTTGAATGACGCAAACAACTAACTAACAACTAACTAACAACTAAGCCAGTATTTCAAGTTCCAGAGGATCTCTGGACTGGACCCAAGCCTGGCAGAGGTAGATACCATCATCCCACCTTTGATGACACGCAGCCTGTGCAATTCAACTGACAGTAAATCTGCTTGGGTGGGAAAAACAGAAATAAAATCCTGTCAGTTGCAGGGGTGGGTTAACCTTATGTACAATTTCTATTCATAAAAACACGAAGAACATTTTATTTCCTTCAGTGTTCCATAAAACTGTTTTTTCTCAGCTATCGTTATAAATTAATTTTCCATTCCGTCTGTGCTAGCTGACAACAGTTTAAAGAAATATTCATCTACTGTCTGTAAAAAGAAAAGCTATAAATAGAAATGCTGTGGCGGTGACCCTTGACCTCCTCCCATCACAGACACCATGCACCATAACACTGGACAACATTTTCCTTCGTTCCTGCAGGAAACTGTCATCATTTCCATCCACCTGCAGCTTTCGCCTCTTCTACGTAAACAAGCCTCATTTTCCCAGTTTATCATCAAACCAGAAGACAGAAGAACCTCCATGATCCACCTCCTTCAGCCAGCTGGACCGGGACCTGGAAAATCCTTCATGTGGGTCTTTGTTGTCCGGTGTGAAAGCAGTTTCCATGGTGATCACAATGCAGCCCAAACAGGTTGGAGCCACCTTCTTCAAACATGCTGTGGTTGCAGCTTTAACCTTTGGTCACGTCTTCTCCCCTCTGACAGAACTCAGCAGGCAGGGGGTCTCCTCACAGTACTCCTCCCTCTGGTGGTTTATGGTGATCTGAAGGTCAAAGTTTCCTTTCTGCACAGACACAGATCAGGCAAATCCTGGTTCAAAACTTGAACATGGTTTTTCATTAACATTTAGAGCAAAATCTGAACCCTCTGGGATGAAGCAGTTTAATCTCCTAAATGTTCTGCAACTGTTGTGCTCCTCCTGTTGGCTTTATTTCTCTGCTAGTGTCACAAAGAAGTACAAATACAAGCAGGATCATCATGTCACACTACTGGGAGCAGTTTGAACCTATTTTTGCATCAACTCAAAATTGTTTTCTCTTCACAACAACAGCCTTGAGAAACAGCATCACTCAGCATCTGAGTGGAAGAATAACGTCGGTGGGGCGCATCTTAATTTAAAGTGGACAATTGAGTCATTCAAATAAAAAGGAGATGAAAAGCATTGTTTAAGACTTATACAATTTTAAGATCATTACATCCAGTTTATACAAATATACCAATTGTTATACTAATTGTTGGGCTGCATGGTGGTGCAGTTGGTAGCTCTGTTGCCTTGCAGCAAGAAGGTCCTGGGTTTGATTCCCGGCCTGGGATCTTTCTGCATGGAGTTTGCATGTTCTCCCTGTGCATGTGTGGGTTCTCACCGGGTACTCTGGCTTCCTCCCACAGTCCAAAGACATGCCTGTTAGGTTAATTGGTCACTCTAAATTGACCTTAGGTGTGTGAGTGTGTGCATGGTTGTTTGTGTGTTGCCCTGCAATGGACTGGCGACCTGTCCAGGGTGTACCCTGCCTCTTGCCCATAGACTGCTGGAGATAGGCACCAGCTCCCCTGCGACCCACTATGGAATAAGTGGTAGAAAATGACTGACTGACCAATTGTTAATTATGTTGGATAAAAATCACAGCAGCCTTTGCAGTCTCTGGTCTCACCCTCACCTGCTGAGACATCCCTGACCCGTTTTTGGGTAAATCCAGACAAGCAGAAGGAACGTTTTCCCCTTTTTGTTCACCCAAGTTATAATCACTAACAGCTTTCAGCTGATGTCGTTTTTTTCTGTCTGATCTGTACGTCACAAACAGCTGGATCTTAGAAAGTGCAAAGCATTTTTTTCTGGCTGTAATTTACAGAAATATACCTACAGTAATGTTGGACAGGCTTTCCTCTAAATGCATGCAGAACCCCTCAGTTAAAAGTGGACATTATGTGTGAGCACAGGGAGCCGTAAAGGTAATTTAGGAGCAGTTTATCCTACTTAGAGAGTTAGAACTCAGGTTTACTGGTTCTGTGAATATGGCCCTATAAGTCTGACTTTGCATAATAAACAACAAAGTAATTAACAATGAGTTCTAAAATAAAAACACTCACCAGAGACAGTGGCAGCGGCTCTTTCTGGAAATACTTCTGACAGGAGCCTGGGCGACAATGGACGATGGACCAGAACAGACCAATCAGGAGACCCAACATGATGATGACAGTCAAAGTCACTGTGGTGGGCTCCTTCCACGCTGGAGCACCGGGACCTGCAGGCAAGTTAGAGATGGTAACACCTCTGCTAACTTGGGGAAGTAGAAACTGTGACAGCACCAGTGATGTGGGAATTTATTTTGTTTCCTAATGATTGATGAGGACGATGATTCGGTGCTGAGGAAGTGATGTCAGTCTGTGTCTGTACCTGTGATGGACACGCAGTGGCTGTCGGTGTATCCACTCTGCATGCCAGAGTTCAGGAAAACCTGAGCCTTCACGCAGTACACCGCTCCCTCCTGCAGAGCGGCGACCTGCAGCACCTCTTGGTCTGCTGGCATCAAATGAGCCTTGGCCTGAGGAAACAGGAGCACAAGTGCAACAGGTTAGTCGCTGTAGGCAAAGTAGATGCAGGGTTAACTTTTGATGTCTGGAGGTAAACTAAACACCAGTTCAACCTGCAGCTCTTAGAGGCAAATACTGGATGAAGACTGGAAGAGGAGCACATGAAATCAAAGGAAAAGATGAGAAAGAAAGCACAGAAATAAAGATGAATGATCGTGAAAACTTCTGGATTTATAATCAATTAAAACAAAAAAACAAAACTGAATTGAACGGAAACGGAAGAAAGACTGAAGAAAACATTTTTGAAGTTAAGTACCAACCTGCTGCTCTTCATCTTCCTTCCACATCATCACTCTGGTGATGGAGGTCAGAGGAAACTTTCTGACGGACACCAGAAGAACATCACCTGCTGTCATCACCTTTATCTCAGGAACAGGAGGAGTCACTGCAGGCAAAAGAAAGATTTTACTTTTTTCTGAAGATCTTTTCTATGCCTTACAGTTACAGATAAAAATGATTTACAACCCCTCATCCAGCAGCTATCATGGACTTTGATTAGGCCATCCCAACACCTTGAATCTTTTGGTTTTTCAACCACCCTGCTGCTGTGTTTGGGATCATTGCCATGTTGATGGTGCAAACAGATGGTCTCACATTTGATATAAAATGATTTGGGCAAGGAGCCCAGGTTCTGTGGCTGCAGAACATCATTAACCCTCTTCCACTGCTGATATGCTGAGTTTGGTTTTCTCTAAACCATCGTCCATTTGGACAGGAATCAAACTTCTACACATCCCAGCATGCATTGCAACTCTGACTTCACCGCCAGAAGTGATAAATACCAGCTGAATCATCTGGCCTGATCATTGACTTGGAGGTCATACAGGCGTTTAACCAGTGTTTACTCCATAATCAGCACCATAATAAACCGGTCATTAATCTTAGAAATCATCCTTACAGTTAATGCATTCAGTTATATTTAGAACCTTGTTTATCAAGGACTGAATGAGCATCCATTTATGTTTATTTTATAGTTTTCACTGTGCTGGAAGATGTTCTGGAGATGCAGGGATCATCCTGGATGCTTCAAAAAGGAGAACTTTTTCTTCTGGGCTTTTTTTGAAGTCAAGGGCTTCTACATGTAGGCTGTGAAACTTTAAATGTTGGAAAGTGTTCTGGAGAACTTTAAATACTCTTTTCTAGTCAGCCTGAAATATACATTTGTAAAAACAAAGACAAATGGTCTGTGAGATTTTTGGTTGTTCCTATCAAAGTTACAGCATCACCATAGGGTTCACCCTTTCGCAGTCTTCTTCCAACTGTCCTGTTATGACCTTTAACCTTTAACCTGCTAACCGACGCTTATAGAGTCTGATATGGAGCTCTGGTGTATTTAGTCATTTCTCTGAGCATTACACGCTCCGACCTTGGCCTGAATTACTGAGACTTTCACTTCTGGGAAGATTGACAGCTACCCTAAATGTTGTCCATGGTGAAAAATGTTTCTCTCTGTAAAATGATGGGATTTAAACTGTATGAAAATGGCTTTTTAACCCTTCTCAGATTGATGAGCAGCAACAGCTGCTAGATTTCATGTGTCAGATCAAGATGACATGTTGACTCTTACTGTTGTTCCTGTTGAACGGAAATGTGGTCCAGGCTGAGAGTTCGGAGCCACACTGCGCCCTGACCCGCAGGCTGTAGTCGGAGTCAGATCCCAGCTCAAAGGTCAGGTCACACATAGTGTGGGGAATCTTCTGGCATTCAGGAGCGATTATCCAGCTGCCGTTCTTTACCAGAAACTCAAACTCCCTGCAGGAAGAGACACAGGTGGGTTTAAATTAAAAGAAATTCGCTTATTTCTTGGAAAACAATCCAACATTATAATGTCCTAGGAGCCACAGATGATAATGAAACACTGGCAGATCTGTAGTCTGACACACTGAAATGTTTCTGTCTGCTTTGGCGTCAAGTTCAGTATAGCAGTTTATCTGCATTCTTCCTGCTGCCATCAGTCAGGAATGTTAATCGCTCTCTGCAGTTAATTAATCAGGACTTCTGTTTCACTTCTGTCAGTGAGAATAGAGAGGAGGAGGAATGATTCATCCTTCAGGAGTCATCTGGCCTGTTAGGTTGGTTTATTGGAACATGAAGTAATATAAAAACATAAACAGAGCCAGGCTGCTGCTCTTTAGGAACATTTACTCTCTCCAGATTTTGTGATTTTTAGAAAATGAATCTTTGCTTCTGATTGCGAGATGGATCTGCTCAAACCCTCATGACCTTCATCCAGAACATTTGAGCTGATTCTCATCTGAACTGCTTCTCCAACACATTATTTAGTTGCTGGTTGTCCTCTGCTTTCATCTGCTGTTTGTTTCATATTAGGCACCTCAACAAGCAGGATTCTCTTTATGAAACCAGGCGGCAAGTGACATCAACACCCACACCTGACTATTCTTCTTTCACTTTAGATTTTCTACTCATGTAGGAGGCTAAGCTAATGTTTTCTTTTTATTATGATAAATACAAATAATGAATTGTGAGAAGAGTTTCTAGGGTAATGCTTCATTTGTCACCCTATCTCAGGTGATGCATACAGTATGTCTGCTAATTTTCTTCAGAGGCTTTGGGTCCTGGTAAGGACTCCCATGGCAAACTGATCAGAGAGGAGGACTCAGGCTTATAGCAATTCAAGCATCTAGATGAAAGAAGACCAAACCCAAAGACCTTCTGGAGCCAGGTCTTTGGGGAAAGCTCCTAGTAAGGAAGTTGGAAATTAAATAACCCCAAAAAGGCTGTCCCTAGCAGAGGAGGCCACCTCCATGAAGGCCCACCAATGCAGGAAGAGGAGTTGAGGTCTGATGCCTTGTGAGCTAGATAATGGAGACGGTGGAGGACCTCAGGATACTGATTCCCAGCATCACAATCTGGGACCCTTTGTGATGGTTCATGCATCTGATCAGGATGTGCCCTGACTGGCTCCCTCTGGAGGTTTTCTGGGCACATTCCACAGGGAGCAAATACCATGGCAAACCCAGAACATCCTGGATGTACAGGGGTTGGACAATGAAAGTGAAACACCTGTCATTTTAGTGTGGGAGGTTTCTTGGTTAAATTGGACCAGCCTGGTAGCCAGTCTTCATTGATTGCACATTGCACCAGTAAGAGCAGAGTGTGAAGGTTCAATTAGCAGGGTAAGAGCACAGTTTTGCTCAAAATATTGAAATGCACACAACATTATGGGTGACATACCAGAGTTCAAAAGAGGACAAATTGTTGGTGCACGTCTTGCTGGCGCATCTGTGACCAAGACAGCAAGTCTTTGTGATGTATCAAGAGCCACGGTATCCAGGGTAATGTCAGCATACCACCAAGAAGGACGAACCACATCCAACAGGATTAACTGTGGACGCAAGAGGAAGCTGTCTGAAAGGGATGTTCGGGTGCTAACCCGGATTGTATCCAAAAAACATAAATCCACAGCTGCCCAAATCACGGCAGAATTAAATGTGGACCTCAACTCTCCTGTTTCCACCAGAACTGTCCGTCAGGAGCTCCACAGGGTCAATATACACGGCCGGGCTGCTATAGCCAAACCTTTGGTCACTCATGCCAATGCCAAACGTTGGTTTCAATGGTGCAAGGAGCGCAAATCTTGGGCTGTGGACAATGTGAAACATGTATTGTTCTCTGATGAGTCCACCTTTACTGTTTTCCCCACATCCGGGAGAGTTACGGTGTGGAGAAGCCCCAAAGAAGCGTACCAGCCAGACTGTTGCATGCCCAGAGTGAAGCATGGGGGTGGATCAGTGATGGTTTGGGCTGCCATATCATGGCATTCCCTTGGCCCAATACTTGTGCTAGATGGGCGCGTCACTGCCAAGGACTACCGAACCATTCTTGAGGACCATGTGCATCCAATGGTTCAAACATTGTATCCTGAAGGTGGTGCCGTGTATAATGATGACAATGCACCAATACACACAGCAAGACTGGTGAAGGATTGGTTTGATGAACATGAAAGTGAAGTTGAACATCTCCCATGGCCTGCACAGTCACCAGATCTAAATATTATTGAGCCACTTTGGGGTGTTTTGGAGGAGCGAGTCAGGAAACGTTTTCCTCCACCGGTATCACGTAGTGACCTGGCCACTATCCTGCAAGAAGAATGGCTTAAAATCCCTCTGACCACTGTGCAGGACTTGTATATGTCATTCCCAAGATGAATTGACGCTGTATTGGCTACAAAAGGAGGTCCTACACCATACTAATAAATTATTGTGGTCTAAAACCAGGTGTTTCAGTTTCATTGTCCAACCCCTGTATCTCTTATGAATGGATGGTTCAGTTTATTAATTTATTTATCATCTTAAGGGACTTTGCAATAGAAATGGGTCCACATTATATCCAGTTATACAGAGCAAAGTTTGGGCCTGATTTAATTCAAATCATTTAAATGTTCATGTTCAGGTCCAATTCAGTCCAGTCCAATTAATACAATCAGTTACTGACTGTTTTTCATTTTTCTTTACGCTGATAATTGGACTGCAGCCTCTGAAGATGGGTCACAAGTTTAACCCTGCACCACCACCACACCCATTATATAGAGAGTCACAGCCTTGGCAGCAATCCCAAGTATTGAGAAGCGTCCACAGAGGTAAAGACAGAAAAAAACAAAGAACAAATCAAAACTTCAGTGTTTCTGATGAAGGCAGCTTCTCTCCAGACGTTGAAACCAGTTGGTGAAAGATGCTCGGTTAAGAGAAACCACATGAGTCAAACTGTGAGACTCATATTTATTTTATTCACATTGATGCACTACAACCTTTTGGGGTTGTTAGGAAGTTTAATTTTCAGGTTTTGTCCAATGGCTACCTGGTTACACTTTGGAAAACTTTGTTTTGTCTCAAGTAGATCATCACATAATTAGTGTAAAATGGTGATGAATGGCAAGTGGCTTCCTGAGAATGATGACTAATCATGAAAGCAAAACAACAGAAAATGAGTCAAGCTTAGATGAGATTAACATGACTCCATAAACGCAATGTTCCAGCTACAAAATAAAGACACAATTTATTTAGAAAATACTGAAATGGTTTTAGGTCTAGCTATAAGATCTGAAAAGTTGAGATGTCAGATTTTATGATGAGAAGAAAAGCTGTGATTTGAGCTAATGTAAAGAGGCGTATTAGACAGGGGAAAGTTGTTAGACTTCAGAAGAGCCGCTCATCAACGGACCGACACTTTAAGTACAACTCTGATGACACACAGGCCCAGTATGCGTTAGACAACAAGTCTGGAACCAGTTGTTCTGTTCTGAGCTCATAGCTTAGAGGCAAAGACAAACCTTCGGCTAACGAGACAGATGCATGAACACCTTGGTCCCCAATATTCAGGACCAACGTGGTTTGAAAAGAAATCACAGAAAACTTAAACCAGACACTGCAATAGGGAAGCTGTGGGGAGCCCTGCAGCTTGGTTAGAAGAACTCAAAGTTCCTCCAGGACGTTTCAAACAGGGTCTGAATGGAGGCCTCTGAACACCAAAACCAAAGAACAGAACCAAGGTTCTGCTGTTGTCACATATAGAGGAGGGGGTTGGAGCCTGGATGAGGGAAAGATGTTTAAATGTGGCGCATGAAGAAGAAAAAGAGGATGACGAAAGCATCAACAAACAAACACAAACTGCTCAATGTGTAATAATAAATAATACTATATTAATAAACTGTCCCCACCCTGATGACAACATGGTGAAGACATATATGAAGCAGTCATAATGATATTAACCGTCCACATAGTGATCAGAGGTTAGACACTGCAGGTAAAACTAGTCGAAGCTAATATCTGGGTACAAATATGGAAATCTGCAAACAATAAAAATTATGATTGATTTTGATGAAATGAAAGCAGAACTTCAGAGGCATGAAATAATGAGGAAGCAGTAACCCTCAGTGGCAGGACGGAAATACTGAACAACCTGTTTATGTTCTATATTTCATTCTGATTATATGATTTACATTCTGTCATGGCTTTTAGTTTTTCCTGTTTGCTGATTTAATTTTCTGATTTTATCTCCGAATTCTTTGTTATAGATTAGAGTGAAATAAAATAGAAACGGACCCGATTCATACAGAGCCAACACTCCTGTGACACTAAGAGGCAGGAGTAGAAAAGGGAAGGACGTCAGTACAAGGAGGTCACTGAGGTCACAATTGAGTCTGTTCGATGTTTTTATAACTTCTGCAATCAATATATTACCAAACTTGTTCCTAAAATGATGTGGTCAGTCTTTTAAATACAGATTCACTCAGAAAACCTTATTAGTCCCAATGGGCCATTTATTGTACTCCATTCATTGACCTCTGACATGCAAACCTTATGATTGTGGGATTTTCCAAAAGTTACTTTACATAAAGAGAAGAGAGCAAACAGCCGTCGTGAGACAGAGAAGCACATAAATGTCAAACTGTCTTGGCTGATGGAGAGCAGCCAATCAGGAAGCTAGAGGCTGATAGTGTTGAGCGAATCTGAGATTAGAAACTTTAGATTCTGATATTTTTTCACCTTAAAGTGAATCATTAAGTTGATGAATCACTTCACTGTTTTACAATCAGCAGCATTAATGAACTTCAACACGAATCATTTCAGAAACGATCCAGTCAGACGCTGGTTCTGGAGCCTTAGAGGAGAACTTCATCAGGTCCGAACCTCGTCAGGCCAAACCCTCGCCAGGTCAGAACCTTGTCGGGCCAGAACCTCGTCAGGTCAGAACCTTGTCAGGCCAAACCCTCGTCAGACCAGAACTTCACCAGGTCAGAACCTAGCCAGGCCAGAACCTTGTCAGGTCTGGACCTTGCCGGGTCATACACTGTGGGTTATCTCACCTTTGGGTTTCTTGATTCAACCCTCCTTTTAATTTCCCTTTGCTGTTGAATTATTCAGAACCAGAACCAGCTTTATTGCCAAGTTTGTGCACACAAAGTTTGACTCCAGTACACTGTCTCAATGACGTTTTTGTTTCAATATAAATTGAAGTCAAAAAACATTAGTTATTAAATACAGTGCCTTGCTCCCTTTGAACTTTTCAACCTCTTGCCACATTTCAGGCTTCAAACATAAAGATATAAAATTCTAATTTTTTGTGAAGAATCAACAACAAGTGGGACACAATCATGAAGTGGAATGAAATTTATTGGATGTGTCAAACTTTTTAAACAAATAAAAAATTGAAAAGTGTGGCGTGCAATATTATTGGGCCCATTTACTTTCAGTGCAGCAAACTCACTCCAGAAGTTCAGTGAGGATCTCTGAATGATCCAATGTTGTCCCAAATGACTGATGATGATAAATAGAATCCACCTGTGTGTAATCAAGTCTCCGTATAAATGCACCTGCTCTGTGATAGTCTCAGGGTTCTGTTCAAAGCGCAGAGAGCATCATGAAGACCAAGGAACACACCAGGCAGGTCCGAGATACTGTTGTGGAGAAGTTTAAAGCCGGATTTGGATACAAAAAGATTTCCCAAGCTTTAAACATCCCAAGGAGAACTGTGCAAGCAATCATATTGAAATGGAAGGAGTATCAGACCACTGCAAATCTACCAAGACCCGGCCGTCCCTCTAAACTTTCATCTCAAACAAGGAGAAGACTGATCAGAGATGCAGCCAAGAGGCCCATGATCACTCTGGATGAACTGCAGAGATCTACAGCTGAGGTGGTAGAGTCTGTTCAAAGGACAACAATCAGTCGTACACTGCACTAATCTGGCCTTTATGGAAGAGTGGCAAGAAGAAAGCCATTTCTCAAAGATATCCATAAAAAGTCTCGTTTAAAGTTTGCCACAAGCCACCTGGGAGACACACCAAACATGTGGAAGAAGGTGCTCTGGTCAGAAGAAACCAAAATCCAACTGTTTGGCCAAAAGGCAAAACGATATGTTTGGTGTAAAAGCAACACAGCTCATCACCCTGAACACACCATCCCCACTGTCAAACATGGTGGTGGCAGCATCATGGTTTGGGCCTGCTTTTCATCAGCAGGGACAGAGAAGATGGTCAAAATTGATGGGAAGATGGATGGAACCAAATACAGAACCATTCTGGAAGAAAACCTGTTGGAGTCTGCAAGAGACCTGAGACTGGGACGGAGATTTATCTTCCAACAAGACAATGATCCAAAACATAAAGCCAAATCTACAATGGAATGGTTCACAAATAAACGTATCCAGGTGTTGGAATGGCCTAGTCAAAGTCCAGAGCTGAATCCAATCGAGAATCTGTGGAAAGAGCTGAAGACTGCTGTTCACGAACGCTCTCCATCCAACCTCACTGAGCTCCAGCTGTTTTGCAAGGAAGAATGGGCAAGAATTTCAGTCTCTCAATGTGCCAAACTGATAGAGACAAACCCCAAGAGACTTGCAGCTGTAATTGCAGCAAAGGGTGGCGCCACAAAGTATTAACGCAAGGAGGCTGAATAATATTACACACCGCATTTTTCAGTTTTTTATTTGTTAAAAACGTTTGACACATCCAATAAATTTCATTCCACTTCACGATTGTGTCCCACTTGTTGTTGATTCTTCACAAAAAATTTGAAATGTATATTTTTATGTTTGAAGCCTGAAATGTGGCAAGAGGTTGAAAAGTTCAAGGGGGCCGAGTACTTTCGCAAGGCACTGTCTCTTTAAAATGTACATATAATAAGAGGCTTTACAGAGCAGATAATATGAGATCAGTCAGACCAGCTCATCTTCATCCTCAGCCTCATCCTATGAATGATTCTCTCTACCAGAGATTACCTGATGATGGACTAACAGATGTAATAAACTCCAACAGCTAAACATGCAGCTTTAACACCAAGTTATCAGAAAGTTTGACAAATGCAGAAACATGTTTAACATTTAACTGTCAGAATAAAATTCAATGTAGATCCTTTAGTCAACTGTTTTATTCTATAAAATGTTTATAATAGAGTTATAAAAGAATTATTTTAAAATCTGATTTCTGTTTATCCTGTTGTTCATCCATCCAATGAGCACTGGGGAAAATGTTTCCATTAAAATCCATAAAATGCTGTTAATCTACAGCTTTGCATCATAACCCAGTTTATGTTCAACACAGGAAGTTAAACAAGATGTTTAAAGCAACACATTTTTCAGGGATCCCAGTCTGCTGTTAATGATGAAGATGATGCACGTTTCATCCAGGGATTCAAATCGAGAGAGGTGGATTTGATGTTAGTTGGAGCAGTTTTACTCACCCCTGGTACTGAACGACGTAAACGACCGCAGTGTTGCACGAGGACTTCGGTTGCGTCCACCGCAGGACGTGTCTCATGTCCATGGAGTCCATGAAGACTCCCCCTGGAGCTGGCAGCATCCAAATGTCTGCAGGGAAAGTTTTCCTCCATTAATCAATCATCATCTGTAAAAATCTGTGGATCCAAATTCATCCGATTTAAATCCAAACCTGCTTTCAGGCAGATTTGCTGAAGAACGAACCTCCGTACTGAAGCGCCACAATCCAAGCCAATCTAATATTAAACTAATGTTTAAATTAAACGGACGATGAGGTTTGTTCCTTCCGGGTGTCTGTTTGAAGGTGATCACTAGCCTTGCTAACGAATAGAGTCACAGTTTGACTAATTAATTCATCGACCCAAAGCTGCTGCTGGCCAGCGTTGAGGATCGGATCTGACTGGTTAGCTGTGATCTGGCAGCTTGATAAAAAGCTGTTTCACGCACTGTGAGGTAAAATTACAACATTTACAAACAGAGTTGTATTTCCTCCCGATGAAAAGGGAGTGCTTTAAGCAGGTTGTTAAAAAGCGCCTTCTGGGTTGGAGGGCCACACAGAACTTCTGCCAAGCCAGTCCTGACCCTGCTGATTAAAACCTGGAGACACTGAGACTGCATCACTGTTTTAAAACAAAATCTTCTTACAAATATATAACAATCAATTTATTACTGCCTTCCTCCTCCTAGTTGAACAGAAAGGCGAAGGAAATAATGTTTTAATGTCAGGTGAATGATGGCCTTATTGGCAGGATGAATGCTGCTGGGTCGGAACATCTCCCTTTCTGTCACGTCGCTGGAGATGCTTGGACTCTGGACATTATAGAGCTCTGCTCTTGTATGTTTTGGTTCTGTTCTTCTGCCAGTTTGTAAGTGGACCGGACACAGTTTATTGTGATTTTTATTGATGATTAAAGGAGAAAATGCTTGTATACAGAAGTAAACGTCTGTATTGTAGATTAGATTCACTCCCTGAAACAAATTGTAGAGAAAACGTCATCACCATCATTTGTCACACTCAGCTACATAAGACAAACAGGTCCAATGTATAGAACCCAGTCTGGTCTAAATTTAGCTCAAATGAACCCAACCTATTCCAGTGGAACCAAAACAGTACATCCAGAACCTGATCTGAACCACAGCCACATGCTCACGGACAAGGCTCTAAACTGTCTGCACGCTTTGCTTCAGCTGACAAACCCAACGAGAGGTGAGCCCTAAACCTGAAGGTGATCAAGACATGGGAAAGATCCTGACCCAAAGAACGAGAAGTGCAAGAGCTACACCAACATTTAACAGCAGCTCAAAGAAAAGCCGACATTTAATACTTAAGACAGAACACACATTAATGAAGAGAAACAGGGACCCATAAGGACGCTGAACATCCAACAGAACGTCCTACAGCATCCAATCGGGTTTGAACTATCTTTACTTTTTCACTATCCTGAAATCTGCAGGCTGGTTTGTGTTGTTTTTATTTTAGGCTTTTAAAAAGGAGGACATAAAAACAAAAAGGCTGTGAATGAGATGTTCTGGACAAACCTTCACTGCCTCTTCATTCACAGATCTAAAACTTCACTGTAGGAAACGGTGGCATTTAGTCCATTAGTTAATGTGTTTAAAATGTGACACAAACAGGGTAGTGTTCAGCTCACCGGTGGTAAACTCCAGCAGGATGACCATCATGAGCAGCTTCCTGGTCCCTCTCGCCATCATCACCACAAAGTTCCCGTCCACAGTAAACAGAAGAAGAAGGTTGCTTATATGACCTTCCTCATGTCTTCCAGAGCTCAGGATCCTACAATGTTCTGCTCCTCCAGGAGGCGAGAAGATCTCTGTGAAGACGGTCTGAATGTCCCTGCGAAGCTTCGGTCTAACCCATCCTCTACAGTCGGGTACTAATGTGTCTGAAGGTTCAGTTTAGGCCTCAGAGAGGGAGAAGAGTCGATGTGCTCTGCTGCTGATCTGCACAGAAATGTGGTGCACCCAGATGCTGAGGCAGAATTTAAAACCACAGATCCGGTCCGACCGGCTGCAAGTCCGCTCCAGGCTCCACCTGTCAGCTGCAGTTTAGTTGAAGACATACCTGCAGGGAGCCGAGGAGGCCTGCGAAGCTGCTGCCTCCACTCAGTAAATGTGTTCATCATTGTGCCTTAAAGAAGGAGCTGTACAGAAGATGGCAATGTCCAGGTGAGAATCCGGATAAAAAATAAGCTTATTTCCAGCCGCTGAAACTGAGATCAATGAAAGCTGCTTAAAGTCAAACCTTCGGAGTTGGGTTTTTTCCATTGTTGCTGTTTTTGTGCTGCAATGACCTCAGGGTTCAATACATTTGACCTGTTTACTTAACATGTTCAGCAGCAGTCGCAATCCTGCGCTGGAACTCAACCTTCATTAACCTCAGTGACTCATCGCTATGTCTGCTGATAACAGGAGTTCACTGAAGCCAGGATGAAGATACATCATCTCAGATCTTCTGAAGCACAACACCAAACATAATCACTCCATGATTCTACTGCAGACATGTCTGATGGTAAAACTCATAAAATGAAACAAACACAAACATCTGCTTACAATAAACTTCGGAAGGATTTTCTTCACCGTTTCCTCATGATTCATCTCAGGTAGGTGAGATTTATGAGAGATTCATGAGATATTCACACACTCCTAACCACCAAGATATGATTCAAGACAAAGCTAGATCTTCTGTGCAGCAACATTCCTACACCATCTAATTAAATGTAATTCAGAAAAATCAAAATGTAAATTTACATCAAACTAACAAACTAATCTTTGTCCTTCGTGGGAAACTGGCAAACAGAAAAGAACCAAGAGTTTTGCACATCTCAGGTTTTCATGCAGTTGGTTTCAGAAGCTGAGGAGCACAGAAACTAAACATTGACTCTTCTTGTTAAGTTCTGGTCCTGAGAACGTGGCATGAAAAGGTCTCTGATGTCCTGACGACTAGAGATCATTCAGTGCTTCATCGCCCATCAGCAATTCTTTGTAAGTCTCTCCTGATTTAAAGGCTGCAGGCACAAGAAAGGCTGGAATCCAGAAAGATGAAAAACACACCGACTTTAAAAAAATAACATTTTATTGCAATATTTCTATTTTGAAAATGTTATAATAAATTGTAAATTATTAAATACAATTATTTCTTATTTAGGAAGATACATAAAAAAATTAAACATTTGCTTCAATTTAAACAATAAAAGTATATTGTTCTTCTCTCTGTGGTTTTTACGTGTATTAAAGAAACATTCATGCTCCAGGGTTTAATACTGTCTCAGGCTTTCTCAGATCATTTTATCCTCATCATTCATCTCTCTCCAGAACAACCAGGGTTGGGCCCATTAGGAAAAGGGGCATGCAGGACTCCTCCCTGTCTGTTTAGAACCAGTCATGCAGGTTCTTCACTAACCTCAGGCTTGCATAGCTGCACCTCTGTTGTTTCTCTGGATTCCTGACATGACTATATTTACTACTACAAAGGCTTGAAAAGCTGCGCAATTTGAAATCTATTAGCTTATATACAAATAAATAGAAATTTAATTTAAAATATATTCACAACATAGTCTAATACCCAGTCTGGGTTCGGTCCGAATTCATCTGGGTTCAGATGCAGACAGGTTTGTTATTTAGGGACCTTTGGTTGATCTAACCCAAATAACTGACATAATTGCAAAGATGGTGTTTTTTATTAGTGGACATGATTTGTGTAGAAATGAAAGCATGGAAAGATTTTCTGTTTTCAGAATCTTTACTGCATCTCGATCATTTTATTTTTTTATCCCTCTGGAGACATTTGCCTTGCAGCCAGGAAAAAAACATGCAAAACACAACAGCAGTTAAAACAGAAAACACAAGGAAAACATCAGTACAAATATCAGTAAAAACATGAGACTGAAACAGCAAAGCAATTATAGCTGATCACTTTTAGCTAAAAAATGACTTGAGTTTTTCCGTCTGTTGCTGTCCAAGTCTCTGGCCAGATGACAGAAGCTCAAACTCTCCATGAAGTGGCTGATATGATAACAAGTTTACTTTAGATTATAAAAGTACTTTATAAGACTACTTTAGGAAGTGTCTGAAAGAGACAGGAAGTACGTAGCGCTCTACACTCGGTCTGTTTAACCTGTTTCTGCCCTGATCTGTCTACTGCAGTAAACCAAGTGCAAACAAACCATTTATTACTGCACTTTAACTGCTTTTGTTTTTACCTATAAATGTTTTTAAAGTTTTTGGCACAAGTGGACTTTGTTCATTAGTAGCTAGACAGGAAGTAGGGCAAAAAGAGAAGGGAAAACATGCAGTTAAAGGCCTGGGGACGGGAATCGAACCGACAGCTGCTTTGAAGACTGTAGCCTCAGTATATGGTGCATCTGCTCAACCACTGCTCCACACATCGCTCGCTTTAGCTTCTTTTCATCGGTGTGGCGGCCATGTTGGATATTCAGGTCGGGGCTGTTGAGGAACCATTGACTTTGTAGGACAGAGATCAGATTTTAGGGGGCGCTCCACCGGATTTTTCTGACTTTAGAGAACAAACTGAGCGCACCACTAATCTAAGAAGTTTGTTGAAATAAAGATAAACTACATTAACTCAATATGTGGAGTTTTCCAATCACTTAACAACAGGAAAGCATTAAGTCTTCTTTTAGTTTAACTAATATGTTGTAATAAATGAAAACATTTATTTACAAAAGTACCTTAATGTTACTTATACTAAATAAATGTATTTCTGTCGAATGACTGGAACTAATGTACTAAGAAAAAGGAAATCTTCTGTTGTTCTGTTTGAGTTCTTGGTTCTGCTGAGATACTTTAATCTGTTATTAGATATCAAGTTTAAACTGGATGGAGACAGAGAAGAGAAAATACTCTGAGGGTTTTCAAAGGGAGATGATTGACAGACAGGTCAAAAGGTCAATACGTCAGGCTTTTAAATGTGTTGACCTGCTAACCTGGAAGCCTGCCCCACAGCTGATTCAATTCAAATTCAATTCAAATTCAAAAATACTTTATTAATCCCAAAGGGAAATTAAATGTTGTTATAGCTCATATTATGAAGGTTTCTTCAAAGAGCCGTTGTAGATGCTGATGGCTGTGGGCAGGAAGGATCTCCTGTAGCGCTCCGTCTTACAGCAGATCTGAAGAAGCCTCTGACTGAAGACACTCTGTTGTTGTAGGACAGTCTCATGAAGAGGATGCTCAGGGTTCTCCATAATGTTCTTCATTTTATGAAGAATCCTTCTTTCCACAATGATCTCCAGAGGTTCCAGAGGAGTCCCCAGAACAGAACCAGTCTTTTTTATCAGCTTGTTGAGCTTTTTTAAGTCCCTGGCTCTGATGCTGCTTCCCCAGCAGATGATGGTAGAAGAGATCACACTTTCCACAACAGACTTATAGAAGATATGCAGCATCTTGCTGCAAACACCAAAGGACCTAAGCTTCCTCAAGAAGTACAGTCTGCTCTTTCCCTTCTTGTAGATGGCTTCACAGTTGCATCTCCACTCTAGTCTGTTGTCCAGGTGAACACCGAGGTATTTATACTCCTCCACCACCTCCACTTCTTCTCCCATGATAGAAATAGTTTTTGACTTATTCCTGTTTCTCTTAAAATCTACAATCCTCTCCTTTGTTTTAGTCACGTTCAAAATGAGATGATTGTTTCCACACCATGCCACAAAGTGGTCCACCACCATCCTGTACACAGCTTCTTGTCCATCTCTGATCCACCCCACGACTGCAGAATCATCCGAGTATTTCTGCAGATGACAGGAGTCTGTCTTGTACTGGAAGTCTGAGGTGTACAGAGTGAAAAGGAATGGTGAGAGTACAGTCCCCTGTGGTGCTCCTGTGCTGCTGACTACCTGGTTAGACTCACAACCCTTCAGTCTCACAAACTGTGGTCTGTTTGTCAGGTAGTCTTTGATCCAGGAGATTGTTGAGGCCTCCACCTGAGTCTTCTGGAGTTTCTGACAAAGCAAATCAGGTTGGATTGTGTTAAATGCATTGGAGAGATCAAAGAACATGATCCTCACAGTGCTGCTGGCTTTGTCCAGATGACAGTGGGTTTGTTGAAGCAGGTGTATGATGGCATCTTCAACTCCAACTCCACAGCGATAAGCAAACTGATGGAGGTCCTGATGGTTTACTGTTTGCTTTCTCAGGTGGGCCAACAGGAGTCTCTCTAGGACCTTCATGATGTGAGATGTCAGGGCAACAGGTCTATAGTCATTGAAGACTGATGGGTGAGTTTTCTTTGGTACCGGAACAAGACAGGAGATCTTCCACAACACCGGAACCTTCTTCTGGGCCAGGCTAAGGTTGAAGAGGTGCTGCAGAATCCCACAGAGCTGCTCTGCACAGGCCTTCAGGACTCTAGGGCGACATGATCTGGACCTGCAGCCTTATTCCTATTCAGTCTCTCCAGTTCACTTCACTCTTCACTTGACTTCTTGAGACACACAGGTGGAAGGGGGAAGCAAAGGAAGCATCAGTATCTTCTGATATGGTTGAAGGCAAACATGTAGAAGCAGAAGGGTCTAGGGCTGAGGTGGAAGATAAAAAATGTGAGGTGTTACTGGACAGCTGTGGGTCCTGTGGGTCAAAGGAAGATGGAATGTCCAGACGTCCATCGGTCTGATCATCCTTCTGCTTGAAGCCGGTGATCTTCTTCATCCCTGACCACACATCTTTGATGTTGTTTTGCTGGAGCTTGCTCTCCAGCTTCTTCTTGTACACCTCCTTGCTGTCTCTTATCTTGACTTTAAGTTGCTTCTGTAAACTCCTCAATAATTCTCTGTCTCCCTCTCTGAAGGCTCTTTTTTTTCTTGTTAAGCAGGTCCTTCAGGTCACTGGTGATCCAAGGTTTGTTATTGGGGAAGCATCTCACGGTTCTGGTGGGGATGATGTTATCCACACAGAAGTTTATATAGTCGGTTACACACTCAGTCATGGCATTGATGTCCTCTCCATGTGGCTGGCACAGTGTGTCCGAGTCTGTAGCCTCAAAGCAACCTTGCAGAGCTTCTTCAGCTTCCTGTGACCATTTTCTCACAGTCCTCTTTGTTACAGGTTGCCTCTGAACAAGAGTCTTATATTTTGAGCAGAGAAAAACAAGATTGTGATCTGATTTGCCTAGAGGAGGTCTTGCTGTAGAGATGTATGAGTCCTTGACATTTGCATAAAACAAATCCAATGTTTTGTTTTCTCTGGTAGAGCAGCTGACAAATTGTTGAAACGTTGGAAGTGTAGCAGAGAGTGAAGCATGGTTAAAATCACCAGAAACTGCCACAAAAGCATTGGGGTTTTGTGTCTGTAGCTTAGCAACAACTGAGCTGATGGCATCACATGCAGTGTCAGCAACAGCGGAAGGTGGAATGTAAACTGTTGCCAAAATAACACTGGTGAACTCTCTGGGTAAATAATATGGACGAAAACGTACTGCCAACAGTTCAATATCTGGACTGCAGAGATGACACTTCACAGTTACATGTCCTGGATTACACCATCTGTTGTTCACAAGTACTGCCAGTCCACCTCCTTTACATTTGCCGCTCCTCTTTAAATCTCTGTCTGCTCGTATGGTTAAAAAGCCCGGCAGAGAGACGCTAAGGTGAGGTTTCCAGTATGAGCTGCTGTGGTGCACGCCCAGAACCATCCCACTAAACCACCGGTTCTGCTGCATTATCCAGGCTTCTGGAAACAGATAGATGAATGCAGCAAGAGGACCGAGGAGGAGCATAAAGAAAACCAGTAAGAGGTCAAGAAACACCAGAACTGGAAGCAGACTCAACAAAACCCACAAGAGTTTTTAACACAAATCATTTAGAAACCTGGTTTGATTCTGGCCCAGTTTTAGTTTAGATGCCTCAGCTGTGTCTGCGTTTTAACTCATCACGCGCTGCTGAGCCAAAACTCTGAGACTCTGGACTTTCATCATAATCAAATATTAACTGTCACCAACCATAAAACCATAAAACACACCGAGACCCATAAAAGCTACTAACTGACCTTCTGTTTCCCCTGAATTTCACCAGAATCAGACATATTAGTGTGATTTTGAGGCCTTTTCAACAACATGTTGTCCAGAGATTATATATATATATATATATATATATATATATATATATATATATACATGTATATATATCGTTGGAAGTTGTTGCTTTGGTTTGTGGGTTCTGGTGAAACTCAAGGGAAACAGAAGGTCAGTATATATATATATATATATATATATATATATATATATATATATATATATATATATATATATATATATATATATACATGTATATATATCGTTGGAAGTTGTTGCTTTGGTTTGTGGGTTTTGGTGAAACTCAAGGGAAACAGAAGGTATATATATATATATATATATACCTTTAGTGGTGTCACATTTTACTGAGATCAGAACTCTTCATTCACTTTGTTGACCTTTGCATGTATCTTATAATCTTTACCTGGATAATCTTTGACATTTCTTGCACAGCTGTGAAAATGAAACTGACCCGTTGTCCCATTTCCCTTAAAAATCAGACGTTTAGACTTAAATTCTATTATTTATGGTTTGGTTTATTTTAGCCAAGAAGATTACTAATCTTGGTTCGGCTTCAGAGAAAATATGGTTTAAAGATAAAAATAAGAAGAGGATCTGGTTATTGGAGCACATGAAGTACAGATGTTGTATTTGATGGCTGTTGTCCTGGCAACCAAGCCAAGAAGAGATGTTGCCACAATGCTGCTTTGCTTGGTTCTAATTAGGTTTTATTGGTTCTTTGTATTTCTGTGAGATTAGACTGAACCAGAGGGAAAAGCTCCCTGATAAAGACCCATGAAAGCTTTGAAATATTTCGGAAACAATCCTTCGCACTACTTCTCCTACCTCAAATGTTAGCAGAAACCACTTTCTGATAAACCAGAAACGCTGCTGGATTTCCTGACAGCCTTATTGTTCCTCCAGTCAAGCTCAGTTTGCTGTTTTTTTGTTTTTGGGGTGAATAACCAGGTACAGTATGTTTGGTCTCGGTTGGTTTTTGTTTCAGAGGCAGCTGTATTTGACCTCATCATGGCCTCCAGTCTCAGTCTTTATCTCCATAAAGATGACCTGTGGATGACTGAGTATCTGAGGAGTATCTGAGGAGTGGCCAAAGACTCGCCATCATCGTCATCATTATTACCAGGAGTTTATCAGTATAGGAGGTGAAGGGGAACTACAGGGAGTGGCCCTGCAGTTTATGGCCCCTGGCAGAGAGTAAAGTCCTGCTGATAGAGCCACAGACGTCAGATTAACAAACTTTAACTGAAGGAGAAACATCAGAACCTCCAACCAACCGGTTCTGACTTCACCCACCAAGTTTTTACCTCAGAGGACTTGCTACTAATATATTCTGGTATTAGGCTTCCTGTGGAGGCCTCTTCAGTTTCAGATCATCGGTGGCACTTGGACTTCTTTTTTTCTTTGCGGGTAATTTTTCAAAAACTTTGCAACCATGTCGACGGCAATGGAGGCAGTGGGGTTCTTCATGAGCATTGTTGGCTTTCTGATCAACGGGGCGTCGCTGGCTAACGACTACTGGAAGATCTCCACGGTGTCCGGCAGCGTCATCATCTCTCAGAGGCAGTTTGAGAACTTGTGGCACGCCTGTGCCGAGAACAGCGCCGGCATCGCTGAGTGTCGGGACTTTGAGTCTATGCTCTCCCTCCCCAGTAAGCCCAGAACATGCCTTTAGAGACAACTTTTAAAGTCACTGAGTAAAAAACATAAAATAAGCTACCCATTTGTGAGAGATTTTTATCATATTGTGTAATTTTATTGTTAGTTATTTATTTGCTTTACAAAAATGATTAATAATGATGTCCCTTTAAAACATCTAAAACATCTTTGTGTCGATTAGTATTTAATTTAAAGACTAACCCAATGACTTGATTTGAGGAAATGCCGTAACGTAACGTAACGTTATGTTCATGTTTGTAGAATATTCACTGAAGTAAATCTATCCTCAACTTTGAAATCTGCTCAGTTAATCTTTGAATTTTCTTTCCTGAAAAAACGATGAGCTGATCGGGTTTCTTTACAAGCAGAAGTTTGTACCAACATCATGTCAGGACGCCATGCGGCACAATGTCTGAACTGATGATTCAAAGGTTGGGGGATTCAGTCAGAAGTTTCCCGCTGAAAACAAGTGAAGATTAGTCCCTAGTTAATAGATAATCTCAAAACAGGGTCAATTTTCAAGTAAAATATAAAAAACATTTTTTATTTGTTGATTTTCATCCTGTTGGTGTAGGAGGACAGGATAGCTTATCTTTTGGCCGCCATTTTGAAAGTCTTTCCTTACCGGCAGCAAAATGGAGGGAAAAACAAAAGTGACCAAAAAGCTGCTTTTTCTCCTGCAGTTGAATTAGTTATTATGTTTTCTCAGAGTTTAGGTTGTAAAACATATATTAAATATTTAATTAATAATTTCATAAAGTTGTTCCATGTATATATCTCTAGGGTTTTGGCTTTTCTTAAAATTAAGACCGAAGTTCCTTCATCCACACAGTTTCGAGGAACAAAACAAGACATGAAAATATTTAAATATAACTTTCTAGTTAAAGTTTCAGGAATATTTTCTTGAAGCTGAGTTTAATTAGAGTTTTTGTGTCATTGTGCCTCTGCTGTATCTTTCCTGCCAGCTCATCGCTCCTGAAACTCTGTCGGCCATAAAAAGGCGAGGCAGTTTTTATGATCAATGGATCATTTTGTCAATAAATTGCTACACCAGCTGTAAAACAGGCAAAACTTAAATTGAGCACAGCTCCTACTGCTTGTTTCCTGTAAGTCTGAGGAAAGGAGCTGAAATCTGATTCACACAGAATTAAAAACATTGTCTTTAAAATATTCCTCTTTAGTCCGGAGGAAATTATTAAAAACATGTTGGAGCTTCATAATATCTTGCCTGAAACAACTTTAACATCCTTTACTTATATTAAAGTAGTTAAAATTTAACAAAACAAATCTATTAACATTAACTTTTGACATAAAAACAGCATAAAAAAGCCGAAAATATTTTATTATTGACCCTGGAGGTAAATTTGTTGACAGTATCTGTATTTTTTATAGTATTTCTTGCAAAAGTCATAAGACTGAAAATAGCCATTAGTCCAAAGAATAAAAGTAATCTCAAATAAGACAGGTGACCACATCTTACATATTGTGGTATTTATTAAGTAATTGTTGAGTTATTTGGGGTATTTAGTGAAATATGTTCTAATAAATAAACTGAAATAAAACAGCTCAGCCTTTAATTCACAATCCAGTGAATCAGTGAATTTAAGGTTTTTGTGTCGTTGATGTGTCATTGCAGAATTAGATGCTAATATTTTCAGTTCAGCTCTGGTATCTTTCCTACCTGCAGCCAAACCTTTCATATTCAGAGCATTTTCAGCATCTCTGTGTCTCTGCAGCCCATGTGCAGGCATGTCGCGCTCTGATGATCATCGCCTTGCTGTTCTGCCTCGGCTGCATGATCGTCTCTCTGCTCGGACTCAAGTGCATCAAGATCGGCTCGACCGCAGACGAGACCAAGGCCAAGTTGGCCATGGCAGGAGGAATCTTGTGCATACTGGGAGGTACGTCCAGAAGAAAACACATAGCATATATTTTGTCATGTCTCTGCTCTACTCTGGAAGTAGTTTGATTTCTGAAGTTGCAGTGAAACAAGTTCACTTCACCTTTTTGTCAAACATCTGAGACAATATTGCGTGGAAAATATTTTTACCATGATCACAATTTCCTTCTCTTATGGACCAACTTTAACTCAGCAATGCTAAAACATTATTTGAAGTGTTAACTTTCAGAGTGCTGCACCCATTCTGCTGAATGTCAGAAATGAGCTTTAATTAAGTCTTGGTGCTTGATTCCTGCGTGTTTCTCATGCCTCCACGCAGCTCCACACCCATTAAAACAATGATGAGAGGTTATTGAGCTTTTGCACAACTTGATGTCCATAAATGTCCATAAATGAGACAATAAAGGTTGTCATTGGTCTTATTATTTATTGTATAAGACTTTTATAATTAATATAAATCCTGGTCATTATCTTTAAACCCACAATGCTGAACATTAGTTGTTAATATATTTGCCTGCACTGATAACGTATAACAGGAGGAGTTATGAGTAACAGTCTGTTTATTTAACAGCTGCTATATTTATCCAATATGGCGGCCAATAGTGGTGGGTCAATTTTCCTTCATCGCTACCTGGTACCAGAGTCTTCACATGCAAACTCTGAAGCTCCCTCCAAAAATGAATGATTCTGAACATTAGCTGCTGTGTGAGTGCTTTAGTCATCATAATCAGGTTTGTTGTAGCAGGAAAACATCAGAACCATACAGGGCAGAGTCAGAGGGAGCAGGATCCTCAGACACAATGGTAGAGCAGATCTGGTTCACATAATAATAATAAAAAAAATATATGACACCCAGGAGCCCAAAGACTCTGGAGCAATTTCATTCAAACAGCAAAAGGACATGAACAGCTACACATGACAAGAGAACAACATTGTTGTTTAGGTCTTTGTTGAATTAGGGACACTCGACACAACAGTTAGAAGACACCAGAGGACTCTGAGATGAAGAGGGCAGCAAAACTAAAAGGGAAATGATCCAGAATGAACAAAAAGATGGAAAGTCTTTAGGTTCCTAAAGCAGCTGTGAAACATCAGGATAAGACATGAAAACATAAAAACATAAAAACTGGAAAACACGTGTTTTAAATGGTGCAGAAAACTGACAAAAATCCAACAGAAAGAAAATGTACCAAGAAGGACCATGTTTGTATGTCTGTGTGCTGCAGGTCTGTGCTGCATCATAGCTTGCTCCTGGTACGCATTCCAGGTGGTCCAGGACTTCAACAACCCGTTCTACGGAGGAGTAAAGTGAGTTTTCTCCTGTTCAGGCAGGAAGATCAGTGAAGCATCCAGAGATTTATGTGATTGGATGTGAACTTGATGTTTCTGCAGGTTCGAGCTGGGTACAGGCCTCTACATGGGGTGGGGTGGAGCCTCCCTGTGCATTCTGGGTGGAGGTTTGCTCTGCAGCTCCTGTAAGAGAGCATCACCTGGTGGCAAGAAAGGGTAAATAAAAACACTTTTTATTGTTTTATTTTTCTCCACAAGACCATTAATGAGGTCTCCTTTAGTACTGTTTAGTTGTAACAGCTTTTGGTGTATAAGCTCCAGATAAATTCAGAAGACATGTTTCTGTTGCAATTTTTTAAAGTAAATTAAGCTCTTTATAACGAATAAAACACGTAATCAACCTGCACAGCAATCTAAACACACTTTGAACTATCGTCCCAAAAACGGAAGCTGCAAAGCTTGCCAGTCCACGTGCGGTGATGGTTAAAGTCTCCAGATCACAGTCCAGATGGCTCAGGCAGCTTTTTAATCTCTGGATTCTCACTGACTCCACACTGACTCCACACTGAGTCCACGCTGGCTCCACACTGACTCTACACCAACTCCACGCTGACTCCTTACTCCACACTGACTCTATGTTGACTCCACACTGACTCCTGACTCCACGCTCACTCCACACTGACTCTATGTTGACCCCACACCGATTCTACACCAACTCCACGCTGACTCCTGACTCTACGCTGGCTCCATGTTGACTCCACACTGACTCCTGACTCCACGCTCACTCCACACTGACTCTATGTTGACTCCACACTGACTCTTTGTTGACTCCTCACTGACTCCACACCAACTCCACGCTGACTCCTGACTCCACGCTGACTCTTTGTTGACTCCACGCTGGCTCCACACCAACTCCACGCTGACTCCTGACTCCACACTGACTCTTTGTTGACTCCACGCTGGCTCCACACCAACTCCACGCTGACTCCTGACTCTACGCTGACTCCATGTTGACTCCACACTGACTCCTGACTCCACGCTCACTCCACACTGACTCTATGTTGACTCCACACTGACTCTTTGTTGACTCCACGCTGGCTCCACACCAACTCCACGCTGACTCCTGACTCTACGCTGGCTCCATGTTGACTCCACACTGACTCCTGACTCCACGCTCACTCCACACTGACTCTATGTTGACTCCACACTGACTCTTTGTTGACTCCACGCTGGCTCCACACCAACTCCACGCTGACTCCTTACTCCTGACTCTACGCTGGCTCCATGTTGACTACACGCTCACTACTGACTTTATGATAACTCTTGTCGTCTTGTTCTGCCTTTTTTGTTTTGCAGCAGTTACCCAGGAAAGGTCTACACTGCTACAGCCCGGTCTGACCCAGAATCAACCAAAGCTTACGTCTAATCACACACACTTACACACAAATATGTACACTTTGAGGACTCTCTGTTGGCTCCTTCGTTTCTTAAAGGTTCAGCTGAATTTTAAGCTGTGAGTTAAAGGATAAAATAACTTGAAGTTTTTTTCACAGCAGTTTTATTTGAGGGGACAAGCTGAATGTTCAGAGATTACAGAGACACACAGTCTCCTATGTTTGAAGACCACCTTCCACGATGGTGATGTTTTAGCTGTTTTCTGTCTTTTGTCTGAATTATTCTGATCTTCAATGTTGGTCTCATTAGTACTGAAAATTTGATTATTGATGATTTTAACCAACCTTTTTCACATTTATTTTTATCTGAATAAAGTTTGTTAACAAAACAGTTCAGCTGGTTGATTTCTGACTCATGCCCCACTCATCAGGCTTCATCTTCCAGGAAGGACTGATTATAAAACATACAGCTGCAAAAACTGGTGCAGAAGTGTGAATTTCTTGTGGTTCTTCTCTAAGCCACACAAGGGCAGAATTATTCATACAGGCTCATATATAAACATACACACCCTCAGTAATATCTGGATAAATGTCTCTTTGCAACTTCCTCCTCCCCAACATGACCATCAACAAGCTTGGGTGAGATGAAGACTCCAAAAACACTTAAAATACCAGGAAACAACTTTATCAGCAGAGCAACACATTTCAGCTTGTGGCCTTCTGCGCTGAAACTCGCTGGTCTCATAATAAAGTTGTTTCCTAGTATATTAAGTGTTGCTGGAGTCACCAGATGTTTTTAATTGAAGTGTTAACTTTCAGAGTGCTGCACCCATTCTGCTGAAGGTCAGATTGGAAATGAGCTTTCATTAAGCCTTGGAGCTTAAATCATGCTTCCTGCATGTTTCTCATGCTTCCTTGCAGCTCCACAACGAATAAAACCATGATGGGGGTTATTGAGCTTCTGCACAACAATATCAATGTTCAACATTAATGCCTTTAATTAATGGGGTCAGAAAAGAAATGGTCCCCAATAAATAGCCTCAAACATTCATATTGTTAATCTGAACTCTGGCTACGTAGCTCATAGAGGGATAATTAGGATGTAAATTTGGCTGCCAATAGAAGAGGTTGCTTTTGGGTCAAATTTCCTTCATCGCTACCTGATAACAGAGTCTTCACATGCAAACTCTAAAGCTCCTCCCACAAATGAGCGACCCTGAAAAGCTTGAAGAGGCTGATTTTGGAGCAGGGGCTTGTTTCTTAATGTGAAACTGGCCTCACTGTGCACAGACCCACTGGTGTTCCAGCGTTTCCAGTACCACAGCTGGAGCCTTGTTGGTTCCTTGTGTTGCTACTGAAATGTCGAAACAAGTTTCCTTTGTTCTCAGGGGGATTTTGCAGGTAGACATGAAAAAGCCAAACCATTGTTGTAAAATGATGCATCTTAAAGCCTAAAGCTTGTAATGAAGTGTTAGCAGAGTGGCCCTGGTTGCTCCTCCATGTGCATTCGCTGTGTGGCTTCAGACTGCTTGTGTGTGTGCTGTAATCTCCAGTGTGATATTAATGATTAATGCAGTACAGGCTGTAATCCACCTGTGTTATGTCTCTACCTGCTGACAGGCAGGTAGATGGATTAAAGACCCGGAGCATCACCCTCCATGCATAAAGCCGTGCACATGCTCTGCAGACCGGATCAGACCTGCTGCTCAACCTTCAGACAACTTCTGCACGCGCTCCACATATCAAAAACCTGAGCATGCCCAAACTGTACGTGATCGTTTTACTGTCAGTGGAAAAACAGAGCTGTGATGATCTCCAGTGCTACATGCACTAATTGAGTTTCTCGTTTAACTTTCCTCAGAGCATTTAACAACACCAAAATCTTAATCAATCAATCTTTAACCTTTTTAGCTTGGATGGTTTTCCTTTCCCTGTTTTTCATGTTCAGTCTCTGCTTTAAATCTGATATATTAAGGTTTTATACTTGTTTCCTAAAGTTCTTTGTTTTTCAATATGTATTCATTTCTTTTTATTTTTGCTTTATTTAACCAGGAAAGCACTTTAAGATTTTGAATCCTAATAAAATACATGAAAATATAGAAAAGTTTAAGCAGTATAAATTCTTATGTGAAGCATTGAATGCTGTCAGGTTCAGGCTGATGAAGGACTATCATTTGTCCGCCTGCAGCGAGGTTTCAGCTTGGATTCACATTGTCTTTAATATGAGGAGGAACACTTTCAGACAAACATGCATCTGTGGTCTAGCTGTTGCAGCCAAACTTTTTACCATGATGAACTCCTCAGATGAATCTAGAGAGAGCAGGAGGCTGTGGGGATAAAGGCAGAGCTTAGGTCTGATGTTCCACATCAACGTTCCCTTCATGTGTGTCTAATCTGTCCCGGTTGTGCTGACGGAGGTGGAACCAGCTACAATCCTCTCAGCGGACTCACTCACAGGAAGCCTGGCTGTCTGTCTGTCTGTCTGTCTGTCTGTCTGTCTGTCTGTCTGTCCGCAAAATGAGCTGTGAGGAGGGGGGCAAAGTTCACAACAGAGTCTCTCTGATTGGCTGAGGGAGCCATGACAAACAGCAGGTGTTTACATATAGAGATCATTGGACCGGCGCCTGTTTCCTCTCATTCAGAACCTCTGCAGCACAGGTGAGTCACTCTGATCCAACCAACACGTCCTGCTTTATCACAGTTTTATCTTTTTACTGTAGCTGGGTGGTTGGGAGGGGGCACCCTGTTCAGAGGAAAAATTAAGACTTTTTCTTATCTTAATCTTTAAGGAGAACATGAGACACAAATTCAGACCGAAGCAGAAATATGTTTGTAGTGTTCTGCTCCAGGCTTCATGTTTCCAGAGGCTCACAATTAAAGAGAATAGATCAAAAATAATAATAAAAAAATCCAGAGAAATTTATTTTCTATTTCATAAATATCAAAAGGCTTGAAAGAAGTAAAACCAAATCTACTTGCAGCAGAGATTTCACAGAGATCTGTTTCAAGCTGGCAGAAGGTTCTGGTTCAGATCAATGAAAAGAGTCTGAGAGGATTTTATTAAGATTAAGAAGCTCAGCAGCTAAATTCTGTTTACGTCTCTTGGTCATTTTAATTTAATTAACTCAGCAGGAAACTCTCAGTTTATCATTTTATCAAGACATTGATACAAAGTGAAAACAGCGATGCTGTAAATTTGTTCTGTTTATGTTTGCTTAGATCTTTTGTAATTCAGCTGAAAAATAGATTTCTTTAAAAAAAAAGTATGATATAAGTTGCTTGAAATAATTTTGTATAGTTTTTATTTCTGAAGAAATAATTTTTTCCACCTTGTTTTGAATTTTACCAGTGGACAAAGCTGCAATACATATTCAGGCCGCTAGAGGGACCTACAACTGAGGCCAAAATTGGCAGAAATACATTTTTTCCTTCTATTTTCTAGATAAATTTCTCTTGGAGTCTCTGATGAGAGAATAATTCTTATATTAAGCATGTTTTATTATGTAGTTTTAAAGAAGTTTACAGAAATATTAAAGTGTCAGTTTGAGGCATTTAATGTTCAAACTGCATCTGCAACAATTGCAACCTTTAAAACCTTTCAGAGCTCTGGTATTAAAAAGCCAATTAACTGACTGTGTCACTGCTGGTGGTTTAAATCAAGATTTAATCCACCTTTAAAGCAGATTGCTGAGTTCAACCAGAGCTGTAGCAGAAATATCTTCCAGTTAGTTGTTTTTATCTGAGATAAAAACTCTTCCAACATGTCATCCCTCTGAAACGGGCTCTGATTTCCATCAGTCTAACAGCCTGTCTGAGTTCCTTCTTAGTTACTCAGCGGAGCTTTTCTAAGACATCATGAAAAATAACTTTGACTGAATTGGAGCTTCTAAAATATAGAAATCAGTTTTAACAACAAAGACCGAACTGCAGCGGCCATGTTAGCAGACAGATTGTCCAAGCAGCAGAGGGGTCGCTTCAATAAAACCTCTTCAGAAGAATCACACAGATTGGTTCATTAATACACATCTGAGCTGTCCAGAGTTTCATCCTCCACATCCACATCGGCAGGATTTTCCTCATCATCCGAGCCAAAATGGATGAAACCACTGAGAGCTGCAGCTCAAGCTTCTCTCTGTTAACTCATGAGTGTTTTCTGCTGTTTGGTTTTATTATATCAGCTGCATGACTCGATAAACAGTCCAACCTGATGCAAATAAATAAAAAGTTTAACATCAGAAGGTCTTTAGGTCACATTTACATGCAATCTCCTACTGTTAGCATCTTATTGCCATTGTGTCATGTTAGCAGCTTCTGAAGATGTAATAATTTGGTTTAATCGCAGGTCTTCAGTTTAAACCTCCTTCATGTTCCTCCCTGTGAACTCCAACATGATCTCTGGAAAATGTCTGAATGATTTCTAATGTAATGAAATCCAAACTTTTTTTATAGCAAAATATTCAATATTTAATACCATCTATCTGAAAGGATGCAGCTGTCGTCTGCTGCTGGATTTAAAGGAGACACATCAAAGATGCTGAAGACAGAACCCACCTGCAGGCTGTGTTTCTTCCAGGTTAAAGGTCAAATCGGCCAGTCCTGACAGACAGGTGGAATAATTCTGATAACCGTCTGATTGAAAGGAGCCCCTCATTAACTTTAACATTATTAGATGTAGTGTGAGAGAAGCCTTAAAGACGCTTTCAGGCAGACAGATTTAGGTTCTGATGCAGCTGTCTGCCGTGTTGCTGCTTTCTTATGTTTCATTTTGTTTTATTAAACTAACATGAATAAAATTGATTATGATGTGAACAACATGGAAGAAGCTGAAGTCAATGTTTTTATGACTATTTACTTATTGTGCTCCCATCAGGCCAATTTGTTCTTCTCCCACCTATTTTTCCAAGGGGATAAATTCAACAGGAAAAATCACACACACATGAAAAAATTACACACATGAAAAAATCACACACACATTAAAAAATCACACACACATGAAAAAATTACACACATGAAAAAATTACACACATGTAAAAAATCACACACACATGAAAAAAATCACACACACATGAAAAAATTACACACATGAAAAAATCACACACACATGAAAAAATTACACACATTAAAAAATCACACACACATGAAAAAATCACACACACATGAAAAAATCACACACACATGAAAAAAATCACACACACATGAAAAAATTACACACATGAAAAAATCACACACACATGAAAAAATCACACACACATGAAAAAATTACACACATGAAAAAATCACACACACGTGCAAAAATCACACACACATGAAAAAATCACACACACATGAAAAAATCACACACACATGAAAAAATCACACACACATGAAAAAATCACACACACATTAAAAAATCACACACACATGAAAAAATCACACACATGAAAAAATTACTCACACATGAAAAAATTACACACATGTAAAAAATCACACACACATGAAAAAATTACACACATGAAAAAATTACACACATGTAAAAAATTACACACATGAAAAAATTACACACATGTAAAAAATTACACACATGTAAAAAATTACACACATGTAAAAATAACACACACATGCACGAGGAGAACAGGCAGGAAGATGAACACAGTTTGGCTTTCTTACCTGTGGAAAATGATCTGTTTGTTTTGTGACCTCTGTGACCCCTCTCACTTTTTACTGAATTTTCTTCATGGTTTTAGATTTTGGTTTCTTCATTCAGTACTACTGTTATAATTTTAAGACCTTATAATTTAGGCATGATCATAATTTAGAGCTCTAAATGATCGTGATAAAAAATATGATCGTGATAAAAAAAATTAAACACAACTTCCTGTGTTTCTGCCAGGCCCCTCAGAGCAGCTGGTCTCTATCTCCACCATCATGAGTCCAAAGAACATCATTTTTAAGAAGACCTGCAAAGACAAGTCGGTGAGTGAGACGGTAACTCAGAACTAAATCTGAATAATGATCCAAATTAGCCAGTTTTCTCCTGACAGACCGAGTCTGTTTAGTTACAAACATTTATCTCTATTTCTGGAGGTAACAGAGCTGAGCTGACCTGATTCACAGAGCACTAATCCTGCTGCAGATATGAGAACGTTACCCCTCAGTAACATGAGGACTTCCACAGATATTTGCTTGCAGCACAGAGTCTTCTTCTCAGAAATAAAGAGAAATAAAATGTTTCGTACTGAAAATATTTCCTGTTTTGTTTGGTAATGTTCTTTAAAGACAGATGTTTATAAATGTGCAGCAGCATCTTCCTCTCGGTCTGCGCCTGATCAAACCTTAATGATCAGGAACCTTCTGAGAAAACAGCTGTGGGTTCTAACAGAGAACAAGGCTCAACAGGTTATTTCAACAACCTTATCAGAGAATCTCAAGACAGACTGAACAGGTTTGTTCATGGAAAACAGCAGAGAACCAAAAAAAGGGAGATATTATTAATCTAAGTGTTTTTCAACCATTAATGTACAGGGTATGTGGCCTAAAAAACTGAACTTCTTCCAAGTAGAAGTCCCTGTCAGCCAATGTCTGACATCTGCTTAAGTCCCCCGTCTTTCTGCTGCAGGACTTAGCATCCATGTTACAGAGAAAGAAACATTCTGCTTTTTACATCAAATGTGTTTATAAAAGCAAAATACAGTAAAAGCTGCTGTAATAAACATCTTGGTTTGCCTCAGGTGGGAGTGTTCATGGGGAAGAGAGACTTTGTGGACCGTGTCGACTCCGTGGATCCAGTGGGTGAGCCTGAAGGCCTGATCTTCATTAGCAACACCATAAACTAGAACCTCCGACTCATGCTGTTGAGTCATGCTGTTGAAGCAGGAACCAAAACAGTCTAGGATGAACTAGGATGGATCAAACCTGTCACCTTCATACTGTTACACCTTTCAGCCTTAGAGGGTCACCTGACGCTCTGATCACTGTTCAATATGAAGACCTGTGTTTTTCTTTGTTTACCAATAGATGGCGTCGTCCTCGTTGATCCTGAGGCTCTGGCAGGGAGGAAAGGTCCGTAGCAAAATATTTTTACATTCCTGTTACACAGCACCATAAAGCACTGGTCATAAAGCATTTATATAAAAACATGATGGAAATGCCAGACAGAAGAAAGATTTTAGATTTAAAGTCATCTTTTAATTCCACCAAAATGTTTGTTCTGGCTTGAAGTTATGTTAATGTTTCGGAACAATCAAGCCAGGGTCCCAGCAGGAATCTCGCAGAGATTCTGTGGAAGGAGCTAAAGATTAGGGTGATGGGAAGGAGGCCTTCCAACCCCAAAGGCTTGGGGCTCCTCACTAAAGCTGCACAGCAATTAGAACAACAGTTTGATTGCTGTGATGCCGATGAGAATTTAGTTTTGACAAGTGTGTTAGTGAACAAACTGAGCTCAAACATAGATTAAACTCTTAGATTGTTATTTGCACTTTTTCAAAGTAAACTTGCTAATTCCTTTAAATGTTAAATAAAAATGTTAAACAATTCACAATCTTTTATTTGATCTATTCTGAATATATATATATATATATTATATCAAATATAATGGCATTATCATTCTCAGTAAACAAATTTTAGATTTATGGTCTGTGTTAAAATTCAAGCATTTATTGGAGGCCCCTGATGGTTTGGGGGCCCTAAGCAGCAGCTTAGCTCGCCTATGCCTTGAGCCAGCCCTGCTAAAAACTAACAGCATTGCATTAGTAAATTAGAGACCCATAGAGACCCTGCTCCACTGTTTCCCTCCGTCAAGATGTTTAATTTCAACAACTAAGCCTCATTAGCCCTAAAACAGTATGTTTAGCCTGAGTCTAAAACCCCACATAGAGACGTCTCCTGATGTCCCTGATGTCTAAACGTGGAAATCTGGTCCATTTTGACCAAAAGGACTAAACCAAGCCTGACTTTCACTCTCAATTTTAGTCTAAATTAATACATTTTTACTGAGACCTTAAAATTATAGTTCCTAGGCAGAATAAATGCATCGTAAGTTGAAAGATTTGTTTTGGCAGAAGCAAGAAATGAGGCATCAGCATTTCTTCTATTTTCAGCTGGTGGAGGTAGCGATGTTGCAGTAATTTCAGACAGGCTCTCAGGTTCAGGACAGACAGGAGGTTTTTATACGTGTCTTCGAAATGGGAAGGTCCACACCCCTTATTGTGTGGAGTTAATGTCGGTGCCTGCGTGTCTCCTCTGCCATCCAGTGTTCGTCACCCTGTGTTGCACCTTTCGCTACGGCAGAGACGACATGGATGTGATGGGAATGGCCTTCCGCAGGGAGCTGTACCTCTCGACTCGCCAAGTGTATCCGCCCCTGCAGGACCGCGAGAAGGGAGTCCACACCAAGGTCCAGGCCAAGCTTCTACGCAAGCTGGGAAACAACGCCTACCCGTTCTTCTTCGAGGTGATCCAAAGCAGAGCAAACAATCAGAATCAGGCTTTCGGTGTAGCTAGGAGACATTTGCTTTTGGACAATCTTTATTTGTCTGAGGTAAAAAAGTTTTTGTTTCCAGTTTCCTGACAACCTGCCTTGCTCAGTGGCTCTCCAACCAGCCCCCAATGATGTTGGAAAGGTGAGCTGCAATTGCGTCCTCCCATTTTATACCTAAGAAGGTTAGTTCAGTTTCAATGGTTCATGTTAACTTCTGCTTCACACCAGACCTGCTCAGCGTCATTTTCCATCCATCCATATCCTTTTTATCCAGGGTCAGTTTAGATTTATTTTAACATTTATTTTAACACGCTCGATTATAGCTGTCCTTGGTTTTCTGTTGCCTTTGTTGGTGATAGCTGATAATGAGGAGATACCAGGGTTCATTAAGGATGATAGAACAGGTGATGCAGTAAAGAACCAAACTGGACGGTAAATAATCCATCTCTGCTTTTCTGCAGCAATGTGCCGTGGAGTTTGAGATCAAGGCTTTCAGCGCTGAGAGCCAGGATGCAAAAGTACGCAAACGGTGAGTCTCAGCTGTCCTGCTGTTTGAAACAGCTGTCAGCATGAAAGTGTTAAACCTCTGCCTCTGCTTGTTCAACAGGAGCACGGTGAAGCTGATGTTAAGGAAGGTCCAATATGCTCCAGACTCACAGGGAGTGCCGCCTTCGGTTGAAACCACCAAGGACTTTGTCATGTCCGACAAACCACTGCATGTTAAGGTCACTCTGGATAAAGAGGTTGGTGGTTTAATCCACTGATTCACTCTGACATCAACCAACATATAATAAAAGTCTAGACCATACAATGAGTAATTTACAATCTAACTGATGTATTTACAGTAATTTCTCTATTTTCTACCTCTTTGTCATTTCATTGCTGCAATATCTGCTATGATGGGTTAACTCACCAGACTTTTGTCTGTTTTTTTCTTCAAATATATATCAAGCTTTATTACCACGGTGAAACAATCAACGTTCACGTCAACATCACAAACAACTCCAACAAAAACATCAAGAACATCGTTCTTTCAGGTAAACTCGCCTCTCTGCTCCTAGTTAGTGCTGCTGAAGCTGCTGGACCACGTCTACCATCACTGCTTGTCAACAGAAACTCACCTGAAAGTGTCTTTTTCTCTCAGTTGACCAGGTGGCCACTGTGGTGTTGTACTCCAATGACAGCTATGTGAAATGTGTGGACTTCGAGGATTCTGGGTAATGATCATCACGCACAACACAGCGTTCTGTTTTTCCATTAGAATCCAAGATCTGATGCTTAGATTCTTCTTGCCAAGAAATAAGGAGGGTTGTTAAAATCAGAGCTTTTGATCTTGTTGGTTATGTGACAAAAAGAAATCAATGACTAATTTTAGTTCTAGTTATAGCAGCCATTTTGCATGCTCAGCAGTTAGATCTGAGTTTTATAGATCTATTATAGATCTATGCTACTCCCACTGGATCTCAGCCTTCAAACACTGGAGCCTTTTTATGCACATCTGAGGCTGACCAGTCAGTCTTCATTTATCCCCAGAAGTCATCTATAAACTAAAACAACTCTTCAAACTGATAAGATAAAAGCCAACAAATTATATCATTTGAGATGTATATTAATTTCTATCATCATGGAAATAATAATACAACAAAATGTTTGCCTAGAGTGGTGAGATATGACATCATCTTGAGATTTAAAACATTATTTTGTTTTATTTGATGGTGGATTTATGTGAGGATCAATAAAAAATGTTGGGAAATAAATGGAGAGAGAATTAATAACTTTCTAAGTATGTTTTAAAGACTTATTATTAAAAATAAAAATTACTGACCGTGGGGCTTTGGGTAGCAGTAGAGGGCATGACCCATATACCTCAGGCCTCGACGCAGCCATCTTGGGTCCGAGTCCCAGCCCCAGAGACCTGTGCTACCCCCTCTCTTCACCACACTTCCTGTCTGCCTACATAACAAAAATAGTGAATCAAAAATCAATAAATAAAAATTACTTGAACATATTTTTGAGTAGACAGCTTTTTAGGTGAGCACAACCAGCTGAAAGGCTCAGTGAGGGAGGATTTTCCATGGTCACAAAAATAACTGGACAGACAAAGTTCCTTCTGCTAAAAACAGATTATTGTGTCCATTCAGCATGTTGAGGTGTGGACCGGTAACATTCCTGCTGTGCAACGTCAGGTTCTGTAACAAATGGGCCCACTTGTTTCCAGCATGTCATATAAAGGCTGAAGGTTTTGAACACCACTGATGTGTTTAATGATTATGAGATAAAATGCATGCATCTAAGATCCAGGCAAAAGACAGTTTCAAAAGGTGATTTTTAATGATGTGTATGAAAAAGAGACAAAGCTCCTGTGTTTAGAAACAGCTATAGATCACTAGACTGAAATGAAGCTAAACCAGTTTAACAGAAAACACCTCCGCCTCGGTTGTAACTGAACCATGACTCAGAAGGGCATGTTCTAATCCTCAGCTACTACCAGAATCAACATTTCTTCAGTCGGACGATTTCAGTTCCAGAGGAGACAGATGAAGGTTTTAAGTTGCTAAACTGAGACAGTTTATATGTTTTCTTTTTGTTTATGTTTTCTTTTTGAGACGCATTTTTCTCAGCTTTACTCAGAGGCAGAATGGCGAGCCAAATACAGGATGATTTCCACTGTCCCGTCTGCTTAGAGATCTTCAGAGATCCCGTCATCCTGCCATGCAGCCACAGCTTCTGTAAAGCCTGTCTCCAGGACTGGTGGACGGAGAAGAAAGTCCAGGAGTGTCCTCTGTGTAAAAAAATATCTGAGGACAAGGAAACGCTCTGCAACCTGGTGTTAAAGAACCTCTGTGAGAATTTCTCAGAGGGGAAAATCCAGAACAGTCGGGTGGATGTCTGCGGCCTGCATGGTGAGAAACTCAAGTTGTTCTGTTTGGACCACCAGGAACCGGCGTGTGTCGTCTGCAGAGATTCTGAAAAACACAGCAGCCACAGATTCAGACCCATAGATGAAGCTGCTCGACAGCACAGGAAGGAGCTGCAGGACACCATAAAGGCCCTGCAGGAAAAGATGAAAATTTTCAATCAAGTTAAAGTCCAGTTGAATCAAACTGCTGAACACATAAAGGTCCAGGTTCGGCACACAGAGACGCAGATCAGACAGCAGTTCCAGAAGCTTCACCAGTTTTTGGAGGAGGAAGAGAGGTCCAGATTGACTGCTCTGAAGAAGGAGGAGGACCAGAAGGGTCAGATGATGAAGGCGAAGATAGAAGCACTAAGAAGAGAAATGTTGGCTCTTTTAGACACCATCAGAGCCACAGAGGAGGAGCTGAGAGCTTCAGATGTTTCGCTCCTAATAAACTTCAAGAGCACAATGGAAAGAGTGCAGCTCTGCCCCCTGCTGGATGACCCACAGCTGACCTCAGGAGCTCTGATAAATGTGGCCAAACATCTGGGCAACCTGGGATTCAACATCTGGAAGAACATGAAAGACTTAGTCACCTTCACGCCGATCATTCTGGACCCAAACACGGCAAACCCAGAACTGGTCCTGTCTGAGGATCTGACCCAGGTGAGGTGTGGGAGGAAACGGCAGCTTCCTGAAAACCCAGAGAGGATAAAACGTTTCTGTGCCGTCCTGGGATCCGAGGGATTCAGCTCAGGAGCTCACAGCTGGGAAGTGGACGTGGAAAACCACACGAGATGGGAGCTGGGCGTGCTCCAGGAGTCCATTCAGAGGAACGGTGCCTTATGGTCGGGTTTGTGGAGAATCCAGCTGTGTGACGACAAACACAGAGCCATCTCTCCACCTCAAACTTCTTCTCTGCTGGCACTGAAGAAGCTGCAGAAGATCAGGGTGGATCTGGACCTGGACAGAAAGAAGCTCTCGTTTTTTCATGCTGACACGAACACACACATACACACCTTCACACACACTTTCACACACAAAGTCTTCCCTTATATCTGGACCGGAGCTAAGCTCCCTCTGAGGATTTTACCAGTAAAAATCGATGTAAGCAACCCTTCTTCTCAATGATGACCAAGATGGTTCTACACAAGACCTTCTGAGAAGTTTCAGACTTGATTTCGCATAGTGTGGTTAGTTTGAGTGTAATGCCATAAGATCCAAATGGTTCTGTCTGTATTCAGCATCTGATGTTCCATGTTAGCACACCTGGCTCCTCAATGCATTTTGGGTTTTACCTTCAGATAGAAAACCTCCAGCGGCTAAATGAGACAAATGTTGCTGAACATGATCCTGAATAAGTAAACTCAAGTAAAACATGTAAAACAAACTAATTAAAGAGTCTTCATCAATCAGAGGAAATGAGAAGCATGTTTCAAACTCATTAGATATGTCTGAACTAAAAAAAGTTGGAAAGCTGTTTTTTAGGCGATTGTTAGTTTGCCATCTGTTGTTCATCAGCCTCACATAAAACTAATTATTAACAACCCAATAAGTAGCTGTTAACTGTTTATTAGTAATTTAGTTCATGTACAACTGATCACATTAAGGAACCTCTGGGATATCTTGAACTGCAGTTTCTAATAGAATAAAACTTCTAACATTGTTTGAAAAGCTGATTTTAGTCCCTTTACAGGGAAGCCATAAATATATGTGGAATAAGAGAGAAATGTGACACAACCGTTTTTCAGTAGAGGTTAAATTGGCTCCTTTAGAGACACAAGCTTCACATGATTTTCATATTGTTGGTCAGAATTGAGTCAGAACTACAGATCTAAGTTCTGGTTGCAGCCAAAGCTTCTGCAAGAAGCAAAGTTCTCCCTCTAGGGGCACAGTCAGGAACTGCACCATTGCATCTTGTACCATCATCAGTGATTCTCACATCCGTTTGTCTAAACGTCCTAAGAGAAAACGTTTTCTGGTCCAAAACACTCTGGCCTAAACATTTAAATTTCCATTTTTTCTTTGAGAGGGAGAATAGAAAGAAATCAAGAAACCCGAAGAACCGATAGAACACCTTTTTGACTGCTAGCAGAATTTTATTATAATGCAATAAATAAAATGAATGAGGAACTGTGATTATTTATACAGACTGATTTTTGACAAATTTAAAATTGTTTTCACATCTATGAAATTTTCCATTTTCCAACAAATTTGTCTAAATAAAGTGATTTTAACAGAGCAGGAAGTGTTTGTGTTGTTTCTTCTCTGTATCAAAACCTTGTTGGACCTCCTGGTTGTTGAACGTATTCATTTTGGTTTGGGTCTCAGGGATTCTGTGTCGGCCGGAGCGACGTTGCAGAAGGTCTACAAGCTGCTGCCGCTGCTGGCCAACAACAGGGAGAGGAGAGGCATCGCTCTGGACGGCAAACTGAAGCACGAAGACACCAACCTGGCATCGTCCAGCATGTGAGCAGGACGTTCCCACTCCGCACCCAATCTCTGCCTCGGCAAACTGCAGGGTTTAAAATGTTTATTTTCTTTCAGCGTTAGGGAAGGAGTCCTGAAGGAAGTTCTGGGGATCATGGTTTCATACAAAGTCATGGTGAAGCTCATCATTGGAGGGTCAGTGTTTTCTGAACTTTATTACAATACAAGAATGAGGTTTTCTCTGCTAAAAATCACAAAGTTCTCAAAGCTGAGGACAAAGTGTCAGTTTAGGTCTTCTGGTTGGAGCCCAATCTAAAACAGGTGGGGTCCAACATTCAGGTCCAACAGATGTTAGATCTTCATTAAAACAACAGAACCCCGGAACTAAACTCTGGTGAAGACAAGATACTGAACCAAAGCTAAAACAAGATGCAGAATCAGTGTTAGACACTAAATCCATCCTCATGGTGGTCTGAAGGTCACCTCCAGGAGATCAGATCATTTCATTCAAGTCATCAGTTCAGTTTATTCAGAACTTCTCTTAATCAACCCAAAGGATCAAAAAGAACACAAATGATGCATTTTTTTATTTACTAAACGTAATTAAGGATTATTAACTCACACCTAAACTCCAATTACCTGATTTAAGAAAATGGATGAATTAGCAGGAGCTCACTGGGCTCATTCTTCCGTTTTTTCTTCTTCTGCTCAACATCTGATGGCTCCACTCTGTGACTGGGGGTCAATATTGTTATTTTTCGTGTAGTCAGTGTAGTTGGAAAAATCTCGGCAGCACATTGATTCCCTGAAGAGTTCTAGCAGACCCTAAACAGCAGTTCCAGGTGAAGACAACATGCACACCAAAGCCTTGGTGCTCAGAACAATGGAGAACGAAACACAAATTTGTTAAATGTTTAAGGTTTTCAGAGCAGGAGAAATGAAAAGTACTGAGCCACAGCTGCTCGCTATGTCTTGTGGTTTTTCTCTGAAGGGTTTGTGCCGTTCTCTGATTGTCATGTTTATCTCCAACATGCTGGCAGGATGATGGGATCCAGGTGAGTCTCCGTACCACTGTGTTAGGTTCTTATTTCATTACATGCGTGAACAGAAGGAGAAACGATGATGTAGATTAGCTAGAAGAAATCTCAGTCTGTGTTCATGACTGATGCTGGACTTTAGACAGAAATAAAGAGGCTGTTTCTGTTGCAGTGAGGTCGGCCTGGAGGTTCCCTTTAAACTGATGCATCCTAAACCAGAAGCAGGTGAAACCTTTTTTCTCAGATTATAGATTTATAAAAAAGATAAATGTTCTCATCTGTGCTTTAAATGTAATTACCTCATTAACCTTCTGTTTGCCCTCAAACTTTATTGTCTTGCTGCCGACAGTGAAGGAGAGGTAACTATAAGAGTGGATTCAGAGTAACTTGATGCGGTTTGACTCCTGATTAAGTTGTAATGAACAGATTATTAACTCTCCCTCCTGAAGCAGAGAACATGCAGAGCAGCTTTGCTGATGTTCTGCTTGTTGCTTTAGTTCATATTGGGTTTCATCATCTCTTATCCCTTCATCAGCTCTTTCATTCTTCCATCCAGCTGTTGCTCATGTCCCTGTTCCTTTATCTCCAGTATCAGCTTCCTGCTGCTTCGTGCTTTTTATGTGTTTTGGATTGAAACAGCCAGAAATGCATCTTATCAGGTCAAATATGAGTGCAACATCTTGGCTGTTTTGTCTCATCAGCTTATTTAATATGTCAGTACAGCTGTAGGTCGGTTCGCTTCTCATGTACTCATTTTATTTCCACATATTGCCATTTCATCCCTTCCTACATCCATTTTATACCTCTATACAAACCAGTTTTTGCCTATGCACCTAACAACTGCACATCCGTTTATTGGAAAGTGTTATTTTATATTTAGGAGCACAAATATCCTCAAAAACTTTCCACTGGGAATGCACAATGTCCCAGTTGGTAGCACTGGTGCCTTGCAGCAAGAAGGTCCGGGGTTCGAATCCTGGCCTGGGTCTTTCTTGTTCTGGGTCTCACGTTTGCCCTCGGGTGTAAATAAGTGCATGGTTGTTAATCCTGTGTGTCTCTGTGGCATCCTGTGATGGACCTGCCCAGGGTGGACCCAATGACCTCTGGAGACCCATACAGGGGTAATGTGGGTACAGACGATGGATGGATGGGTAGAGGATTTAGGTCGAGTGTGTTTCTGAACTTTGTTTGAACCGGTCAATGCTAGTGAAATATGGGACTATGACTCCTGATCAAACTGTCAAACCTGGAAATGGCAAAATGGCCGGTCCAATCAGTACGTACACATTCCTGTTTAGTTTGCATTACATTCCTGAATGTAGCAAACATGAATAAAAATGTTTAGGTTATTAAAAAATATGCAAAGCAATATTAATTGAAAGCCACCCAGGATTCAAGAAGTTCAAAAGATCTCCAGATGGACAAAAGCAGAAAATCCTTAAACTGATCTGAAACAAAGATCTTCACAGAAAGGTTGGACAGACATTGCAGATTTTTCCTTCTAAAGAGCAGAATAACAGAAAATGAATCTGTAGAAATTACAGGGAGCAGTCTAAGCTGGACAACCATGATCCCTGATCCCTCACATGGTGTCTATCATGAACAGCTGATGGAAGCCCATGGAGCAGAGATCCACCTCTCCAGTAACGAGTCACATTCACAAACTTTACTCTGCAGAAAAGGAGCCTGATGGTAACCTTGTCCAGAAGCAGCGTCCATGTCTCCATGATCCTAGATCATCACACAATGGGAATGTTGATTATGTTCAGAGAGATTTTTGTTTAAGGGAGGATCCAGCCAGTTGTCAACAGCCAGTCTTTGCAGTAGGTCTCTGTGGTGGAGTGGGGTTGTATCTGTGTGTTTGGCAAAGCTCATTTCAGTTTTTATAATGGCAGCATTAATGCTGCAGAGATTTTAGAGCAGCATCTGCTGCCTTCAAGACAGCTTTTCCAGGGACAAGACCATGGAAAAGCACATTTCAGAGGCACGGCTGAGGAAGCAGATGGTACGGCTGCTGGACTGTCCTCCACGCCGTTCTGACTTGTCCACATTAGAGAATGATGGAGAATTTAGAAACCAGCAATGGGACGCTGACCCTGTACTGTTGGACACCTATGTTTACAGTAGAAAGGGATAAAATAACATCTTGACATCTTCTGCTGTAACAACTTTTATGGAATGGGTTTGCAGCCTTACCTGAGGGAATAGACAAACATAGAATATCTAGCAGATTATTATGAAATATGTCTGGTCTACACAGTCACGACTGAAACCAAAGAACACAGAGGAATTGGTTAATGTTTTTATGATGTGTATACTTTCTATACAGAGACGGCTCCATGTTCTTTAAGGTTCTGAGTTTGTTTCCCAGTGAAAGCTGATTTCATGATGTTCCTGCTGTTCCCAGTGAGATGGAGGATGAGCTGGTGTTCCAGGAATTCAAGCGTTCCTACCTGAAGGGGATCATAGGAGCCGGCGATGACGACGATGAAGAAGGCAACGTGTCTGGTGGTGATGACATGGGGCCCAAAGAGAAGTAGTTGTTCCTTCATTAGGAAGGATCGTTCAGGTGTTAAAGTATGTTATTCTTGCAGAGAGGAGTTCCTTAGTTCCCTAAAGACAGGTTTGGAGAAAAATGTGCATGACCACGTGTTTAATCTGCTCTGGTTATGTTGGTTTTCTGCAGGTGAAGGAAAAGACTTAAACATTTACCACATGTGCATATCTGTTTTACAAACCTGCAAAGAAAACTAAATTCAGGCAACAATTCCACTCAGAACCAAAACAATAAGGTTTTCAATAGTTGTAATCATGGTGGGAGTAGGGGAAAAAATGACCCATAAGTTTCCCCTTAAAGGACAAAATATTGATTTAATTCAGTAAGCAGCCTTTGAAAAAATCAGTTCAGCAGCTAGAATAAACGAGCCGAAGCATAACTGGGTCAACATGGCGACCAGAGATGAGGATTTAAATGAAATTGCAGGTGACTGACCATTAACTGCCTGACTGTAGCTGAGTGCTGAACCTGGTTCAGAATATTTGGTTACTCAGATTTGTCCTAATTTTCTCCAAACTGTAACCCTAAACCTAACCTGGTTCAACACCTGAACTCCTTTATTCTATAGGCTGACTTAATGCACAGCAGCACTGACCGGTCCTTAAACTGAGAAGAGGTTTCTCTCTGTTCTCTCTCTGTTTTCCATGACTTATTTAACTTTTTGTCTCTGTGTTTTGGAGCATTTGTAGTTGTTTGCTGCAGTTAGAAGTCAGAGTCCTCAGCAGTTATGTGTTAATGTGCTTCAAACAAGATGATGTTTTAGTGAAGTTTTAAGGTGATTCTGCATGTGGTTCCTGCAGCTCCGAGTTTTTAGCTCACCATAGAAACGTTTGTGTAGACCTGCAGCTCTATGAGGCTCTGTCTGACACGTGTTGTGCTGTGTTTGAACAATAAAAGCTGTTGGACTCATTCTTAAATTTGCTTTCATTTCCTTCTCTGACACAAAGTCTGAAGATATTCTTCACGTAACACTTGGATTTTAAACGCCTACACATAAACTGGCAGATTCTTCTGACGTAAAAACAAAACATTTCAGAACCTTTTCCCCTTTAATCGATTCTTTTTTCTACACTTCAAGAGGATTTCAAGACTTTTAGGATCCACTGCATTGAGGTTTTCAGGAAGTTGGAATAATATTTCTTACATTACAAGTTTTAATAGGCATACAATTCACTAACAATTAGAACTTGCTTGTTAAATGTTTAGCCTAAACCGGCTCAGTCATTTCTGCTACCTGTATGACCCCTTCTCTTTTCCAATGGTTATAATCAGTCTGACAGAGAGAGGTATCCCCAATCCTTGTGGTCTTTAGTATAGCAATGGCCACCAGTGGGCTCTAGATGGACACACTTTATCAGTTTATTATTTTACTTAGTACCCCTACACATAGCCCATTCTAAAATGGCCAAACTCTAACACTCAGTAGTTTAATCTAACCTCCCCAACAACCCGCACGATCCCAGACCCTTTGTGAAGAGCCTTGAGACGACATGTGTTGTTAATTGAAGCTATATAAATAAAACTCAATTGAATTGAAATTATTCTCTGTAAAAACTTCAAACATGCTGCGGCACACATTGTGGAGCTGCACAAGTCAAAAGCTGTTTGCAAACATTGTTGTGTTCATCAGGGCTGCTGTGATCATTTTTACGAGCCAAAGTCAGGTAAATAGATTTATATAAAAATGTTTTAAAGAGACTATATTATATATATTTTTATATATATGCTATATTTTATTCAGAGCATGTATGCATTTTCTGAACACTGCGACCTGTGTCGCTCCTTTCGTATTTCTGCTGCCACTGCTGCTATCACACCAGTTCAGCAACCAGTGGAGGAGGGTCCAATCTGGATGTAAATTGGTCCACCTGCAGACCAGAGCTGGAGATGTAAATAATCCAAGCTGCAAGAAGGCTGCACATGAAGAACATCCCAACCCAGGGTGTGTCGGTGGTGGCATCAGGAGTGGAGCCTAAACCAAAGGTATCCAAACACTCCTCCGTTGAGACCAAAATCATCAGGGTAAAACAACCCAAATATTCATGGTTATTTTATTAAAAATGCAAAAATAATTTTATAGCGATGTTTTTTTTTTATTTACCTGCTCAATAATAACCATGTAATGTTTTACAGAAACAAAGTAATCAGATGTTTGTAGATAATTGTAGATCTAAAAAAGAAAGAAGAGTCTTGCTTGTTAATTGAAGGAACGCAACTTCTAAAAATATTTTGGACGGATTGTTTTCCATTTTCTTGGTATAGAAAAGTGTTTATTGTGAGCAACAAGAGCAGGACAGGAGTCGCTCTTTAATGAACACTTTATTCAGGCGAGTTTAACGAATGGCTGCTTTGAGTAAAAGTTGCTAAATGTTTGTGCTCGTAATAACTATAAACTCAACATGAAAGCAAAACATGTGGTTGATAAAAGAACTGATTTCCGTCAGCATCAATCGGTGCTGGAGGTCCAAACTCTAAACAGATTACCAGCGGCAGAAGACACCTCATAGAGACATTGGGAATTCCTACCAGTACTTTGTACAATCCAGGATGTGTTTCTACCCGGCAGGCCCAGATGTTCCCTTCCAACGCTGGACATCTTCAAGGTTGTTTCACATCAGCCAGCTGTTGGCCTCATTTAGCCCAGGAAATATGCTGAATATTTGACTTTTTTAGCCCATCCTGTCAAAATCCAACCTTTCATTCAAGGCGTTGATTAAAAGTCAGGCTTGGTTAGTCCACTTTGTTCCCAAACAACGATTCAACCACATTTACACAATGATGGCAGTCCTGGCGGTGGACGTTTTGCTGATTAGATGGACACTAACACAGCTTTTTTCTATATCTTTTCAAGGAACTTATCCCCATCACTGTTGTGCTTCTGCTCACAATTACACCCAGTAGAACCATAATTTCTGGGCTCTTTGTGTTTTTAATTATTTAAAAACTCCATTCAATCATCTGCATATCACACAACCCCAAGTAAAGATCCTCATTCTCTGTTTGCCTCTTCAGGTTCTGAACTGTGTTGGATTAAAAGCACACTCCTGAGGAACTGTTTGTATTTGAATAAAGACACAAAACTCCAGCAACTGTTGTGTTTGTGTTTCTTTTACTCTATCCAAGCATTTTGTTGTCTGACTTCAATCAGGTGCAATCACCTGGAAACGGACATGAAACGCTGCAACAAGCAAAAATCAGTGAGTTTGGCTCAAATGCTCCTCATGAAAAAATCTCCACTTTTCAATCAGTTTGACATTTAGCTCCAAACCTGAAGGTTGTCACTTCCAAAAAACTGGAGATTTATTCAAAATTACATAAATCTATTAATACATACAGTCATAACACAAATTTACAAGGTACTTTTTAGTATCATCTGAAAACTATGTGGAAGCTATAGCTCTGTTTTCATTCATGCATCATTTCAAAAAGCAAGCTTATAATATTTCTAAAACATAAATTTTAATAATTGAATGCAAATCAACAGTTGCAAAGTGCTTTGAAAGTATTTCCTTTTGGAGCAAACCTGAACCTCTACAGCCGTTTTCAGCCAGCTGGATTCTCTAGAAATTCATTTGGAGGCTGACTGAAAACAGAGGTCAGAGGTCAGCCAGCAGCAAGCCTACGTCAGACACAGTGTTGAATCAGAAGTGGGACGTTTTAAAGGAGGAGAATCTGTCACAAGTTTTAAGCGTCTTACAGTTTTTCTCTTCATGTAGGTTTTATTACAGATTGTTTTTAGTAGTTTTCTTTTTATTTGGTTCTAATAAGGACATTAACAGATTTACAGTAAGATTATTTTAACATTCATCCAAACACGGACAAGTTTCCTCTTCATTGGTTTCTGTTCATTTTCTTAACTGTTTAGCATTTGTGACTCAATAAAGAGCTGAAGCTCATATTTATTCAGACCCAGCATCCCTATCAGAGTAAACAATAAAACACTGAATCTCATCAGCTTGTTGCTATGCAGCTGCTGTAACTATGCCCTACATAGAAAATATGCCTTGTATTTTAAGTATTGGGTCATTAATAAAACTTAGATCCCTCCGTTAAAGTTTATAACGTTGAAATAATTAACTTTTTAGAAGAAGCAGAAGTAATAAAGTGAATCTAATAAAATGCCAAATAAACGCGTCACACCACAGCATTGGGTAATATAAAACTAAATCACGCTTAATTTGCTGGTTTATAAATATTTGTGGCAAAGCTTGCGGATAATTTTAGAATAGTAGCCAGGAGATGGTAGCCAAGGCTTCATAAGGTTGGAAGGAGTCTAAACTGTTGCTGCAAAATGTAAAAAAAAACAATAACCATACAGTCATGTTTTAAATGTCAATTATTTTTCCAACGTGACCTTAACTCTAGATGATCCGAATCTGTAACAGGCTTGATTATCTGTCCCACTTACTCACCACCTTCTGCAAATACCCCTCCTTTAAAACGTGCTGTGATGAACACACGGAGAATTTGATTGGCTATCTGCTGACACTGTGTCTGAACATCGGCCACTGAGTAGGGCCTAGTTTGGAGAAGGAGTGACGTGACCATCAGGGCCATTCCAGTTGAAGCCACCTGTAGGATGCGGCTGCAGAAACATCCTGCCAAAGGCTGCGTCGCAAGAGTCAGGGTGCAGCAGGTAGCCGGAGAACGTGCTTTTGCTTTCACTGTCGGTGAAAATGCCATTGGTGAGAGAATCCTTCACCTGCAGCCATATCTGATCGCCCATGGTTAGGTGGAGAACAACCGTGTGGCTGGCGGTGGCTTGGCTCGATGCTTCTGTTACTCTGACCACAGGGTAGAAGTTTCGGAACAGGCCGACTTTCAGCGGCTTCTGCTTGGTTGCCAGGTGGAAGGAGAAAACGTAGGTGCCATTTACGGGTGCTGTGTACATACCCATTGATGGGTTAAAGTGCCTCTGCTCATTCATCAGGATTTCAGGAAACGGTACTGGCCAGTTTTCAGCAGGGAATGACTGGTTGATACATGCAGAGAATGCTGATTGGATGGCTGGGGAGCAGGGACCAGGTGGCCCCATCAGACCCATATTACCCTGATTTCCTGTCAAACCCGTAGGACCCTTTATACCTTGTGGACCAGTGTCCCCTTTTTCTCCTTTACTTCCCCTTTCTCCTGGAGTCCCATTAGTACCATTTTTTCCATCTGTGCAATTACAGGTCCCCTGTTCACCCTGATCACCTTTCTGACCATTTAAACCGGGCCCCCCAGGCACTCCCATGTCACCCTTATCACCTTTCAGACCCATGGGTCCAACAACTCCCTGGACCCCAGGCAGGCCCCGGGCCCCAGCTGGTCCTGGTGGCCCCTGCAGACCTGGCGCACCAGGGACACTGTCACACGAGGCAGGGCATATACCCTCTTCTCCTTGGGGACCTTGTGTGCCTGGAGGTCCAATCGATCCTTGGTCACCTTTCTCCCCTGGAAACACACAAATCAAATCAAGCATTAATTGGGTTTATAACATTTTAAGTCGGATTCTGGCAGTATTGCAGCTATGCTAGAATTCCCGAAAAATTCATGAGGATTCCTTGAGAAAACTGGATATGCTCTGTGGTGATCACTCCATGAGAACATTACATTTTTAATTTGTTCTACAAGCCCTACAAATCTAACATAGCAATGTTGCTTTAAAAAACTGTTTTCTCTGTAAAGTCTCAAACGCATCGTTTGTTCTGATCTCAGCAGACCTTTGAATCCTCGCTCGCCCTTTGTTCCAGTGAATCCAGTCAGACCAGTCTGCCCTTTCTCCCCCGTGTCTCCTTTCTGACCTGCAAAATGGAAATAAAGGAAACTTTAAGAACAATCCTTCTTTGCACAATCATCTCCAGAGGCTCCAGAACCATTCACGGTGAAGCATGGTGGTGGCTGTGTGACGATATGGATGTGCTTCTTAGGATTTGTAGCGTCTACTTGAGTCATGGTTCTCACAGGGAGAATCCCATGCAGAATACCATGTTCCAATTAGGAAACAAGCGTGATTCGCAAACTGTCTTCCTCTGTGATTGACAACCAGAAAACATGTGAGAGGAAACTGAAATACTCGAAGTCTTTCCATCTGTAAGAGCCTGCAGGGACTCCCTAAAAGAGACGGATAAAGATCAGGGCCCGTATTCACAAAGAATCCAAAGACTAAAAGTAGATCCTGGTGACGTCATTCTAAGAAAAATCTTAGAATTTCTCGAATTCTGAGATTTTTCATAGTATTTTCCCTCAGTAAGATAAAAGTTATTCACGAAGCATCTTAGGCCTTCAGAGAGCTCCTAACGTGAGGAGATGTTAAGAGCAGTGAGGAGGACTTTTAGTGATCCTAAGAGTGTCTGAAGCAGAGAAGATGGAGGAAAGACAGAGAGAAAGGAGAGATCTTCTCCTCCAATGAACAACAGTGAATGAATAAAACGCTACCGGCTCCATGGTGCACAGATCCACCCCCTAAACAGTCAAGTCAATAAGCTCATAAACGTCCATAACAATCATACAGTTATTAATATAGAGATAAGATTAACTTTATCATCCCCCTGGGGGGAAATTAAATAGTTTCAGCAGCAGGACAGGTTAAAGGTCAACCTCTAGTAAGTTAATATAAGGAAGGATAAATAAATACTAGACACAATAATAAATAATCTTGAATAAAAAGTGAACAAAATTACAAACAAAACAGTATATAATTATTTAAATATTTGCAGACTGTAAAATGCTTTTAAAAGATACATTTGGAAAAAATTGGAAAAACCTCCCAAAAAAATATAAGCACAAAGTACAAACTCTAGACAACAGTCCAATAATCTGAGCACTACATGCATAGAAGGAAGATGTACATGAGGTTTTCTCCACCTTTTTTCCCCGTTTTGTTTTGGTCGTTTTACCAAAACGAAATCTCATTATACAAAAAGGAGATCACAGTAAAATGCTAAATTTTAATATTAATATGAAATGAATTCATATGTAATGGATGCTGTAAAAAAAACAGCATGGCGCGTAAATATGATAAGAAGCAAATCAGACTAATACGAGCATATAAATAAGCTACGTTTAAACATGTTGATACTGTGTGACAATTTAATCTTGTTAAGTTTTATCATCACTGAATCCAGTGTAAATTCCATCATTGGTTCATTTCTCTGATTTCTACGAGCGCATTTATTCTTTTTTTTTTTTTGCAACAACCAATCACAGCTCTTAGAAGACAGCATACTGTGTGGGAATGTGTGTGACCAGCATGCTCCAGGGTTGAGGTGTGGGGCTGGCGGGGTGTCCTGTCGTTGGTGTGCTGCGGTGGCCTTCCTGGAACAGCGGTTGCAGCGTGTGGGGTTCGGGTGTGTCTTATTTTTGGATTTGTGGTCAATGGAATTTGGATCGGCTGATGGTGCAGTGGCGATGATGTGTTTGTGTGGTTGCAGGGGCATGGTGGAGGCCATCAGCCCCAGGTGCGTACTGCCGGCCAGGTACCTCTTGCCAGGTAAGTTTGTCCTGTCTTGGTATGAGGTCAGGGGGTCTGTTGTGAGTACGGTGTGGGGGTTGGGACTGCTTTGTCCTGGGACGGTTCTGTTTGGCAGGCTCATTTGGACCAGGTAGACCCTTCTTTTGTTCATGGCCGCCTCTCCAGATGTGGACGGGGGTCGCTGGGGGCAGGGGTAGTACGGTGCACCTTTTGGTAACAATGCTGTTGTTATATATATTTTTGCAGGTATAGAAGAAGTGTTCTAGGGTGTTACCCTATATTCTCTTCATCCTTCTTTCTCTCCTCCATTCTTTTCTCCTTCTTTCCCTTTTTCTTTTTTGCCCGACTTTTCTCTCTTTCTTGCTCTTTTGTCCCTTTTTGTTTCCGTCTCTGTGTCCATAAAAATTACAATAATTCCAAAGCAGTTTCTGATAAAGTTTTGTATAAATACACATGCTTGATATATATATATATCAAGCATATCATTATAGCGTTAGCCGTAATGTAAGATAGGAATTTCTGTTGTCTCCTCACTCAGGGTTGCTCTCAGCAACGACCTGAATCACTCTTAAGCTGAGACTCCAAGGCAGAAATGTTTAGGGTAAGATAGGAGCTCTCTGAGAGGACTCTAAGGATCTTTGTAAATACGGGTCCTGAAGTTCCAGGAAAGCAAAGTTGCCTGTAAAGAACTGAAGAATTTCATTCACAGTTTTACTAAGTTACTTACTTTAGCATACATAAATAAACGTTTCTAACTGTTGGAGGCGTGGAATGCTGAACTTTAAAGGTTCTTCTACGTGACAAGTTGGATGGACACTTGAAGATGTGTAACTCACCCTTGATCCCCTGGGGGCCTGTGAATCCTCGGGAACCTTTGAATCCCATCATTCCTCTCATTCCAGGACTTCCAGGTTCACCTGATCAAAGTGGCAATATGGTCAGTTTTTTAAGAAAATCTGAAGGTTCAGAAAAGACAAACCATTACGCTGCAAGACTTGAGCAACAATCCTGCTCTAAATGATTGATTTAAAACTTAACTTTAGCCCTCAAACAGCCTTTATTTGTAGTCAGACCTCTGTCTAACCTCTCTGTTTATTTCTTCATGTCTGATTTTAGCTGATGTATAGCTGCTGCTCTGTGCTGTCAGAGTAAAGCTGTTTTTCTTGGTTCTTGATCAGAGGTTAATTTCTAAACATGGACTTAGCTGCAAAGATCAGGTGCTGAAGTCCTAATTTTCTTTCGTCTGAAAACAACCAGTTAGAGTTTCTCTCACAACGACCTCGTCCACTCTGTGGTTTACCAAAACGAATCCCTAGCGCCATCTTTGGAAGAAACGCTGTTCACCATATCTTGAATGTTTCTGTGCTCCGACAGATTCAATTAACCCTAACCATCAGAATCTGTTTTCATTATATTAAAAATATCATTTATTCACATTTCTCCAACACAGTTAATTGCAGATTGTTCATTTGTACCATAGATATAAAGTTAGATATTTAGTACCAATCAGAAGTGCGCAGAAACTAGTTATATTTAATAACTTTTTGGAAAAAAAGTACTTTTAGGAATACCACTACATTTTACTTCTCCATGTAGTAATATGGACAGTAATATTATTTTAAAGTAATGGTACTCTTACTTGAGTTCACCTTCTGGCTACTCTGCTGACCTCAAGTTACTTCATTGAATGACGAATAAACCCGTCTTAACCCAAAATGCACCAGACAGGTGTGTGTGTCTGGAGAGAGTCCTTCTACACAAGCTTCATTGTTCTCGTTATTTTCTATCTGATCAGCCTGCTGTGCATTCGGAGGTAAAGAGAACATACAGCAAAGAGAAGATACTGTCACTGGAAGTACTTTTCACTGTTATGTACACATTGTCTACCGTAAGTATTGGTTTCAAAGGTTTTTAGGTTGAAAAAAACAAGGTTTAGAAATGTTTGTTTCTTTTGTCCGAATTTGTTATTTTCTAATAATTGTTAATAATAATAATTAATAATTGATTTATTTTATCATTCAAATTACCAGACCTTGCACATAATTTTATATTTTATCTGCATGATTACATCATTTCATTTTTGCAAATTAAATTAGACTATGAGTACCACTCAAGTACTCAATACTTTAGTAGCCATTTTTTAAAATAAGTTTTTACTTGATTAATGTTTTGGATGACTACTTTTTACTTCTACTTGAGTTAAAAAGATGAGGCACAATTCGGCCTGACTCTGACTGCTAGATGGCAGCAAAGTGCATCCAGTACAATCATTGTTATGTCTGGAATATGCATCAACGGGCATTGGTGGCCATGAAGACCTGAAGCAGTTTGAGGCAAATTTGTGACAAAAGTCCTCAAGAGGTTAAGATAAAAAACTGAGTAAATCAGTTTTACAACAAAGTCCAGGAGACCAAAAACAATGTCTGATATTCTGATATAAAATAACATATATGTTTAAGCTCAAACCATCTAATACACTGTATATACTTTTTTGTAATTAAAGTTGTCTACATACCTGGAGGGCCCCGGTCTCCATGGTCTCCTTTGGGCCCTACGGTTCCTTTGCAGTAGGAACAGATGCAGAAGAACGGGATCTGGTCGACAGGTGGTGGTATCGGCTGGCTGAACAGTATGTCACAGATGGAAGTATCTGGTCCTGGAACCAGAGGCGAGTTGTTGCCAAGCATCCGCAGCCCATCAGCAAAGATAGACGTGTTCCCGCTGGGGGGTCCAAACGGCATGGGCCCCCCACTGCGGGCATGAGATGACAACTGGGGAATCTGAACTGTTGACTCGTCCGGTGCTTTTTCAGGCCAGTATAAAGTGTTAGGGTCTGATGTGGAGCCTTCTTCTTCTGGCATTGACTTTCTGGTCATGTTTGGGAGCAACATGGCTGAACAGGTGGAGGACAGGACGAGGAGTCCTAACATGCTGGACAACATCTGGAAGAAGAGGAGGTTAATGACGGCCGAAGATGAGACAGACATCCTGAAACATTTTTATTTCTTTATTAATGTTTTACTACAGAGGAAATAGAACATTGAACTGTTAATTGGTCCCAGCCTGTCTCATTTCCTCTCAGCTGTTACACTTAAATCTTTAATTTGCTTTCAGGACAAGAAAAACTCACCTTTCTGTCTGAGTTGGGGAGCATCTTCTCCTGCAGGACTTCTAGGAAGATAAGCTGGACAGATGTGGCTATGATGCATTTATAAGCGTTACCCAGAACAAAACAGCTTTCAGGTTCTGTCTCACCCGGCAGGCCCACTGACAAAAGGGTGAGGACAAGGGGAGGAAGGGGAGGAGTGTCTTCATTGTCCAGCTTAGGAGGAAAAACTTGGCTTTCTGCCTGCTGTGTGTCCTCCCTCATAATGAAACAGCAGAAAAATATTCAGGGGCGAAAGAAGAGACGCCGCTCCGTTTATCGCTCCATCATTCCTCCACCCGCTTTTAATACTCACATCTTCACAAAATCATTCTCTGTAACCTCTCTCCATTAATCTTCTCTGTTTACCTGGAGACACTGGATGTTCTGTTTGATGGACAATTCACCAAAACGTCACTGGAGGTCCAGCTTATTTTAATTTCCTGGTAGTTCAGGTATCCAGTTATGATGTTTAGCTGAATTTTTGTTTCATTTAAAAGCTGATTTCAACCCTACCCATTACTGACACAAAATCTGTTCATTTCCCCATTTATAACCTCCAGTATGTGGAGATTATATATGAGACAATTATAAATGCTCCATTACCCAACCGAACATATGGGTAAAAGTGACCAAAGTCTTCTCATAGGGCTACACAGGACTGGTCCGTCACAGTGGCAAAAAAAAAACATCCAAACTGTCACCTAAGGGAAATTTATTGGGACCTATCAACCTGCGTGGTTTTGACTGCATGAGGAACCCAGAATACCCAGCAGGCATTCACAAATGCAGGAGGAGAGCATGCTAACTCTATGCAGAACACTGCTGGGTAGTTTTAAATGATTTTTATTCTTAATCTCAGACCAACTGAACAAAGCTGGTAACAAAGCTGGTAATTGATGCTCAACAGCTAAAAAGTAATTGGTGTCAGGATTGAATAAACTGTTCATTTTCAGTTCATTGATGTGTTTGCATTAATACAACCCACTGGCATTAATGTTATCATACAGCAACATTTCTGCTCCACACTAAGACAGTTTCTGACACAATGTGTGGTTTAAAACAACGTGTGTCTCAGGTGGATAAACTAATGTTTGAACAGATGCTCTGCATCAAAATGCTCCACCTTCCAAGGTTGTTTGTCCTTAGTGTTACCGTGGTGGACAGGCCACCTGTCCAGGTCACACCCTACACCTCAGCCAGTGGCTGCTGGAGAGAGAAGGAGATTCATCTAAAATACCATAAGAAATAAAATAAAAAGACCAACTTTTTCTGAGCTAAAAAACAGCGAGTGACCAACTGGAAAGGTTTCATGGTCATTCAGGGTTTTAGATGGGTTCACACCATGCTCTATGATTGTGCACACATTCAATACTTGAGTCTGGAATGGGTCTCTGATGGACTGATAACCTGTCCAGTGAGCCTCACCTCTCGCTCCTTGACTAAAGGAGGAAATAAAAGGATGAAGAGGATATGGATGGACGGAGGTCTGGAGTCATTCCTCTTCTTCTTTATGTTTGTCTTCCTAGCAGCCAGATTTTCTTGTCATGGTAATGGTCTTTCAGAAGGTATTTTAGAGGTTTTATTTGGTATTTGGCTACTTTTGCACTCAGTTTCTGACCTATTTTAAACAGCATCTGTGGCTCTTTGTTACCTGCAGTCTGTCAAGATAAAATAATTTATTTTTGTTTCTTTAGTTGAATCTATGAAAAATCCCAAAGAAAATGCAGCTTAACTCAAAGAAAACAGGATTTTACAAATAAAATAGGGAACAGTTTCAGTGATTGACCGTTAATCCTTTGTGCTTCTGTTGCATATTCATCTGATTCAGCCACATACTAGACGTATTTGTACTTATCAAAGAAACACTTTGTGAAAACAGAAGCACCTCCATCAGAACTACAAAACATACAGGATATGAAGAAGGTGTTTTTATCCTCTGCTCAACAATACGGTAACCTAAGCCTCTGAAAGCTCCCGGGCTTCACAATGAGCGGCCTACTTTTATTTATGCTTTTTACTGAGGAGAACAAAACATCTCCTGGGATTATCAGGACACATGATACTGATTAAAGGAATAATATGTGTGATAAACGGCAACCTCACTGTAAACAGGCTCCCTGTTCAGCTCCGGGTTCAGGTCTGTTTTTGTCATTTTTACCCTGAATGTTGCACTTCTAATGAAACAACTTCAGGACTTTAACTTCACCTTATGAGCTTCATCACTCTGTTTCCCTCTATGTGCTCGGTCTCCTGTCGTCAATGTGTGATGAGAAATAAGTGTACAGTCATCAGAAGATGATTGAGCTGCTGATGGGTTCCTGTCCCTGTGGATCAATAGGAAGTCTGCAGGGTAAACCACAGAAAGGTCACCAGTTCATCACAGTTGGTGCTAAACAAATCAACTGAACTGAAGTGAATGCAAACTGTTGGCCTCTTCAGGCTGATCTTACTGTACAAATGTGAGTCCGTAACCAGACTAAAGATCAAATCCGTCTGACCACAAATCAGCAGGCAACGCGCCAGTTCTCCAACGAGGACAGAAGGTGTTGGACTGTAGAAAGCCACACCCTCTGTCATGTCACCTCATAGCCTGTGGAACCAGATAAGTTTCTTCTATAACCTGAAGCCAGCTTTTATTTTGAAAAATCGAATGTAAACCGAGCTGGGAGAAAACAAAAGAAGACAAGTGGATGAATAGTTAACCCTAATAATTGTCCTGGTTTCCACAGCTGGTGGCACTCGGCGACACCCTGGAGGCCGGCCCGGTTTCCTCACTTCTACCTTATCTGGGTGTTTGCTGCAGGGAACAAGAAGACTGGCAGTCCTGTGAGGAAGATCTGGCTGATAATTCATAGATGCTGCTAGTGTTTCGTGAGATAGGTCATGTGACCACTAACACAGACAATACAGAACAGACATGTAGAGTGCTATGCAAAGCACTGAATTCCCCTTTACCTTTTTCACCATCTCTAACATTATAGCCACAAACATCTATGTGATGGAGAAAGAAAATAATATAAGTTTTTCCAAATGTTTTCCAAATAAAAACTCTGTAGAACCACCTTTCAGTCCAGGGCCAGCTGCAGGTCCGTTGGTTTTGTTTCTACCAGCTTTAAACATCTAAAGATTGATATTTTTGCCCATTCTTTTTTTTTTTTTAAATAAGTGAAGCTCAGTCAGATTTGAAGGAGAACGTCTTTAGATCTTGCCACAGACTCGGAACTGAATTTAGGTATGGACTTTGTATAGGCCATTCTAACACATAAATATGCTTTGATCCAAACCATTCCATTGTGGCGGTGGCCGTATGTTTGGGGTCGGTGAATCTCCACCTCCGGTCTCAAGTCTTCTTCCAGGATTTTGTCCAGGATTGTCCTGGATTTAACTCTATCCAACTTCCCACCAGCTCTGCAGCCCCTCCAGAGCCAGAGTCAGTTTAGCTGGCAACAATGTGTAGGTCTGCAGTTGACTGAACTAGATTTTATTTAGGTGTTTCAGAGAATGTGTTTTAGATTGGAAAAACAGGAACAAACAAATCCATCTATTTATAAAGCACATAAAACAGCCAGTTTGTCAAAGTGCTGTAATTACTAAACCAATACATCCAGAAAGCAACAAGATCATCAGTATGTGCTGTGGTTCTGATCTGATTCCTGTTAAATAAAATGTATTTAAAGGAACTGAAATACCTTTTGGACAACAAGATGCTGATCTTTCACTGAGGTGAGTGGGATGAGGTTAAAGGGGAGTATTTTGTGTGTGTTGACAGTGCTGGCAGAGCTCAGCTACAGACTGTGGACTCTCTGTAAACACTGGTAGTTAGTTATTAACACAACAGAATCATCCAGGACCAGCGTCTCTGTCTACAGCCTTAGTTCTTCACATGTAAGTATAAAAACCTGGTTCCGTTTCTGGAACCAGCTGCTTCCTGTGTCTTGGTTCGATGATGAGATGGTTTTGTTCAGCTCAGCCGGCCTGTGGTTTTCCAGACAGGAAAACTAGAGTCCTGCTGTGGTTCTGTTCAGAGACCTCTGTGTTTCCAGCTGAAACAGATCAATACTGTAGAAATGTTGCACTGCAGCTGTCAATGTTTGAACATTTTAGGCAAAAGTAGAGTATTTACACACGATGATTTTAGATTTGTTTTTTTATCTCAGCTCCTCTATTAGTCGTTCTTTGACCCATAAGTCCCATCATCAGACAGAAGACCTGCTGTGTGTTGCTGAAGACGCTGTTTCAGCTCTATGTCTGCAGGTTTGACTGAGATCATGTCTCGCCCTTTGTTCTCCCTGTTGGTCTGCATCGCCCTGTGGTCAGCGTCAGTCATCAGCCTCTCAGGTGGGTTTCTCACTAATATTTAAATACAGCAAAACCTTTACAGTCATGACTGGAAGGTAAATATTATTTCATTTCTGTGACATTTCAATAACTGATTTCACTAAAGGAAGCTACAACTGCTAAAGCTGCGTGTGAACTAACTCAGGCTATCCCTGCTGCCTAACATGAAATCAGAAGATGGGTGTCATTTGGTGCTGCTGATCAACCGCATTGATTACCTGATCATCGTCGGTATGATCACTGTTATAAAAGCAGCAGTTTTAGCATTTAACTGGTACCATACAGATCTGTGTTAACACGATGCCAAGAAGGGAAGACATCAGTAATCACCTTAGAGAAGAAACTGTTGTTGCCCATCAATCTAAGAAGGGTTAGAAGTTCATTTCCATACTATCTGAAATCCAAATATTATTCACAAATAGAAGATTTCAGACAGCAGTCCCGGGACTGGATGTCCCAGCAGGTTTACTCCAAGGTCAGAGCGTGAAGCAAAAACAAGACCTCCATCTAAGACTCAACAAACCTCAGTTACCAGGTTAAAGGATAAAGTTCATGACAGGACAATTAGAAAAGTGCTGAACAGTTACAGTTTGCTTGGAAGGGTTAAAGGGAAACATGGCTGAATGAAGCAAAACACTTCTGAAACATGTTCCTTGGACAGAAGAGACCAAACTAGAGATGTTTGGTTATATGTCACACCACCATGTTTGGAGAAAACTACACAGCAGATCAATAGAAACACTTTAAACCAACTGTCAAGCATGGTGGTGGAAGGATGATGATCTGGGGTTGCATTCTGCAGTCAGCCATTAACTCCTTTGTATACCAAATTATCCTGCACTCAAATTTCAATTCAAATTCAAAAATACTTTATTGATCCCAAAGAGAAATTAAATGTTGTTGTAGCTCATTTAGGTAATCACCTGAAGCTTGGCCCAAACTGGACCATGAACAGGACAATGATCCCAAACACAGCAACAAATCTAGCAGCAACTGGCTGAAAAAGAAAAGATTCAAGGACTTGCAATGGCCTATTCAAAGTCCAGACCTAAAACTGAGTGAAACACTTTGGTTGGATCTTCAGAGAGCTGTGCAGAAACAAATGTGGGCAAACCTAAAAGAAGTGAAGCAAGGATGGAGAGAAGAGTGGACCAAAGTTCCTCCACAGCGATGTGAGAGATGGGTGAGGTCAGACAGAAGACCTCTGCTGAGAGTTCCTACAGCTGGAGGAGATTCTACAAGCTGCTAGACCAGGGGGCGCACTTAGTTTTTACGCACTACTTCGGCATGTTGACTTCCTTGATGTAATAAAGACATTTTATAAATAATGTATTATGAAAGGTTTACCCTTGGAAGAGGATGATTTCTTTCAGCTTTGACCATATGAAGTTTAACACTGGATTTATGATCCAGTTGGATTTGTTTCTGTCACATTGAGCAAATTAACAGAAACCCAACTGAAGGATCTAATCCTGTTAAAACATCTCCAGGTGTTATAAAATCCAAAACAAAAAGTCATGAGATGAAAACGGAACCTTTACGGTGTAAAGTAGAGCTGCAGTCTTTTACTCTGTGTTCGTCCAGTGTTCTCCGACGCCCCGAAGGCTCACATGCTGCTCCGGTCCCGTCGGGCCAACAGCTTCCTGGAGGAGCTGAAACCTGCCTCCATGGAGCGCGAATGTGTGGAGGAAAGGTGCGACTTTGAAGAGGCCAGAGAGATTTTCCAGACCCGGGAGGCTACAGTAAGGCAATGATTTAATACTGCTGTGGTCAAGATGAAGGAAAACTGAGCTGACCTGCTTTATAGCGTAGCATTTATGGTTCATTACTGTGTGGAAGATTATGTCCTCATTCCTTCACCTTTTCCTCCCAGGCAGCCAGACATTCCTGTTCGATTAATACTTTTGTAGAATTTTTACAGGTGTTACGCTTTGCTTTGGCTGTTTTTCACTTGTTCAGATCTTATCAATAATGTTTTGTTGGTTTTGTGTGTTTCCAGCTGGAGTTCTGGACCGTGTACACCGGTATGTTGGTTAAACATCAGACCTGGCCTGCTAAATAAGGTTTAATAACAGGATTTTATAATGAAGAAAAAAGATAAAGTAGTAATTTACTCTCAAACAGCTCATGTTTATGAAAACTCCAGGACAGGTTGTTTGTTGAGCATCCTGAGGAATCCTGAGATTCTTTGACTTGACTTGACCTCTAAGCTGATCAGAAACCTCTCTGATGAATCGGGTTGACAGAAGATAAAGTTCCTAAAATTGCTGATACCGATATCAAAAACTGTGGATAAAGATCATAAACTTGACAGAATCCTGGTAAACATTTGGGTTTTGATTTGGAGTATCGTTTTTCTTCATGCAGCATCCCTGCAGCTCACAGCTGACATAATAACCGGCTATTTAACTGACTAATTATTTTAAAACAATAGCTGAACTAAGTCAGAAAAAGAATATCTGAAACATTAATGCATGAAGACACTGATCCAAACATGGGGAAATGAGTCTTAATGCAGTAATGCAAAAAATAAGCTGCCAGATGGTTTTGGGTTTGACCTCCAACAGTTTCTAGAATGATCTGTGGGAAATCAATGGTTTTCAACCTGAAACAGAGAAAATAGAAGCTCAAGAAGACCCGACAGGTCTTCAGTAGCTGATGTTGTTCTGTCCTCTCCGCCCTGGTGCTGTGATCTGTGTTTCAGATGGGAACCAGTGTCAGTCCAACATGTGTGTTCATGGCCAATGTGTGGATCAGTACCAAGGCTACAAGTGCCTCTGTTACCCTGGATACGAAGGCAAATACTGCGAATACAGTGAGTCTGACCTTCTGTCTGTGGGACCTATGAGGGGTTCACACCTGGTTTTAGGGTTCAGTTGAGAATCAGGAGGATGTTGGGATGAGAAGTGTGAATAAACAGATCAGTATTCCTTTCAAACTTATTTGAAAAGCTATCATCTTTAACCACATTACAACATAAACATAACATTTCTGAAGATTTACAGTCAATTATTCAGAAGGAACTTTCTTATTGTGTGAAATACCTCCAGATTTTAGTCCAGATTCAAAAATTCACCTCCTCATAGGAATATTTCTACTTTCTGAAAGAACAGAAGCTAAAAATCTTAAATGTTTCGGTTTCCACAGAAAATCTAGAAAATTATCCTACTCAGTTCTAAGTATACTATTTTAAATAAGTATACCATTTTTTTTTTTTGCCATTACTGTACAGTCTCTTATTTCCTATTTTTTATTATATTTTACCTATGTGTGAATTTGCATGCTTCCATTTTTCCTCCCATTGCTGCTGGCACAATAAAAGGTTATTACGTCCGCCAAGGAGGCCGTGTCTTTGTTAGCGTTGGTCTGTTTGTAAAATATCTCAAAAGGTAATGAACGGATTATGATGAAATTTTCAGACAAGGTGCAGACAATTCGGACAAAGAACAGATAATTAGATTTTGTTGGTGATGCGGAGTCAGACTATGGTGAGTTCCCACATGGTTCCTCACCATGTCAGCAGCTGACCTTAGCCTTGGTGGGGGTCTGCACTCTCTGAGGACTTTTCTAGTTGCTATTTTATTCTATTTATCAGAAACAGAAAGGCTAAAAAAAATTGCATTTCTGAAACTAAACAAAAATACAGAAATGCCAACTTAGATTGTATCTTAGCTCAGAGTTCCTGTTAAACAGATACGGCATATTTACAGATTATCTGCAAATAAAACACAGCCCGCTCTGATTGGTCAGTTTCAGTGTCCTGAAGAAGAACCATCAATGCCCTTCAGTTCTGCTAGTTCTTAAAAAACACGTTTTTCTCTAATTATCACTAATTCTGTCACCAATAATGTCTTGAAGTTGGCCAAACATTTCAGCTTTAGCTGTTTAAACTTCTGCAGAATAAATGTGACTCAAAATTTGTCATGAGAAAAAATGCCCACAGTTTCAAGAACAACATTAAGGAACATTTCTCTAGCTTCTCATGTAACCTGAGAAAGAGGCTTTTTCTGTAACTTTTTAAAGTTTTATACCTTTAGCAAACATCTTGTCTATACCTTATAGAATATAATATGTTGCACCACCTGCTGACCAGATTACACAACCTGCCAAATTTATCTCAAACCACGGTCGCAGAAATGACTCCATGACATGAAAGCAAGCATTTATTTCAAGGCTGTTTTTTTTTTTTCTCTGATGTATGTTAGTTAATGCTTGACTTTTTAAACTGTCACTGAATTTTTAAGACCAAATGAAAGATCCATCCCTTGTTGCCATTCAGATTTAACAGCCACAAACTGCTCGATGGATAACGGCGCCTGTGACCACGTGTGTGCAGAGAGCGAGGACGGCCAGAGGAGGAGCTGCAGCTGCTTGAAAGGATACAAACTCAATAATAACTCCAGGAAATGTAGCCCGACCAGTAAGAACGCACAAAAAACTTTAACCAAACTATGTTCTGCCTCAGATTGCTTTGTACAGACGGGTAGGAAGACTCTGATGATATGTTAATACAACAGTTAAGCGACACTGATCTGGATATTTTTCTAAACTGATGGATTTTTTACTGTTTTGGAAAAAAACATTTTACACAATCTCTGGCATTTAATTCTGCAATACATATAACCCACCAGCAGGTGGAGAAACACAGACATTAACAAAAAGAAATTATCAGCATGGCTAAACCAGTGCTAGGCTAAAGATAGTGCTGTTATGTTACATTTACTTAATAAAAGTAGAAATATGACGTCAGAATGATGTCACACCCGTCCAACCTTGTTCCAGATGCAAACTGGGAAACCAGTGGGTCCTGCAAACTGTTGAGCACAGAAACCAGACCAACCACTATTTGCAATAAAAGCGATAACTAACCTTATAGTTTATGCTTTTAAACACCACAGTGAATAAATCAGGAGTTACAGACTGACAGAAGAGCAAATTACATGTTTACGTCTGCAACTGTCACTGTGTTTTACAAGCAGTCATATAGCAGTCATATTGGGCTTAGAGGTCAGGATTTGTGAAAAATATACCAACTTTAAGTGAAACAGGAATGCAGCATGTTTATCGATGTCAGGGGTGTCCGAAGTCGGTCCTCAAGGGTCGGTGTCCTGCATGTTTTAGATGTTTCCCTGCTTTAACACACCTGATTCAGTTGATTGCAGTTTAGCAAAAGCCTGTTAATCAGCCATCAATGGAAATCAGGTGTGCTGAAGCAGGGAAACATCTAAAACATGCAGGACGCCGGCCCTTGAGGACCTACTTTGGACTCCCCTGACTAGATCTAATTGAATAAAACTTTTACAGTTAGCGCATTCAAAATTAAGTCAAAAACATGAATCCATTGTTGCACCATGCATTCAGAGATGAAGTAGTCGACATAAATATCTGCTAAAATATTTCATCTTTCATTCTGCAGGAACCTCATCTTGTGGTCAGATTCTGATCAACAGGTCACTGTACAGCAAGCCTGTGGGCGGCCCGCTGCCATGGACGGTCGGAGGAGAGGTGGGGAAAAAGGGGGAGAGTCCCTGGCAGGTAGCCGACCAACACCTATCAGTGAAATACATTCAAAGGTGGCTTAGGTGGTAAGGGTTCGTCCTGTAACCGGTGGGTTGCCAGTTTGATCCCCCGCTCCATCCGTCTCAGTCATTGTGTCCTTGGGCAAGACACTTGACTTGTCTTGCCTGCTGATGGTGGTCAGAGGGCTCGGTGGCACCAATTGTATGGCAGTGGGGTGGGCTCATTGTCCCTGAGCTTACCCCACTGCATGGCACTGTCACACCAGCTCTCCGTTATAAGAGTCCAGGTTCCTGACCCTTTTGAAACTTCTCCAAGCTCTTTTAATATAGGCTATAGACTCTGCTGGGTGTCCCCGCTTAACAACGTCAACCCAACCACATCATCTGCAAAAAGAATAGAAATCCCAAGCCTTCCAGACTACAGATGCCCAGCCTCTTGGCTACAACAAGAAACTCCATAAGTGGAAGAGTTCAAACAGATCAGATTTATTACCAGTGATGCCAACCAAGCTCTCTGCATGGTTGTGTGGTGTTGGAACAACGAAACAGACACGTCACTGGTCTGTTGTGTGACAAAGAGAAATGAGTCCAAAAGGAGAAGCTTTCAATTTGCCAAACAATTACCAATGTAAACATCTGAAATATGCTTCCTGACTGGCTGGAATCATGTTTGAGGTGACAGTGGGATGCTCTGTTACTTTTAGAGGAGCTTAAAGTTACTGCCCCTCTGCATCAACAAGAGCCAGTTGAGCTGGTTTAAGGTTGTGGGGAGGATGTCTTCTGGAGACCTTTAGAAAGTATTTTGTACAGGTGAGCAGAGACGGAGATAAAGACAGCTGAAGGTGATGAAATTGAGTTACTTTAAAAACGTTCTGCAGTACAGATTTGTAAGTGAACAAAATAAAAATCTAAAACGTGTCAGAAAATATGACAACAGGATAAATTATGTGTGTTTCAAACTTCTCCCTTTTAACTCTAAAGGATTTTTAATCTGATTCAGCTGGTGGTGTTTAGTCTAAAATCTCCTAAAGCGGAGTAGATCACTGCAGTTTAAAATTGGGTAAAAAGAACACAAAACCTCAGCAAAGTTAAATATTTTAACAGTTTGTTTGATGGCCAGTTTTGGGAGTGTACCTGTTAATATTTTATCTTTCTTTACATTTAGGTGCTGGTATTGAATGCAAGAGGTGCTTTTCACTGTGGAGGAGTCCTAATTGGTGAGAACTGGGTCCTGACGGCTGCCCACTGCCTTGAAAACAACTACAAATTCAGCGTACGACTAGGTGAGCTCTTGGTCTGCAGACACACAAATATGGAGCACACAAACTCATCGAATTGATTCAATTATCCACTGGAAATTAAATAATGCAAAAGAAACAAACTGAATTTTTTGTGTAGCTTTTGAATTCTCTTCTTTTTATAACAGATCAGTAGGTTTTGTATTTGATTTCTGCATCTTTCATACGACATGTTTTTCTTTTATTCTCACACCAACCTTGGGACACATATAAGTCATGTAACATAAGTTGAAAACCTTAAGCTGCTGTCAGACAGTTTGCTGTAACCTTTTTACACTGGTGTTTTATCATCATTATTTTTCAAAAGTATCAACTGATTAATTAAAAATTACATTTCAACGCTTGATGAGTGCCCCCAAGTGGTCAGATAATTATTAAGCAAATTAATCATCGTAAGCTATGGCATAAGTTTCACTTTTATTTTCAGGCATCTGACATCTCGAGGTGAGTGAGGCCTCTGCATAGCATAGTGTGACATTGAGTGATCTGATTACTGGTACGTGGCTGCAGTATTTCAGTTGCAGTTGCCTCAGTTTTGTCACAGTGGTGCATATGTGCAGTAAACATTCACATGTGAGAAAAAGTTTCCCCCTGTCCAAAATTCTGTAGCTACCAGGTTTATCTAGTCATAAAAATTGCATATTGTGCTGTTTTAAATGCATAGGTTGGCATTGTGGGAGCATCCTTTTACTAAGACAGCATGTCTTTCACTGTTATTGAAACAAAAGGCTAAGATCCAAAATGGGACAGGGTATTAGTAACTTAACACTTTGTTGACCATTAGATCATGATATTTTTTTCCCAGGTGACTATGAGCGAATGAGAAATGAAGGCACCGAGGTGTTGCTACGGGTCGCGGAGATCTTCAAACATCCCAAATACAACACTAGAACGGTTGATAATGACATTGCCCTGCTGCGCCTGCAAGCTCCGGCCCCTTTCTCCAGATACATTGTCCCCATCTGCTTACCTGGGCGTCCCTTGGCCGAGAAGGTGCTCCACCTTAACGGCACCACCGCCGTGGTGACAGGCTGGGGTAAAGATGACAGCGGGAAGCATAGCTCAGCACTGAACGTCATAAAAGTCCCACTGGTCAATCACACTTTTTGCAGCCAGCAAATGTTTCCCCACGAACTCTCCAGCAATGTCCTGTGCGCTGGGATCCTGGGTAAGAGAATTGATGCCTGCGAGGGAGACAGCGGTGGGCCAATGGTCACTCTGTACCGGAACACCTGGTTCCTGATCGGCCTGGTGTCATGGGGTGATGGTTGCGGCATGACGGATAAGTTTGGCATCTACACCAAGGTGTCCAACTACAACGAATGGATCAACCAAGTACAGGAAGAATGGGACAGAACACATAATCCTCAATAATATTGAAGCACCTACACCTTAAACAAATGATCCCGTCTGCTCCGTTAAACCCAGAGAAATCACTCAACACATCAATGATGATGTTAGACATTTTGTTAAATAAACCTGTTAACCTTAAAGAGGCTTCAGTTTGTCTGTTTTACTCCCACTGACCTTCATACATCAGCAAGTGGTGCAGATGATGAAAGATGGATCATACTAGTCCTTAAAACTCAAACCCATACGGTGCAGCGACAAGAACAAAACTCTGATTACTGACCAGCTGATTGAGTAGAATCATATTACCGGCTGCAGATGTTAGACTGTTACTTTGCAGCAAAAAAGTTGTGGGTTCAACCCCTAACCGGGGAGTTTCTGCACAGAGTTTGTATGTTCTCCCTGTGTATGCAAGGGTTCCTGAATGGTACTTTGGTTTCCTTCCACAGCCAAAACACCTGCATGTTAGGTGGCTGTTTGTGTCTGAGATGGACTAGTGACCTGTACAGGGTGTAACCCACCTCTTCCCAGGGACACTATAGATGGTGTTTGTACTTGATTCAGTATCAAACGAGAGAGAGTAAGGCTTTCCCCTACATATCAAGCACTTCACTCAGTCCCCGTCATAATGTGATCTCTGTGGTAAACTAGCTGCTCCGAATTATTTACACTCTGTAGATGGTTATCCTATATTTAAGTCTCCGACATTTATTTTGGGATGTTTTATACAGTTTTGGCTGTATTACAAACTAAACTGAACCCAAGCGAACTCCTAAGAAAGAAAGTAAAAACAGTTTAAAAAGATAATTTAAGTAAATTGAATTTTTTTAACTAATCTGGATAAACAACTAACTTTGGCAACAGCAGCGTCCTCTCACCCTGTTTACATAATGTTGTGCCTTTAGGTTTGCCGTACATCATTTTAGTGTGAATAGAATAGGACAATGAACAGTGATGATCAACATTATGCCACCTTCCTGAAGACTTTAAGCTGCCTGTCTACCGAAAAATAATAACTGTAAGCCAAAACCAATAGTACCAAATAAACCGATCTGATGACGATCCACTGAGGTAAAACTATGGGTATAAACAGGGTCAAATAAACAATAAATAACTACATTATTAATCACTGATCAGGACAGGATCAATAAGTTTCTTAAGATCGGGAGCTCTTAAGATCGGGACCCAAATGGCTCTGACATCTTCTCCATTTAACACCACCTGTGGCCGAGGCCCTGCTACTAAACCAACATCTTCCAAATGCTGCAGACCTCCACCACCTCCTAATCTATCTCCTCCTAATCAGGACCTTCAAATCACTTCTCTGTGATACAGTCTGGGCCCCAGTGGTGACTCTATCAGAAATGATCATGTCCAGGAAAAACTTGGGCCCCTAATAGGAGATAGTTGTAAAATCTCTGTGCTAATATGTGACAGAAAGAACGAAGCTAAAAGGATAAGAGACGTAATGAACAATCAACAAAAGCCATAAACTGTCAGGTACAACCAGACACAGAGTTAATATCAGCAACTAAGTCATATAAACTGGCTTTATTGAACATTAGATCTCTGTCAGGAAAATCATTTTTAATCAATGACTTCATTACTGACCATGATCTTGATGTTTTTAACAGAAACATGGTTCCATGAATTTAATGAAGCTCCCATTCTGGTAGAGTCAACGCCTCCGAACTACAGTTTTCTTTGTGAGAGCAGACAGCAAAGAAAAGATGGAGGGGGGGGCCGCTTTGTTTATAGATTTATTAGAGTGTAAAAAAGTTTTCCTGGGCATATCTGACTCTTTTGAATAGTTGGGTCTCCAGGTAAAGAGCCCGGTCCGAACCATGTTCTTGAATATTTACAGGCCTCCTAAGTCCTAAACAAACTTTATCAGTGATTTTAATGAGCTTTTATCTGTGATATGTGTTGATTATGACTGTTTAATTACTGTGGGAGACTTCAACATTCACATGGACAATCCGGAAGACAGAAGTCCAATAGATCTATGTGACACTCTTAGAAATGTTGGTTTGACTCAACATGTTAAACAGCAAACGCACAAACAGGGACATATTTTGGACTTGATCATCACTAAGGGTCTAAACATTTCCAAGGTGTCTGTAACTGATGTTGCCCTATCTGACCACTTTTCTGTTATTTTTGAAAGCATCATGACTCAGTTTGCCAAAGAGACATGATAAGAAAACGCATCTTTAAGGACGGTGCTGCTGAAACCTTTAACCAGATTTACTCTTCTACCTCCATTTTGCCCTGTAACACTGTAGATGAGCTAGTAGATAACTTTCATTCTAAAATCTCAGACATCATTGATTCAGTTGCTCCAATTAAAGTGAAAGTCGTTTCTGGGAAGAAAATGTCTCCATGGAGAAGTGCTCCACCAGTCAGAAGTGAAAGAAAGGAGTGTTGAAAAGCTGAACGCAGGTGGAGAAAGACTGGACTCCAGGTTCACTATATTATCTATAAAGAAAGACTATACAGATATAACCTACAGCTGAAAAATGCAAGGGAATCTTTATTTTCTGTATTTCAGCAGTTAAACAACTTCCTAACAACGACCAACCGCTTCGATGTCTTCCAGTCAGGCTTCCTGCTCACCACAGTACAGAGACTGCTCTTGTCAAGGTGTTCAATGACATCCGTATAAATGCAGACTGTGGAAGAACCACAGTGCTGGTATTATTGGACCTTAGTGCAGCATTCGACATTGTTGATCACTCCATTTTATTAGAGCGCCTGGAAAACTGGGTCGGCCTTTCTGGTACAGCACTCAATTGGTTTAAATCCTACTTGAAGGACAGGGACTTTTTTGTGTCAGTAGGTAACTTTACATCAGAGACCACAAAAATCACATGTGGCGTTCCCCAAGGGTCCATCTTAGGGCCCCTCCTATTCAATATCTACATGCTCCCCCTAGCTCAGATTTTAATAAACAACAACGTAAGTTAATGTCAGGTTTAACCAACCTAACAATATTTAAACAACACAGAAAAGAAGAGAGAGACAAAGTATTAGTTATTTACTCGTACGAGGAGAACGGTCAGAGATATGTTCAGTTACAAGTCCCCAACCATTCTGAACAACATCTCTCCGAACCCCCTTTTTATTTAGGATTGTCACTAGTTACAATGAACATTAATCTCTAAAGGATGGGAAACAACAACTGCATCATAAACAGGTCATACACTCCTTTATCTTTTAACAACATCTTTCCCACAGTCTCCTCCAACTTTGCAGGGTCAGCTCTGGCCTCTTGTTCAGTGCAATCAGCCCCTCTTTATGACCTCCTCAACTGGACTGCTTCCTTTCTCGCAAGCTCAGCTCCACTTTATGACCTTAACCTGCAGACAACATTACTCACACACATCTTGAATGATTATAAGATAAAATAGTCAAGTTAAAGAATAGGAGAAAATATAAGATAAATCTATATTCAATTATTCCAACATTTCCCCCCTGTATATCTTATATCTGCTCATATTCTCATATCACTTAACAGCCACTTCTGTCACATTTTTTAACTGTAAGATTATTTTTATGAGTACAAAGACAATTATACTCAGAGGTATTTACTGACATTTAAATCATAGAATCATATAGAAATGGATCTGCATACAGGTCAGAAAAGTGGTCAGTCCCATCCTCGTCATCTTCATCATCCTGATGTTTAAATAACGGATAGAGTTGGGTAACTCTGTTTTCCATAGGAGAAATAGCTGTGGTGATGAGACGGTTAACAGAGTACAAAAGCAGGGCATTCAACAATATCCACACAATGTCAAAATTGCAGCAAACACTGCAAAGGAAATTATTACTGATGATAGTAAAATGTTATACTTCCCAAACACATCCAGCCAGGAGTCCCACATCGAGGCGTCTACTCCATAATGCTCTTTCATTTTGCCATTTAGAGATCTCAAACCTTCTATGGCTTTCATTTGGCTGCCATCAGCCAGCAGCAGTGTTGTTAGGTATGAATGTGCAAAATTTTTCTCCAAAAATAGCACAAACGTCTCCTTTTTCAGCTGACAACATGTCCAAAGCAATTCTATTCTGGAATGCTATCAGGGAAGTTGAAGCCAATTAGTCATGGACAGTTCAAACCCGCTTTGTGTCCAATTTCCTAGTTTTTGAACATTGTAATGAATATAGTTGATCCTGTCTACGTTTCTGTTCAACGTACACCACCAACAGATACTTGATTCAAATCTTGCAGCTACTTGATCAGTTAATTTATCTTCATCTATAGCATCTATGTACGTAGAGTCTTCCTCAGTCTGCCAAGCTGCTTCTCTGCACTTCCTATCACGCCAATCATGTGGATTTAACACTAAATAGTCCATCTGTTACTTCATCTACTAACATAGGATATAATCATAAAGTAATTAAGCACAGAATCCTGTTACGTTTGAAGGTGATCAATCATACAACCACCACCAAATATCTCCTCTAGAGACTAGTTTAAAATACTTATTTACTTTTACAATTGTAATACACCATACTGCAATGAGATTTCCCAATTTATTACCTCTCTCTGTCATATTTATACATGTATAGTTTCCAGTGGTGACTCGCTTATGGAAAACTGATTTATCCTTATCTGCTCTAATTACAGGAAAAACAGAATCCCAGTGTTGACACATTTCATTAAATTAGTTTGATTCATTACTTCCATCATACAGAGTTGTGGTATCACAGCTGGAATTAGCCTGGGACCCAAACACACAACACAATCTCTTTCTCTACCATCAATAACCAGTTATTATTTGTTCCTGATACTCCAGTAATAACCTGGAACTTAGTCATCTATGGTTAACTTTCCTAACATAATTTTCACTCTCTTCGCTTTGTTACCTGGATTACATTATCAGCTTTATGGAACTTAAACAACTTCTTTTAATAACTAGCATAAGCAGTGGTGCCCCACTCTGGTGTCCAATTATTCCCTTCATCAGCTATCATCATGGACCATGAGGTGTCTCTTCTATCATTAGTTAAGTACCATTTATAACTTCTATAATCCTGTCCTTTCCTTCCTCATTTAGTCAAGCTAATGAGTGGATCAGCACCACAGCTATGGTTTTAGATTTCACGCACACTTGAATACCATAAGTATAAGAAGTTTGTTTAGTGCACATAGTTAGGTTATCTTACCTACCTTGGTTTAACGCTACTTGTTTCATATAACTCATAACAGATGTTGTTACATTCTGTTTTATCTTGACTGGTTTCCAGAAGTACCAGAAAAATAAAAATCAATATAAGAAAAAAATATATATATAACCACCCAGCATCGGAAAGCATTGTTCATCCATCTAGAAATCATTTTGGCTGAAAGTTTGACTCCTCTAAGTGGTTCCAGTGTCTTAATTGTCTTCACTGACTTTCGGATCTCTCCAGCCTCTAAATGTCTGGGTCCACCCTATTATCAGTCTATAAATCACTTCCCCTGACGGAGCTTTCAACCAAAATGATCTTTTTACAATGTATAAGGTGAATCCAGGTTGATCTCTCAGTTATTTTACTGCTGTAGGAGTGGTTAATAATACCTAATATGGATCCTCCCATTTAGGTGAAATACCAATGTTTCTTCTTTACACTCCTTATTAACACCCAGTCTCCTGGTTCCACTAGTTAGTTTTCCTGCTGGGAAATAGAACATTCCTCATTAGCTTAAATTTATTTCTGTTGGTTTTCTAACATACTCCTCATATAATCAACTAGGTTAGCTTCTTCATCTAACTCCCACTGATTTTTAAACTGTGGTAATCTGTATGGTCTTCCACATAACATTTCATAGGGTGTTAACCCTGAGGTGCTTGTAATATTTAGTTGGAAATAGTTCTATCCATTTAGAAAATGCATTTATAATGACTAAACAAAACTTTTTCCCTTCACTGTGATTTAACTCAATAAAATCCATATGAATTGTTTGAAAAGGGTATCTTAGTTTTGAAAATTGTCCCCTTTGTTGTCTTAAATTCCCTTGTGAATAATGTTTTACACATGCTAAACATGTTTTACAAAAATTGTTTTTAATAAGAATTTTTAGAATTTAATCAATATGTTATATAATATTAATATATCTGTCCTACTATTCCTCCCTGTTGAGACATTATGAAACACGATGGCTCAAATATTGCTTCCATTTATAGGTTCTTTGGTAGGACAGGTTTATTATCTGGTCAAATATAGTTTTCATCTTTTAATTCAGCTCCATGTTTTTTCCACATTTCTATCTCCTGTAGTGAGCTTTATTGTTGCATCTTTTCTAACACTATATCCATTGTCACCAATACATATCCTGTTTGTGTCTTCTCCCTCTCATCTTTTTAGAGAAATCATTCACATAAACTATTTTGTGATCCTGCAAATCACTTCTAATTTTTTTATTTATTTATTTATTTTTCTACTAATTCTGCAGTATTAATGCAGGAACTGCATGGGAAACTCTTAAAGTTAAAAGGTTAAACAACACTATTGCAGCACTGCAACTGTCATTTTAGGCAGCAATTACAGCTCTCACACAATATGGTTGCACACACGCAACACTATCTAGTTTTGAAAAGAAATAGGCTATTATTTTCATTTTATCTCCATGTTGTTGAACCAGAACTGAAGTCATAAAATGTCTCTTGCAATCTATAATCTGAACAAACGGTTTACTATAGTCTGGTAATGCTAAATCAGTACTGCAAACTAGAACTTGTTTTACGTTGGTAAATGCTTCTTCAGCTTCTACACTCCATTTCAATTTAGACGTCATTTTCAGCTCTTCCTCATACATTAATTTGTTTAATGGAGCTACTATTTCTACATAATTTGGCACCCAGTTTCTACAATAATTAGTTAGTCCAAGGAAGGACATTATTTGCTTTTTTGTTACTGGTTTTAGAACTTGTAATATTGCAGTCTTTCTTTCTTCTACTATTGTGCGTCCCCCTGCGCTAAGATTGTGACCTAAGTATTTAACCTCATTTTTACACAATTGAAGTTTCTTTTTACTAACTTTGTCCTTCTTCTGCTAAATGTTTTATTAATGCTATTGTGTCATTTTTACAGGTCTCCTCATCAGGAAAGGCTAATAGCACATCATCAACATGTAGTAAAACCTGACTACCTCCTGGAGGATCAAACTTGGCCATACTTGCACTCATTACCTGAGAGTATATAGTTAGACTTTCATAGTAACCTTGAGGTAGTCTGGTATAAGTATATCTTTGTCCCTCAAAGGTAAATGCAAACCAGAACTGCCTATCATTCCTGTTGATGGAGCTTATTTTTTAACTGGAAAAATGGGGGTGTTACATGGTGAATCCTCACATTTTATTAACACCCCTGCAGTTATTAAATCCTTTATTACTGGTTTTATTCCTTCACAAGCATCATATTTCAAAGGGTATTATTTATTCTGGGCCTGTATTCTGTTTTTGCTCTAATTTGGACAGGTAATGCTCCTTTACTAAACCCACATCAGTTGGGTCTTTTGACCATAACTTATCAGGGACTTCATTCAAAAACTGTTCCTCCTGTTCAGTAAGGAATATTTCTCATTGTTGTTTTGTATGCAAATGTATCCCTTCCTGCACTGTCACTGTTCAAAATAATAATTTTCTAATTAATCCTGTGGATGCACTAGTTTCTGTATTCATTATTGTTACAAACCAGTCTGTGACATCTTTTCCCCTCTGCACTATTCTTCCCATCCTGCCACTTGAGTTCTTTATCCTTGAATAAAGATATTTGTGGAGGTGACCAGATGTTGCAGAGCTTCCTAGTGTCTTCCTCTAACACTACTTCAGCAACTGAGGTACTCTTCCTATCTGTATAAACATAAGTTACCATGACTTTTATAGGGGTTACTTTATTTAATACTTCTTCATAAATGTTATCTTGTCCAGGAGTATTTTTATACCACATGGTAATATGTAGATCATCTGGTGTCATCTGATCTTGTAGTTGAGTAATAACATTTCTTCCTTCTGTTAGTAAAGCTGTCCCTACGTCTAGGGGTGGCTTATTCAGAACATCCAGTTAATAGTGGTAATAAGGTGGTCCTACTCCTTTTTTAACATCAACACCCTGATGTTATTTGTCTGTAATCTCCTCTGCTCACTCCTCTCTGACCCCTGCGGTTTTTTGTCCTCTGCCTCTAAATCTTTTTTCTCTTCCTCTGTTGTTTTAATAATAAATCTGCTCTTCTTCTTCTTCTTCTTGCTGAAAAAAAAAGGTGTTGCCTATTTATTTATGTATTTATTTATTTTTCCTTCATAACTTTTTCTGCATGGAGGGCATGATTAACATAGTCTTCTAGATTTGCTGTGGGGAACCCTATAAAATGTCTCCTTACCCAGGTATTAATTGCATCCCTGGAACCAGCATGTAGTGCATTTTTTAACTGCTGTCAATAAGCTCCTTGCTTCTTGTAGACCACTATGTATTTTAAACATTTTGTCAGTCTAATCCTATATTCTTCAAAAGGTTATTCCTCTTTTTGTTTCACTCTGGCTGTTAAAAAGAGTAAAATATTTTCTAAGGTTACTCAAAGAAAAAACCGTGTCATGCCATGAACCTCCGTGACACGCTGTATCAACAGCCTTCAGCGTCTGAAAACAATAATAATAAAAAATAAACACAAATAAAACATACATGAGGTACAGCCATGGTGGGGATGGATTTATTCACCAAAGGGACTCATTTTAGCCCATCTTATCCTGTCAAACCTCCTCAGATCTTTGGTACAAAACAAAAACTTTCCACCTACTCTTTTACTCCCCTTCTTTTGTCCTGCTGTTTTACTTTGCAAGTCTATCAAAAATTACTTCTTAGCCCTCTGACCTTTTCTGCTTTCCACAAAAACGTCCATTCTTGTCTCCTGCATCACATCTCTCTCTCTTTAGTTACTTTTAAGCAATAATCTACATCCTCATAACCTTCTTTGTCCATTTTTCTTAAATCATGTTTACTTTTAATGTACTTTTAATTATTGCATCCTATAGATCACCTAATTTTTTAGAGTTTAAACGACCATCATAATGATATGTGGTTATCCATTTATCTAAATATTTTAATTTTAATATTTTAATTTGATCCTGTGCTTCCATAAATTTCCAATCTTTACATTATTATTCATTTTTTAGTTTATTCTTACTAGCCCTTTTTCCCATGTTTTTTTTATTTTTATTTCAATTTAATCCAGCATATAAATACCTAGGGTATTCTAAATGCTGGATTATTCTGCTCAGTAGGGTGACAGAAAAATCTCCTTTTGTGGTAATTCTCACTTCAACTCTTTCGAGTGGAGAATTCTTGCCTTTGCTTCCACAAAAGTTAGTCACTTACAATCCCACTGCTTTTGGTATGAGGTAAAACCTAGTGGTTTAAATCCTCCATTTATTTCTCACATGCACACATTTAAACACGGATTTTACTTAGTATTTTTTTTGTTGTTTAAAATACTTAAACGCAGATTTTACTTAGTATTTTTTTTGTTGTTTAAAATACTTAAACGCAGACTCCGCCGTTCTGGAAACACGGAATTTTAGTATTACTTTCTTAATACTTAAGAGGACTCTGTCGTCCCCAATAACCTCGGAATTTTCAGTATTTTTACTAATACTTTAAACAGGACTCCGGCGCACTGCTGTTACCTGTTAGGGCCTAGGTTCACAGGGTTTCACTTCACGTAATGACCCCCAGTCATTCGTCACACTTTTGTTTTAAATCCAGATTCAACTCACCACTTTGTCCTCTCTTCTCTCTCTCAGAGTTCCGTCAGCCGTCAGACTCCAGCGGGCGGGCCGAAATCCAGTCCCGGAAAGGGTCTGTGTGTCTTCCTGTTGAAAACAGCCGTGCGCACGGTCTTTTCCTGGAGTCTACCGACCCGCTGGAACCATCAGGCGTAGTTGGAATCCGGCTCGAAGGACCAAATTAATGTCAGGTTTAACCAACCTAACAATATTTAAACAACACAGAAAAGAAGAGAGAGACAAAGTATTAGTTATTTACTCGTACGAGGAGAACGGTCAGAGATATGTTCAGTTACAAGTCCCCAACCATTCTGAACAACATCTCTCCGAACCCCCTTTTTATTTAGGATTGTCACTAGTTACAATGAACATTAATCTCTAAAGGATGGGAAAACAACAGCTGCATCATTAAACAGGTCATAAACTCCTTTATCTTTTAACAACATCTTTCCCACAGTCTCCTCCAACTTTGCAGGGTCAGCTCTGGCCTCTTGTTCAGTGCAATCAGCCCCTCTTTATGACCTCCTCAACTGGACTGCTTCCTTTCTCGCAAGCTCAGCTCCACTTTATGACCTTAACCTGCAGACAACATTACTCACACACATCTTGAACGATTATAAGATAAAATAGTCAAGTTAAAGAATAGGAGAAAATATAAGATAAATCTATATTCAATTATTCCAACAGTTATCATAACTATGCAGACGACACACAGCTATACGTTACGATGTCACCAGGTGACCATGAACCCATTCAAGCGCTGGGTAAATGCTTAGAAGAAATCAATGCTTGGATGTGCCAAAAGTTTCTTCAGCTGAATCAAAACAAAACTGAAGTAATAATCTTTGGACCAAAGGAAGAGCGTTTAAAAGTTAGCTCACAGCTTCAGTTAATACAGCTAGAAACCACCAGTCAGGCTGGAAACCTGGGTGTAGTGATGGACTCAGACCTGAACCTTCAGAGGAACATAAAGACAGTAACAAGGTCAGCCTTCTATCACCTAAAGAACATCTCCAGGATTAAAGGACTAATGTCTCAGCAGGACCTTGAAAAATTAATTCATGCGTTCATCTTTAGTAGAATTGATTACTGCAACGGTGTCTTCACAGGTCTGCCTAAAAAGTGGATCAGACAGCTGCAGTTGATCCAGAACGCTGCTGCCCACGTCCTCACTAGAACTAAGAAAATGGAGCACATCAACCCGGTTCTAAAGTTCCTACACTGGCTCCCTGTAGCTCAGAGAATAGACTTTAAAATACTTCTGTTAGTCTATAAATCACTGAATGGCTTAGCACCAAAATACATTACAGACTTGTTGTCAGTGGATCAACCACCCAGACCTCTCAGGTCTTCTGGCCCAAATCTACTCTGCAGAACCAGAACCAGAACCAAACATGGAGAAGCAGCTTTTAGTTCTTATGCTCCACTAATCTGGAATAAACTCCCAGAAAACTGTAAAAGCGCCGAAACCCTAATTTGCTTTAAATCAAGATTAAAAACTTATTTGTTTAGAGCGGCCTTTGACTGGGCCATCTAAACATTATTGGTTATGTTTTCAGTCCAACTTTCATTTAATTTTCTTATCCATCATTCTATTCTCTTTATTTTATTTTTATTTTTTTAAATTACCTCTGTTGTTTGATTTTCTGTATCACTGTAATGTTTTTCCTTATGTTCAGCGCCTTGAGTGCCTTGTTGCTGAAAAGCGCTACATAAATAAACTTGACTTGACTTGACTTTATTATCATTTCATTCTGTTAAAACAGCGGCGTACAGTTTCTTAAAGGGACGGCATCACATTCACATGGTAAGTTCACTCAAGGCATTTACTCTAGTTGTACATTGAAAAGTATTGCTTTAAATCAAGCTGAATAAAGACACACCTGAAATATGGAATAGCAAGTCACATTAACATCTGTAGATGCGTCAGATTCATTAAATATTTCACAAACTGAACTCACTGAGTTTATTAATAACCCGAATCCACAACTGTTTACATCTTTCAATGTTTTCAACCAGAATCCACTAAAACATGAATATTTTCAGCAGGTGGTTCTGCTAATCTGACTTTTTATCCGTTTCTTTTTACAGTTTAAGACTGAAGCAGTGCTGAGTCAACAACAAGAAGCTCTGAAACGCTGCCTGTTTCAGCTTTTACATTTGTGCTTTTGATTAAATGTGTGAGACGTTTCAGATCCTGTTAATGAAATCGGCTCCGACAGGGATGGTTTCTGACTGATCAGTTTGACATTTCTAATTTAGATTTGTAAGATATGTGGATAGATTTCTTAATGCATTAAACTTTGTCTGATTAAGCACAGAAAAACTGTTTTTGTGCTTTCCATAGGAAGTTGAAGTGCTTTAACTAAAGTTCATGCTCAGCCTAAATTTTCCTCTAAAACCAAACCACATCTGAACCAAAATGATCCAGACAACTTATTATTTGTTTGTGATACCTGGCCCTTGTTTAAGAAAAAAACAAATCTAGTTAATTTATCCATGACTGATGCATTTAAATCATCTCTGATGAACTAATTTTTAGTTTCTTGTTTAGTTTTAGAGATTTGCTAAAATAAAGTAAAAAGATTACAGATTACTTCTATACAGTATTATGTATTTCTGTTTCATTAATATTTTTGTCACCTAATTATTTCGTCAGTAACCTACACTAAGATTTATCTCTATATTGTGATTTCGACGAGGTCCTGCTTTCTCCCCCTGGCGTCACTAAACTGTTATTTATTGTTTTATTTAAGCTTTTATCTAAAAAAAATTCTCCTGTTTGCGTCAATATGGGCACCTTGAAGTGATCTGAAGCTTCAGTTTTTAGGAGGACTATTCAGCTGCAACTTCAGTTTCACACGAGCTTTCTTTGAGCTGAATGACAGTATTCATCATCAGGATGTTCCTCTCCTCTTCTTCAGCTCCTCCTCGTATCTCCGCAGCTGAGACATGAAGCCGGGGTTTGGATCCACAACGTGACGAGCTGTCTTCACTCTCTGAGAGAAAACATGGATAATCAACAGGTTTCTATGTGTTCTGTCCGTCAGTTTCAGCAGGATCCGTCAGAACAGATCCGGTTTTAAACAGCTCTGGGTGCTGGATGGATGCTGCCATCTGCAGTTTGTTCAGATAAATAACTGCTCTGAAAACAACACCTTCAAACATCCATAAGCAGGTGGACCGTAGTTGTATTAAACAATAAAGCTGCACAGACATGAACAACAGATTCAACCAATAAGAGGCGGTTAAAATAGAACAGAACCAGACATTATGACAGCCCAAAACTTCATTAATAATTAACATTCGTGATTTCTTGATCATGACATGATTCGGGTTATTTAGATTGCTGTTTTACTCTTTTAGAGATTTTTCTGATTTTCTGTCAGTGTTTCAGTTATTCTTTAAGCTGCATCACTTCAGTCATTCCTTCTCTAAAACTGTGATATTTGTTGACTTATCTTTAAACTTCCCCCCTTTGAAAGGGAACGATGATCAAATATGCTAAATGTGACTTCACTTTATTCCTCCAACTCCTGAGCAGCTCTTTCCTCTGGAACTGGGCCGATTTATCGTTGGTGATCAGGTCCAATTTACTGGGGTTGAAAGGCCTCTGTGCCATCCCCCTTATGTTTAGCTACCTGCATAGACTCTCTATCAGATTCATTCCGGGCCGCTCCAGAACATTAGTATAACTTCCAGTCAAAAGAAACATGTTGGTCAGATTAAAAGATTACAATCTGCCAGGGGTATGAATACTTTGAACATCACTAAAGGGGCGGAAAAGTTCAACATATTTTTCTGAGTTGAATAAAAACAGGGACAGAGTGACATTAAATATTCCTTGTCAGCAGTAACTGGTTCCGTTTCTGTCCGGATCAAGGACACCATGGACATTAAACTGTTTTGCTGCAACTTCATCACAGCCTGGCAGATAGAGCTGCACGGTTCTGCTGATGGCGGCTAACAGCGCGAATAGAACCGCTCAGGCTTTTGTATAATCCTGTAAAATGTGCCCGCCTGCACATTATAAGATATTAAATTACATTTGCTCAGGTCAGAGCTGTGTTACACCTGCTGGTTCTGATGAAGAGGTTACATTAAAAATTTATTCAGGAGCACCGACACCAATTCATATTTATCAAGATTTAATTAGGCAATTTTTTCTACAACAAATGTGCGTTCTAATGTTGGAACATCTGCTTTGCTTCTGTTTGTTCTGCTTTGCTTTGATCCAATCTGGACTCAGAACGGTTCTACAGAACATTTGTGGACGTGGTCACACAGGTCTGGTTGAATTACATACTCAGTCAGAGTATGTAATTCAACCAAACATGAAACCAAACCCCGTGTTCAGGTTCTCTTGGTTTTCTATAAAAATAGGAACATATGCAGATGATTCTGTGATTTTTAGTTGGTCCAGTTCTTCTGAGCACTGGACCTAAGCTGTTCATTGCATTTCAGAACCAACATGAAAAGCAACATTTCCTGGCAACAAAACTTTATTAATGCCATCCTTTGTGATTGCAGTATTGCCAACATTAATATTGCGACAGCAGTTGCAAGTCAATATATAGTGCAGCTCCAGATTGGTGTAATGAAAGATGAGGTACTGGTGTGTCTGGTCTGAGGCGCCCTCACCTGTAAGGCCTCCGTCAGCGTCAGCTTGCGGTGCTTCATCAGGTAGGCGATGCAGATGGTTGCTGAGCGGCTGCGTCCGTTCTTGCAGTAGACAACGCTGCGTCCTCCGCGGTTGGCCTCCTTCTGGATGGCGTCAGCGCAGTGGTCAAAGTGGTGGTAGAGGTCCTCGTTGGGGTCATCGTAGACAGGTATCTGCAGCTTGGTGATGGTGCGGCTGGATGGGAATGGCTGCTGCTTGGACACATTGATGCAGAGCGTCACCGCTTCCTGCTGGATGAGCTCGTCACTGCAGGCTGAACGGGCGTTACTGATGAACAGAGCGCTGGTGACTTTACACAGCTGCAGCATCCTGGTCTGACCCTTGTTGGCCTCCTTACTTAATGTCAGAGTTGCCCAGGTAACAGCAGCCTGGTCAGGAGAGGCATGTGAGTGTTACAAGATGCTTGTTTTTTGCCTCACTGAAGCAAAACTGGAAACAACTGGATCAGTGGTATATGCAGAAAAGAACACCCTGCCTACAGTCAAGCATGGCAGTGGCTCAGTGATGCTGTGGGACTGCATCCCTTCCTCTGATGCTTGAAACCTGCAGTGTGTGGAGGACATCATTGAACCTTCAAACTGGACAGTGATCCCAAGAAACCCTCCAGTGGACCAAGGCATGGTTTCAGAAGAGTTCCTGGAAGAAACTAGAGTGGCCATCATAGTCGTCTGACCTAAACCGCGCAAACCCAAGAATAGTAATGAACTGGAAGCCTCAGGCCATGAGGAGTTAGTTAAGGTTCTGCAGGAACTCTCTGAGAATCTGGTGTCTGTGGATCATGGGTGCAGCAGGTTACTCTGCTAAGTACTAGAGATGCTAGTCATGAAGGTTGAATAATTCTGAGACAGCAGTAGCCGATAAAAGCAGCATTTAGTGTTTAATTTGGAGAAAACGTGTAACATCAGCTGAGCTCTTTAAATCGTTCTGGAATCGTTTATTGCAAACAGCTGAATGTTTTCCCAATGAACCTAATTTGCTGTCAGGGTTGAATAGTTTTCACTGAACTTTAGATGTTTCTACAACATGTTCCACGAGATCAAATTCCAAACCTTGTGTTGCTTCTCCTGTAAAGTGAAATAATAAGAAAATCTTTTGAACAGGAATGTAACTGAATATTTACCTCTTTTTAATTCATGTTAGGTGGTTCCCAAGATTCTTCCCTGCTAATGTTTAGTCATCGGTGGACATTTAATACGCAAAAATAACTAAACCAACTCCTGCAATAAGCAAAGCTACAGCTTAACCTGTCTGTTTTCATCAGCTTGGGGAATTAGGGAATAAATGTGCTTTTTAATTTTCCTATTTCTACCAATTATGTTTCATATTTAATGAAATTGCATTAATGAATGAATTTTTCTATTTTAATTCTGTACATAGTGACTAATTTCAGATCTATGTAGATATTTAGTTTTGACAGAACACACATTTGAAAGGTGACTGAACACCTAACACACACACACACACACACACACACACCAACTGACCGACCTGCAGCTGGTCTGCAGGATCCTCCTGAATGAACGTTTCTTCAGAGGAACCTGTTCCCCGTTCGTTTCTGCAGACCGACGCCTACGACTGATCCAGTGTCTTCAAACCTCCTCATGACCCCTAACTGTTCAACATGACACACACGCTCACACACACATTGCTCCTGCTGCTATATTTACTGCTGCTGACAGCTGCTGCACTCAGGGTCCTAATGCTTGTCACATTCAAGGCTGACAGAAAACACTGAGGAGGAGGTCCTTTCCATCTGGACTTGAGATGTTCAGCCTATAACTGACATTTGCAGCTAATATTTAAATGTCAGCTTGTGGTTAACAGATGCATTCAGAATCAGCTATGATTCCATTCAACAACCGAAATCAAGACGTTTAGTCCTACTTTGACCTTGATGACGTTTGACTGAGAGCTCTTTTCAGCCGACCTTCTGCTTTATGGCTTGGAAACGTGTCTCAGAGCAGATCTCAGCTGTCTGAGGAAACAGGACTGATCATGAACCATTGTGGGTCATATAGAAACCAGTGTTACAGAGAGTGCGGGATAAATTCTACATGTTTTTAAATCTAGCACAACTGGTTTAAAGAAAAGAAGAACAGTGCAAGGATCATTTTATTACCAAATCTGTCATTTAAGATGAATCCTGACCAACATTCAGGGTGGAGTGAAGGTTTAGAGCTGGACACGTAGGAAATAAAACACAATAAAGACAAACTGAAATCTGTTGAATGTTTTATTAAAAGGCTGCATCTGATAAATTAATTTATCAGATTTATTTCTATCAGGCATGTTACAGCCTGCCTGTTTTCTACCAGACCTGCTTTAACCTGGCCGTTTTCAGTAAAACAAAAAACTTCTAGAAGTTAAACATTTTTACATTAAAAAAACAGATTGATATTTAATCTCATGTTCTGAATACTAAGTCTCAATCTCAGCCATGAGATTCTTTAAAGCTCAGCCTGGAAACATGGTCCTCCATGTCAGGTTTTGAGTGACAACCTGTAAAACTGAATAATAGACTTAGTGGACTCTCAAACGTCTGTGTAAAGATGTAGGTGCATCAATTACAGCTTTAAAAACCCGTGTTCATCCCAGGAGCTGGACGTTCACCTCCAGCAAAGGAGACACAGTGGTCCAGCTGTGATGAGAAGAGAACCTCCTGCAGAAACTTTGAGGATAACTTTGTAGAAACTAAACGTGGATCTCCAGTTTCCGTGTTGTGGCCAGTAGTGGCCGCTAGTTCCCACCCGTTAGTGAGGCCTCAGTGTTTCAGTCCTTCAGCTAATTCTGCTGGAACATCTGCAGTAGGACACTCCCGTAGCTTCGGTTGGTAAGTCTGACGTTTTGTGTCTAATCTACAGAAGCTCATACACTTACTTTACATTTTCCAATGCCATTCATTTTCCCTGCAGAAGCTTCAGGAGATTTGTCTCCTTGGTGTTGTACAGACACGTCATCCTTATATGCAGGACCGCTGCTACATGTTTGGCAGTAGAGCAAATCCTCTCTGATGTGTTTTTCTGCGTATTTAAACCTCTCTCCATGCATGCTGCAGGGGTACAGCTTTTCTACCATCTGCGTTCTCATGTGGAAGGTTTCCGCTCTGACTGATGTTTTCTTGGGAAGAAAAACCTTCGGTATCACAACCTGACTTCTTACCCTGGACCTATGCATAAAACAGGAAAGAGTTATTCCAACCCTTCTTGAACTGCCACCTTAATGTGGTGGAGGGGTTTGTTGTCTGGGGCTTAAATGACCCTGGTAGGGTCTCCCGTTGCAAGCAGGCTCTAGGTGACGGGTCAGACAAAGAGCGGTTCAAGACACCCTCACGAGGACCACACAAACGAGGCATGTGACGTCGCCCGGTACGGCAGAGGGTCTCACCTTGGAGCCAGGCCTGGGTTCGGGACCCGTCGAAGAGCGCCTGGTGGCTGGGTTGCTCCTCGCGGGACCCGGCCGGGCCAAGCCCAAAGGAGAGACGCGAGGCTATCCCCCAGTGGGCCCACCACCTGCAGGGGGAACCGTGAGGGACCGGTGCAAAGAGGATTTGGCAGCAGACGAAGGTGGAGACCTCGGCGGCCCGATCCCTGGTTGCTTAGGCTGGCTCTAGGGACGTGGAATGTCACCTCGCTGGGGGGGAAGGAGCCTGAGCTTGTGCGGGAGGTCGAGAGATATTGACTAGAAATAGTCTGGCTCGCCTCCACGCACAGCGTGGGCTCTGGAACCCATCTCCTCGAGAGGGGTTGGACTCTCTTCTACTCTGGAGTGGCCCACGGGGAGAGGCGGCGGGCTGGGGTGGGTTTGCTTGTTGCCCCCCAGCTCAGCCGTCTCGCGTTGGGGTTTTACCCCAGTGGATGAGAGGGTCGCATCCCTGCGCCTTCGGGTTGGGGACAGGTCTCTGACTGTCATTTCGGCTTACGGGCTGGGCGGTAGTGTGGAGTACCCGGCCTTCTTGGCGTCCCTGTTGGTGCTGCTGGATAGTGCCCCTCCCGGGGACTCCATTATTCTGCTGAGGGACTTCAACGCCCATATGGGAAACGACAGTGACACCTGGAGAGGTGTGATTGGGAGGAATGGCCTCACCGATCTGAATCCCAGTGGTGCTTTGTTATTGGACTTCTGTGCTAGTCACAGATTGTCCATAATGAACACCATGTTCAAGCATAAGGGTGTCCATCAGTGCACGTGGCACCAGGACACCCTAGGCAGGAGGTTGATGATCGACGTATCGTCAGACCGTCGGCCGCATGTTTTGGACACTCGGGTGAAGAGAGGGGCTGAGCTGTCCACTGATCACCACCTGGTGATCCTGGTGAACCAGGATCTTCTGAGAGTCACATTCACGTGTTGATTCCGGCCAGTAAAATGCTGCATGCCTGCTGTGTTCTGCTGTATTTCTGGTTTCCAGCCTGACTCCATCATTCAGCGCTGGAGGTGAACCTCTTCTTCAAACTCAATGACGGTTTTCCTGCAGCAGCAGCAGTTCGCCGCTCTCTGATAAACTCTCTAACACCCAGAGTTAAACACATGTTTAATGCTGACCATATAAAAAACAAAAGAGCTAACAAGCTACCAGTTAGCTTCTGGTCTCTCATTGTTTACTTCCGCCGTGTACGTCAGAGGATCCACATCATTTTCTCGCAGGCGCATGTGGTTAAGAGATGTTTGTCTCCATATTCTCTATATTTGCCTTTCATTTTAAGACTTCTTTGGTCCAGTTCAGTTTATCGGCCTGTGAAGCCCTGCCTGGACCCAAAGGATGACAGACAAGAATCACATGGAAAGGATGCATTTTTAAAATGGGCATTTGTGAGGATTATGTAAAACTGCTTCTTGATTAAATATTTTCATATCCACTCCCTCAGTGGCTGCCAGTGAGGCCATCTTATGTTAATTGAAATGTCCTGATTTTTTAAAGAGTTTATAATGCCATGAATTTCTACAAAATTCCCAGGGTCAAAATAGATCCTGGCCCACAGCATCACAGATCATCCTACTTAACAGTGGTATAATGTGGTTTTCCACATATTTATCCTGTGTTTCATACCATATGTTCCTAGAATGTTTGTTGCCAAAAAGTTAGCGTATGTTTGTGAGTGTAGGACAGATAAGGTGTTTCCTGGCAAGACTAACAAAGAACCAGTCGTCATGTGGAGCTTTTTTCCCTCCCTTACCATCCCGTTCATTATACAAGTTAACCTTGGGTCTTCATCCACTGTTTCTCACAGTTCAGATTCAGTTTGTGCTGCTGTGACTGCACTGACCTATCTGACCAGTTTTTATAGCTTAGTTTTCATTACAACGAATTACCAGCTGTTGATCTTTTTTTGTCGCTGTGACATTTTGTTGTCACCTTTGGAGAGGACCATCCTCACTCTCTGTAGTACGACAGGGCGTTTCTCCTACTACTCCAGAACTCAGGATAAGGACCGGTCAACAACGAACCTGATTTCCCACAGAGATCATCCATGATGATCCAACCAGAATCATCTGGACAGGTTCCCCCTCAGGACTATGTGCCAGAGCCAAAATGAGGGTGGTCATGCCATGATGTTTGCTGATGACTCTGTGATTGTGTCTCTGTTAGTTAACCAGGACTTTGTCCATGGCTCTAGTGAAGGAGTTTATTGGCTGTTGTGAGCGCTCACTTCTGAACAAAAATGTTTCAAAAACCAAAGAAACCTCAATTGATTAAGCAGAAGGCCTCCACTGTGCCCTCCAGGTTTTCTCTCTGGACAGGCTGTTGTACTTACAAATATCTCGGTACAATTATCCTCAACCGATTGACCTTTAAGGCCGATACAGACGCAGTCTGTGCTGAGACTCACCAGCGCACGTATTTTTATCAGAAAAGTTTTTATGCCGACTCCCTTTGTTTGAAAATGTTTCTCCTGTTTTATTGAGACCATTTTAAATTTATTTGTTGCTTTAAGTCTGGTGGAGCTCCTGCAGCTCTACAGAACAAGAGTCAGAAGGAAGGCCAAAGCTATCCTTAGTAACCCAAAACCTCTTTATCAGAATTACAGGTTGCTGCGTCGGCTCGCAGATAAAAAAAAGGCAAAAAAAGTGCAAATTATCATTTGTCCCTTTAGTGTCACCCTCATTAATAATGTGCCCTGATGGCCCCAAATAGAGACTCTAGCTTGTTTGGATCCTGTATGTATCATAAATGTTTTGGTTTGTTTGTATTTCTACTTTTCTTTCTTGGCTGTGAAACAAATCACCTCTTTGGGACAACAAAGTTTATTGTGATCTTGCTTCAATGCAAATCTAGTGGTGCAAACCCAACAGTTGGTTGGAGGTCCAACCTGCCAAGTCCATTTACAGACAACAGAGAGAAGATGGTTCTCAAATATGAACATTTACGAACAGGAACATCAGATACGACACAGCTCACAAACATCTGGAGGAAGTGATTTTATTGGAAGTGCTGAGAAGTTGTCACACATGCAAACAGCGACGTTGAAGCAGAGTCAGCATTTTATTATTAACTTATTTATTAGCAACTAGAGAGAAGTTTCAACAGAACAAACTGAAGGAGAAACGGAGCCGTTTCTGTACAGGTTCAAATATTCTACAATATGTACTAGAATACAGCAGGATTACAGCAGTCCCTCAGAGGAGCCATGAGTCGGTTAAAGCAGAGCGGTCTGACCCGAAACGCCAGATTCAGCTCATGTGACCACGCTGCACCTCTTTAACGTCAAAGTGCCAAGTTTTACATTTCTTCACTTCAAACAGGAGAGCAGAAAACTGAACTGTGATGTTCTCAAAGTTTCTACCAAAAACCAGAAGTTTAAATAGTGACACCTTAAATCTGATCGTCCTAGCTGAAATAAATGCTTCTTCGCGCGCAAAACCATAAGATGAAGCAGATCAAGTCAAACATCTACGGCCAGATCAATATTTCAACAGATCCAGATCATTGTCAGAAGATGTCGATGGAGATGTCCAAGGTTGTGCTGCTGATGGACAGCAAAACCTTCCCTTTCCAAGGAGGAAAAGGTCCAAAAATGATCCTCTTTAAAAGATTAACTTTGTGTGAAAAAAACAGGAATGTCTGAGCAACCCAGATCAGCTCGGTCCAGCAGGTTCTGGCTGCCGTAACAATCTCCTCATAATAAAAACATGAGTGTCAGAGAGCTTTGAATCTGGAGAATAAAGCAGAAACTCGCTGTTTTACTGGGTTTGATGAATTTAGGAAAATAAAATTCAAGTTTCTTCAAGCAATAAAAGCGAAATGAGAAACAAAGCGACTGTTGAATTGTTGAACCTGTAAAAAGTTGAGCAGCTCATTTCATTTCTTTTCATTTTCAGGTGCAGAGAAACATTCTTTGCGCAAAAACTAAACTGAACTCGAAACATTTTATGAGTCGAGCAGAAATAAGAAAGAAGTGAGGCGACTGCAAATATTTTAGAGCCAAACCAGAAACTGATTTTTTTATTTTAGAACAACCTGGGAGCTCTAACAGCACCAATCCTTCGGACCTTTGGTGGCGGTGTGTTCGGATGCTGAAGCAGTATTCAGATCCACCACTTTCCTAAAACCTGAGCCCAGGTTCTGTATGAGAAAAGGTTCAATCTGATCTGTCGCCAGGTCGTGTTTGTTCGACTGATGCTTGAGGTTCTGAAATGACGCAGAGGTTCAGAATCAAACACTTTGAAGCTGAATTTTTTTAAAGGCAGAACAGAGAAACTGAGTTTCACACAGAAAAATTTAACTGAGATTAAATGTTTTATGTTTTCAGTGTAGCTTTAAATAACATCATTATTTTTTTTACTAATTAATGTGAGAACAAAGCCTTTTGGTAGTTTGGTGAAAATGTTGGTAGATGACAGAAGAACAAGTTTAACCTTGTGTTTCTTTGGTTGCCGTTTTAACAGGAGGTGAAACAGAAGGTCAGCTGAAGGTCAGGATGGAGGGCAGCTCTATTAGAGCATTCAGTGACCGCAGGTTGAAGAACCCAGGAAACAAAATCCAGTTAATGTTTTAACAAGAGTCTTAAAAATAATGCAAAATAATCACCTCCACAAAAGAAAAAATCACATCTTATTAGGAAATGTGTTTTTGTTGTCATGTTTCAATCTCCAGACAGCTGTTGGGACTAAATCTGATTTATTTGACATTTATTTACTATCAGATATCTTCTGAAAAGAGAAATTGCATTGAGATTTCTTCTCCACAAGGGGGAGCCGTTTCCCCTGTCGCTGCTCATCCGGTTTTCCTTCTGGCTGTTTTTTCTGAGGATTTCTGGTTTTGGCAACAAGAGCTTCGGCTCTCAAACAGGTGTTAGTCCTGCCTTTTTGGAGATGTGGTGGTTGAATTATAAAATACATAACCATGTGTTTACGGACATTCAGAAAGGAAGAAAAACAAACTAAAGGTTGCAGGTTCATATTGACCTCCAGGTCCAGAGTCTGCATCATGGACCTGCTCCTTCATTCAAATCGGTTTCCTAAACAAACCAGAACTTCTTCAGACAAACTGACCTCACCGCCTCTTGCTGAGGTCATTAAGAAAACGTTTCTCTCTTTGGCAAATCACTGTTTTTAACATTCAACAGTCGAGTGATGAATTAAAGGAAACAGAGAAATGCTGAAACTTCCAGGATAATGAAGCCTTTAGAGTGTTTAACAGGACGTACAGAGCTCATTGAGGTCGTAGCTGAATTTGGACCTGCATGAAGGTCGTCATGAGTTCAGGTTAGAATCTCTGGGTGGATGCTTGCACCATTTACTGGCTAATATATGTCTAAACGTCTCTGGTGGGTTGGGTTTCCATTGTGGTAAAATAGGACAGATCTGTTGAGTTGACTCCTCCAGATTACTCATGAAGCTGACTTGTTTATTTCTAATATTAAATCAGCTGCTTTTAAGGAACTTCCCAGGTCATAGGTCAAATACACATGTCGAGACTGACCTTTTAACCCACACTATGAGACTGATACGGTCCATCACTCAGAGTTCACTAGATAACAGTGTGGAAATGTCCTGTTCTCCGCACACCAATATTTGTTCTAATCAGATTTAGCTTTCAGGTCCGAACCTTTAGTGTAGACCTCTTTCAGACCAAGTTTTAGGAACACTTACTTAAAAATTAAGCCACAGATCAAACCCAGCTGAACAAATAGGAGAAAACGTGGACTAAAGAGCATGATTTGTGGTACGTTCTGCTAGCACCCAGAAGAAAAACCATTAGAATGTCCCTTAAAAATCTGAATTTCACCTGGAAAAGTCAGAGGTTGCAGCGTAGCCGCAGGGTCTGGATCCAATATGGCCTCTTTGCATATAAAACGTAGTTAAAGTTGTAGGTATAAACTATTTATTAACACTTTATGTTTTTCCCTTGTTTTTACTAAGTGGCACACATACTCCTGTACAATATCTGTGTTCCTTTAGTGTTTGAATGCTTCAGCTAGTATTGCTAACAGCAGCAGCACAACCAATAGCAAATCCCATTAGTTTTCAACTTGCAACTTTAACGAGCTCAACTCAGATGAGACGGGATTCCCAGATTCCAGAAACATTCTGGATCACTGATGAGATGCACTTAAGCTTTTTAAATTCCCTTTCGGTTAGTATTTTCCTTTAATTTGTCACTCGCCTGTATCTGTAACGTCTGAGCAGAGCACCCACCAAGTTCAGCAGACATCTGAAGCTCACTTTGAGGTGTACGTTTACTAAAGTTCTGCAGTTACTGCTTCCAGCCTGGTGATTTTAGGCGTTCATGTCCATGTTGTTGAAAGAGCTGAACGGCAGAATCTCAAGTCCAAACAGGAGTCAAACAGTTGAGTCGGTGGATCAAACGTTCCCCCAGCATTCCTCAGACAGACGGTGGGAAAAAAGCAAATGTTGGTGATGAAGGCCGATGGGTATAGAGGCAGGTGGGCTTGTCAGAGAACACGCATGTATGGAAGTAATTATGCAGGGTGTAAAGTTGCTGCTGGTCTGCAGATTTAGAAGGCTGAAGATGCGACCCTGTCACCTTACAGACGACTGGGACAGACTGGAAGGCTGTTTTCTACGATACATCATCAACTGAAGAAAAAACTCTTTCTAAAGAAGCAAATAAATCCATTTATTTCTGGATTTATTTCCTGCATCTGAGATGAGTGTTAGCAGAGGAAACACACAAACAGGGCTGAGACAGAAGAACGATGTATCGCAGACAGATTGTCACAATAAGTCACCTCCATTTGCTGTTATCTCAGCAGCAGCAGGGCGGTCAGCTCGCTCTTCAGTCATGCAGTACAAACATCGCAACGTAATGAAGACCTAAGCTTTGGGATCCGACCTGAGGCATTGAGACCCACAGATGGCGGTCAGGCGGGGTCGAGGCGGTGCTGCGGATCAGGAACAATCAGGAGTGATCCATGGGTTCGCTGGCATTGCTCTGCTCAGCGTCCTGGCTCTCCATCTCTTCCAGCTCCTCCACCTTGTCCTCAGGTTTGCTCCCTACAGCTGCTCCGGCTGCAGCAGCAGGTTGGTGATCTGCTGTGGAAGCAGGCTGGCCAGAGCCCGTTTTAGTCCCACCAGTTCGCTCCTGACTGGCCACGCCCACAGCTGCTCTTTGCTGCTCCTTCAGATGGCGGTCCATTGAGGCCTGGATGGAGGAGACCATCTCCTGCAACTTCCTACGCTGCTGCTCCATCAGGCTGGGGTCGAGGGCACGGCCATCCTTCGTGGTGACAAAGCCTGGGGCCATGCGGACCAGCTCTCTGGTGGTGTCCTCTGGAATGTCCGACAAGTCCGGGGGTCCTCTGGAAACACTGGAGCTCAGGTCCACACCACTACTATGCTGCCGTGTGATAGGCCGATGTTCTGGAGGGGAGGAGCCCCCGGCGCTCCCCAGAGAGTGACCTTTACCCTGGAAGGCGGTGACACTCTGCAGCTGCTCCTTCTTCCGTACGACCCCACCGCTACCCAGCCGCAGGATACCGTGGGATGGACTCCCCTCTCTGCTGCCTCTAGAGGCCACCTCTGAGCGGAGCTGCACCACGGCCTCCCTCACCAGCTCCTCCACATCAGGACCGACGGGGAAGTGACCTGCAGCGTCCACGCAGAGCTCCAGGCGCTCCTCTGCAGCGTTATAAACAAAGGTTTTCCCCGTCAGGTGAGGCAGTGTGCAGTGCTTCCCGTCCATGAGGCCTGAAAGAGACAACCACCCAAAACTGCTCAGGAGCTTCACCAAGGAATATGATCTGATTTATTATTTATCTGATGGAGATAATTCAGTAACAGTTGGTTTGGAGTTCATTTTGTTCTGAAACGGATTCATTTTTAGGTTTGACTAAAAGGCGACCAAGTATACAGTATAGACCAAAAGTTTGGACACACCTTCTCATTCAAAGAGTTTTCTTTATTTTCATGACTATGAATATTGTAACTTCACGCTGAAGGCATCAAAACTATGAATTAACACATGTGGAATTATATACTGAACAAAAAAGTGTGAAACAACTGAAAATATGTCTTATATTCTAGGTTCTTCAAAGTAGCTACCTTTTGCTTTGATTACTGCTCCGCACACTCTTGGTATTCTGTTGATGAGCTTCAAGAGGTCGTCACCTGAAATGATTTTCCAACAGTCTTGAAGGAGTTCCCAGAGATGCTTAGCACTTGTTGGCCCTTTTGCCTTCACTCTGCGGTCCAGCTCACCCCAAACCATCTCGATTGGGTTCAGGTCCAGTGACTGTGGAGGCCAGGTCATGTGGCGCAGCACCCCATCACTCTCCTTCTTGGTCAAATAGCCCTTACACAGCCTGGAGGTGTGTTTGGGGTCATTGTCCTGTTGAAAAATAAATGATGGTCCAACTAAACGCAAACCGGATGGAATAACATGCCGCTGCAAGATGCTGTGGTAGCCATGCTGGTTCAGTATGCCTTCAATTTTGAATAAATGCCCAACAGTGTCACCAGCAAAGCACCCCCACACCATCACACCTCCTCCTCCATGCTTCATGGTGGGAACCAGGCATGTAGAGTCCATCCGTTCACCTCTTCTGCGCTGCACAAAGACACGGTGGTTGGAACCAAAGATCTCAAACTTGGACTCATCAGACCAAAGCACAGATTTCCACTGGTCTAATGTCCATTCCTTGTGTTCTTTAGCCCAAACAAGTCTCTTCTGCTTGTTGCCTGTCCTCAGCAGTGGTTTCCTAGCAGCTATTTTACCATGAAGGCCTGATTCACACAGTCTCCTCTTAACAGTTGTTCTAGAGATGTGTCTGCTGCTAGAACTCTGTGTGGCATTGACCTGTTCTCTAATCTGAACTGCTGTTAATCTGCGATTTCTGAGGCTGGTGACTCGGATGAACTTATCGTCCGCAGCAGAGGTGACTCTTGGTCTTCCTTTCCTGGGGCGGTCCTCATGTGATCCAGTTTCTTTGTAGCGCTTGATGGTTTTTGTGACTGCACTTGAGGACTCTTTCAAAGTTTTCCCAATTGTTCGGACTGACTGACCTTCATTTCTTAAAGTAATGATGGCCACTCGTTTTTCTTTACTTAGCTGCTTTTTTCTAACAGTCTATTCAGTAGGACTATCAGCTGTGTACTGTATCCACCTCCTGCACAACACAACTGATGGTCCCAACCCCATTTATAAGGCTTGAAATCCCACTTATTAAACCTGACAGGGCACACCTGTGAAGTGAAAACCATTTCAGGTGACTACCTCTTGAAGCTCATCAACAGAATACCAAGAGTGTGTGGAGCAGTAATCAAAGCAAAAGGTGGCTACTTTGAAGAACCTAGAATAAAAGACATATTTTCAGTTGTTTCACACTTTTTTGTTCAGTATATAATTCCACATGTGTTAATTCATAGTTTTGATGCATTCAGTGTGAAGCTACAATATTCATAGTCATGAAAATAAAGAAAACTCTTTGAATGAGAAGGTGTGTCCAAACTTGTGGTCTGTACTGTATTTAAGATGCAAAGATGTTCACAAAAAACAAGGACGTTGTCCTTAGAAACTGTTTCATGTTTGTTTAAACCTGAATGAAGGTTTTTTATTCATGATAGATAACAGGACTGAATATTTTTCAATGCATATTTAATTATCCAAGCCAAAAGCAGAAAGTTTCTAACGCAGTTTTACATCCTGAACTTCCTGACAATGAACTGCAGTCAGTCTGCGTTGGAGAAACCATCCCCTACTCTATCAGGCTAAACACGGGTGAACCTCAAGGTCGTGTGCTTGTCCCACTGCTGCTCCCACTGTGACCACAGATCAGTCCATCTCTGCTAGTTATGCACAACATATCACCACAATAAAACAGCATGCAGTATCAATGAGGAATCTTCTAAGGGGACTTCTAATTATAATCATACATCACCAGGAATGCAACAAACCCTAAAAATGAAGCCATGGGTTTTTTGACTCTCTGACACTCGATATATTTACATTTAGTTCTGTTTTTGTTCTCTCCCATTTCTATGAAGTTTTCCACTCCTGACTGATGTTCCTCATAACTGACAACTGTGCATATTTACCATTACGCAGCTGTCAGCAGAGGTGCACTAAATGAACTGGTGTGAAATATCAGGTTAAATTTAACCCTGAATCTATTTATTTAGCCTCCCACTCTCACCACAGCAGCTTCCCTCACTCTGAGATCTTTGTTGTGTAAATCAACTTTGAAGCTCTATCGAATGCAAACCTTGAATATTTTAAATAAAATAAACATAATATACACTGAATGCTGCATTCATTTTTACAAAATACATCTGTGCAATCTATGAAGAAAAATCTCTTGATAATGTCATTTATAGGCAGCTCTGAGCATGCTCAGTATGTGCACTTGGCTGGACCCTATAATTGCTGTAAATGAGCGTTTAAGTTTTAATCTTTACCACATCCTGAGAAATCTGCCAAATACATCAAGTCCAGCAAAAATGAATCAAAGTTTTCATATCTGGTTTGTGAAACATTTAAAGAGAAACTGACTGAATGTTCCTGATCTGAGAGAAAACCAACTCACCCATGTCTTTCTTGACGATATTGTAGAAGACGCCGCCCTGCTGGAATAAGTGCGGCAGCTTCTTTGCGTACGACCAAACGTCCTCGCCTGGTTGAAGGAAACGGTTCACAGGTTAGATGGAGCCAACAAACACACAGGGACCTTAAACGCACCACGACGTTGAAAAATGTCATTTAGTATGACTTCCCCTGGATCAGAGCATCTGTGTTCATTTTGTTCTCTCAGTCTTACTGAGCCCAGTTCTGGTTCTCTTGGAGGCTTCTTGCTGTTGAAAGATAGTGGTTCCTTTCCTGTTGCTACATGCTTGCTCAGGAGGAGGGATTGCTGCAAAGTCGATGACCCGAAGCAATTGGCTGGGTTTCCTAGAGGCCTGAACAAACCTCCTTATGTCTGAGAACACGACCCGATTGGACCACACCGACAGGAACACGCCCATTTTCAAGCTAGTTTTACATCAGCTGAACCACAGAGTTTCACTTGAAGATATAATTTCACTACAGCCCCACATCTGCTGATATTATGGAGGTTTATACGCAGTGGACTCAGAAGAAGAAAATCTACCAGGGGTTGAATAATTTAAGGCTCAAACGTTATTTTTAAAGCCGATTTTTCCCTGCATCCAAACTGAGTTACAATTTATCCGTATTTATTTGGTTAAATAATCTGTTTTCATTTATGTTTTAAAGTAGATTTGATCAATTGCTATTTTTAACAATAAAACATTACATTCCAAATAGTCCTTTGCAATATAAATATTAGAAATATATAAATATGCCGTCTACTGATGTGAAGATATGTTCATGAAATATGGTGTAAAAGTTTCAGACTGAAAAAAACCTCGGATGTTCTGAGAAACTCGACTAATGAGAAAAGTCAGAACGATTAACCTTGTCCCTAAAGGTTAACGGCCAATCGGTGACATCACATCTACTCTTCCCACGCAGCCAATCAGAAACACCCAGGAAGAGTCACAAGCTCAGAAATTAGACCATTACAAGAGAACAAAAGGAATTTTGACAACCTCATGAGATTGATTGACTAATCCAATCTGTTCAGTACAGCCAGGACTTTTTACCGTAATTACATACTGACCCAGGCAAATAACTGACAGTTCACTGCTGATTTTATTTAACGGACTTTAGCAGCTAGATTTAGATTTTAGGCCATGAAATGCCAGACGGGTCAGGAATAAACAGGTCTAAAACAGCATCTCAGATATTCCTGGTACCAAATAAATTAGCATTTTTTACTGACTGATTTATCTGAACCTTTTAACCGATCAGAGGAGCAGCTCTGCGACCAGAACCGACGTACTGGTCTGTATAGGTGTGAACAGCAGGACCTTCAGCCCTGGATGTGACCTACATCAGGATCACGTCAGAAGAGGCTGAGATGTTGAACATTTTTCTAGACTGGCTGCACCGACAGTCAGCTGTCTGACTGCACTTTAAAGGCGTTCCCTGTCAGGCGGACGCAGAGGGATAATTGACAGGAAGTGCAGCGTCAGGCCCTGCGGAGAAATCAGAGATAAAAACCTTTCCGGAAATCAACAGCAGCGCTATGCTACGCTGCCCGTTTTATCTGACAGCAGCAGTGACCTTTGACTCTTTTGGTAGGTGACACAGGGAGGAGACGAGATGTCTGAGTCAGCACATTCACTACAAACACAAAAATCCATCCATCCTTGCATGCAGTGTTGCTGGTGAAGTTCATGGCAGTGGATCAGGAGCCTGAGAGTTCATTCAGCTGCCAAATCGACACCAGCAGTGTGTTGGAAACCTGCCTGCAGCAGCAACCAATCAGAAGCCTGCGTTCATGTGTGTTGCACACCTGGACCACTGAGAAAAGTGCTCAGCTGCTCTCAAAGAGGACCGCTGCTCCATTTCATTAACTACGACAGAAACCATGAGTGAAAGTTAGAGGAGAAGAGAAATCGAGCCTAGAGATCAACAAACTGTCGGAGACCGGAGTTTTCTCAGGTTGTATGGCGCATAGCGTACAGCACTGCCCGTTCCCCACTTCTGTCTGCACACTGCAGGTCAGCTGGCTGAAAGAAGGTCACGTTATGACTTTTCCTTGCTTACAACAAAGAAAAATGTGTGTTTCAGCATATTTTCTTTTTCTAGGCCAATCCAGACCTGGAAAATCATTTGTTCAGATTCCATACTTTTCCAGACCTCTCCAGACTTCCTGCACCCGTCTATCTGTAAAGTAATATTCCATCATAAAAATATTTTTTAGTAGATAATTTTCAACTGAAAGTTTTCAATCATATTTCTACTTGTACAGTTTAATTGGGATGATGATTATGATGCGTTTCAGGTGTAAAATAATCGCAGGAAACTCTCAGATCATCATAAAGCTGTAAAATAAGTTGGTTAATAAATTGAGACCCAAAGTAAGCTGGAGGTTTGCTCTGAATAATTTAAAACATTTCTAAATCACAAATATAAATGTATAATTTTAATAAAGACTGAAGGTCATGTTTCCACCTTGCACAGGAGGTAAAATATTAAAAGTTTTGTGATTAAGAGTCGTCTGAAATGTTAATCTGATCTAATTTAAATATGGGAAGGAAGCGACCTACATGTCACCTTCATGTTCTTACCCATCAGGGTTGCTAGGAGACAGAGAGAGGACATCTCCAGGTCTATGCTCTCCTGGATTTCCCGGCTGCTCATTCTGCTGGAGGTCACGGAGTCGTCGTTCTTCACTGAGTGCAGGGCAGAGTGTGAGCTGGACGCCCTGGTTATGGAGGCCCCGGGGCCCTTGTCCTCAGGGCCCCTCAGTATCTCCACTGTCACCCTGTCGCCGTGCTGCAGGGCCACCGGCTCGTTCTCCTCACCGTCTTTGGGAGGGACCAGTTCTTTGGGAGGGAACCCGTAGCGAATGCACTGCTGCAATGGTGGCACGTCAAACTGGTTGGAGATGCTCCTCTGCAGGTCTGAGAAGGTGGTGTAGGCCGGCAGGGTGAGCATGGCCTGTCTGCCGTCATTGGTGGTCACCCGGATCTTCTTCTCCTTGGAGGAGGAGGGGGAGGAGGTTTTAGTGGGGGTGGCTGGAGCTGAGGAGGAGGAGGTTTCTGGAGAGCCACCGGGGGAAGATGTCCGTCCAGGACCTTTCTGTTCGTGCTTCAGTTTATCAGTCCGTCTCTTCTGAGTGACGAGGGCCTGCTCACTGATGCTCTGCTGGATGCTGCGCTCCGCCCGGCTCATCGTCAGCTCCTCCTTGTGGAGCGTCTTTGTTTTCTGACCGGTCAGGATGATCTTGGTGGGCAGCTGTGGGTCTGCTGCCGGCTGAGTCTCCTGGACGTCGCTGTGGCGCTGGACGTGAGCGCCGTCGATTGAAACCGGGTTGTACTCATCCGGGTTCTTCTTGGCCGTGTGGTGCAGAATGGTGTTGACCACTTTCTGCACCAGGATCTCGCTGCCAAACTCTCCTGGAAAGTGCTTGGTGACCAGCTTCATGGCTACATCATAAACATTGCTGTTCAGTGTTGGGTCAGTCTCATACTGGAACCAGTACACTGTCTCCCGCACCACCCTGCCCCCCCACTCCAGAGTGATGGGGAAGGCTTCAGGCAGGTTGTCATACTCCTTCCCCTCCCAGTAATGTTTGAAGCCACAGCCACACTTCCCTCCCTGGGACCGGGTGTTGGTTCTGTCCCCGTCCAGGTAAACCACCGACCCATTCCCGCGAATGTGCCGGACTGATGTCCCGTGACACCAGTTGCAGGTGTTCAGGGAGCTGAGTTTGTAGTCTGGGACCAGGACGTCCCTCTGGGGGTCGTAGGAGCAGACCACGTTGTTAAGAGGGAAGCTGTAGTTCTTGTCTGGTCGCAGCTGTCCGTGTGTGGACTTGGCCAGGTTGTAGAGTTTTCCACCAGGAACCAGCCACTCAGACGGGATGTGGAGCTCAGAGAGCGCACCACAAATCAGGCAGCGGTGCAAACGGTTCTCCATCACAGATTTCTTGGCTGCTTCTGTCACCTCCTCAGGTTGGACACCGATAACTCCAGTCCGCCTGTAGACATACTGGTGTACATCAGCCACCAGTGACGGGTGGATGCTGTGCTTCTCCATGAACACCTCCTCCATAGCGTTCACCAGCCTCATCAGATATTTATCCTGCAGGCTGCGGTCGCCTCCGATCACACAGCTCCCATCTGACTCCAGCTTGATGTACTTCCTGATGAGCTCCTGAGGGACGCCCCAGGCCTTCGGCAGCAGACGGGGTGGCAGCTTGGGAAGAACGGTGTTCTTGATTCCCACCAGAGGAACATAGTGGTTCCTGCCTGAGCTGCTCCAGGCGATGCATATGGGCTTGTTGAGCTTCCCATCTTTCCCCTTGCATTGCTCCTCAGGAACAAGTCCGGGCAGGAAGGTAGCCGAATAGTCTCCAGAGCTCCTCATCCCGCTCATGGAATCCAGCAGGATGATGGGTCGGTGGAGGACGTTGGCCAGGCCGAATATGTGGATGTTACGGAGTCCGAGGGGGACGCCTTCAGGAGGGATGAACAGGGGGTCGCACTCGTTGATGATGTCCTCCCACTCAGCAGCGTCAATGAAATCCTGGAATAGGTTTTTATAGCAGTCCAGGTTCTGCTTGAAGTTCTGCTTCAGGTTTTCTCTAAGTGCATGCCAGAACAGTTCCCTGCCCACTAGGGCTCTAGAAACAGCATGGACCAGACAGTGTCCATCTCCATCCACATGTACTGGAATAAGACACTCTCTGTTGCTATTTGCCTTCTTTATCTCCTCCAGGGTGTCATGGAGGTAGATCAGGCTCCCAGATCGGTCTTTACCGTACCCCATGGTAGTTACATGGTCCAGTTCTATCAGGAAGGCACGGTCCCCGAGCAGGGAGCAGTCAAAGATCTCCCCTTGGTTCATGTCTTTCAGCAGTTTGGCTTTACCGGTCTGTTTGTCCATACCGTAGCGGGTCAGCACCGGGGACAGCAGCTTGCAGTGGTAGTTGGAGAGCCCCATCACCTTCACAAGCTCGGTCCCCTTCTTCGGGGCCCCGGTGACGCCGAGCAGGGCGTTTCTGAGCAGGTTGTGGAGCACCACGTCCGGGTCGGTGACCTCCTCCACGTTCAGCAGGCTGCTCTGCTCGTGCCGCTGGCCGCACTCCGTACACTCGATACTGATGGAGCCGTGAGCGGGGAAGAAGAGCCGCGCCTGGCATTTTGGGTCCGGGCAGGTACCGCACAGAATGCGCTTGTCTTTCTTCTTGGAGCTCTGCAACAGCGACATTTCGGAAGAAAAGAGCTGAAAATGTCTCTAAGCTTCAAAGAACCATACCAATAACCGCACAGAGAGGCTGTCAGGTCAGCTCCAACTGCGCTAACGACTGTTTTTAACCAGAATAACACAAGAACAACACGGAAGCGGCTGGCTTTCCTTTAGCAACTGACCGTTGCTAAACGTCTCTACGTAAGGACGCTGCAGTTCTGGGACTTGTAGTCCACGTAGACAACAATGACTATGACCCTATCAGCATTTCTAAATAAAACTCATTTTATTTTCTGCATTTAAAATATTATATAAAATAAAATAATCCACCTTCAATTAACCTTAACCCAGAATGCCGGATACAATATTCTCAAAAATTGTTATTTTTAATTTGACTACATTTCCCAAAAGGCATAGCGGTATGCCGTCGTTTTATTGTGTAAGGAAGTGAATTTAGGGAGAGTTCTGACAGTTTACCCTCAATAACACAAATAATTGCTTATTATACCGATGCAAAACATTTCCAGCAGCTAAAGTAGCTTTTACAGGCATTTTCTTACCGCGTTAATAAATTCATATTAGAAAACGCAAGTTTACTGATTAGCTTAGTCGTTAGCCTGCTGAACGTCATTTAGAAATATGTGAATGTTGTCATTTATGGCTCGTTATTTAATTTAGACAGCACAAAACACCAGACAAAACGTATTATAAATTGATTTGCTGATTTATAAATTATTCGGCTTAAATTGAGTCCACCAGAATGAGGTTTATGTGGAACAATTTTTTTTTTTTAAAGCCTGTATGACAGATCTTTTACTGACAGAGTGATGCTTTTCAACCACACCTTAATACAAGGGTCTCCAACTCCAGTCTTGGAGAACTAATATCCTGCATCCTTTAGATGCATCCCTTAACCAGCCCCCCATGACTCGAATGAATTCCTCATTACCACACCTCAAATGACTGAACCAACCTGAGTCTTTTGATTCCGATATGTTGGAGCAGGGATACATCTAAAGTTGCAGGATATTAGTTCTCCAGGACTGAAGTTGGAGACCCCTGCTTTAATATATTGTGTCGCATTTATCGCAAGGTTTCTTCTAACCTGTGAATACATGGTCCGAGCCTCTATAAAGCTCTTTAAAGCACTGAGGGAGCAAAATAAAAACTTTAAACCGACCAGATACTGGCAGCTCTGGTAGAATTTAAAGTGGCCTTTAGTAACCATCTCCTGAACATCAGAGGAATCAATAAAGGAAGCAGAAAGTGCAGCCAGACACAGCCTGTTCTCTGCTGTAATCCTAGAGGTGATTCAGGAGATACCTGAATATCTTCTGTCCTCAGAATGTGAAAGTGATTAATTAGGTTTTCTAACATCTTCTATTCATTTTTAGACAGCCTTGATGTTTATTTTCTCATTTAATTGTAATAATGTCAAACATCAAACAGATTTGCACTCCTGAATCAACATTAGTCTCTGCTGCTTTGAACTGACCACCAGATGGCAGCTTTACTCTTTGCACTTTAATGTTAGTTCCTGAAGTCATGAGAAATCCGACAATAACGCGATGAACCTCCGCGGATCTCGAGTTTATTTATGTAGGATCAATTCACAATACATGACATCTAAAAGCACTTTATAAAACAAACAGATCCAGTCCATATCCAAAAATATTAAATCAAATCAAGTGCTATCACATAGACAGATTCATATTCAGTTACATAGGGTTAGGGTTAGGTAACCCTAACCCTAACCCCTAACCCCTGTTTATTCCTAGTAATAAAACAATTCAGTCAGATTCAGTAAATAAAACCAAAGGGTCAAAACTTTCTTCTAAGAAAGCCCAGATGAGTTCAACGAGTTGTTGACTTAGCTACCATTACTCCACAGGTGTCAAAGTCCAGTCCTCGAGGGCCCGCACCCTTCGACTTTTAGATGTGTCTCTGTCAACACACCTGAATAACATAATTAGGTCGTTAACAGGACTCTGTAGAACCTGAGTGATTTAGGAGGTAATTCAGTCTTTTTATTGTGGTGTGTTAAACTTGGGACACATCAAAATGTTGCAGCACACTGGCCCTGGAGGACTGGAGTTTAACACCCCTGCATTACTCCTATTGAGCAAGCATGCAGTGACAATGGAAGGGAACAACTCCCTTTTATCAGGAGGAAATCTCCACCAGAACCAGGCTCAGTGAACCCAGCCAGAAATGAGTGAACACCAGCAAACACAGAGAATGTGTTCTAGCTGCATTAACAGCCATGGATGGAGTTTGACTGGGGTCACATTATATGCAGTTGCCTGGTTGCATCATACAATTCAACTGCTATGCAGATGATCTGCAGATCTCCTTGTCTCTAAAACCAGATTGCAGTAATGCTCTCCACTCTCTACTGGATTGCATTGCTGCTGCCAAACAGTGGTTGGGCCAAAAATCTTTGTTTTTAAACAAACAAAAAACTGAATATATTTTATTTGGAGGCAGCACCACTACAGATTCAATTCAATTCAATTCAATTCAATTCAGTTCAATTCAAAGATACTTTATTGATCCCCGAGGGGAAATTATAATTCCAGTACAACCCATCCAAACAGACATAATGACACAAGACAAGGGAAACGGGTCACCGAGGCTTTGCTGCCCACTCACAGGCGCTGCCCTTGCTAGATGAGAAAAGAGGCCACATTAGGTAAGTAGAGGGAAATAAATCATATTTCACACTTTATCCTTAGCAGGATACAGTTTGAGATTGCAAAAAACCTCAGGACAAAGAAGCAACAAGTTGACAAAACAACATCATGCTGGGAACGGTGAAGGTGGTGTGAGGAGGTGCATATGTTTATCTTGAGCATGTGTGTGTGTGTAAGTAAGTCCATGAAGCACTGTCACAGAGGCCATTGTCCTTGATGGTACGTTGGAATGTTCATCAACCGGCCACAAAGTTCTGAGCAGGTCCACAGGTGTCCTCAGGGAAGGGAGGAGGCAGAGGGAGCAGAGCGTCATGTTTACATAACTTCCAGGAGAAGTTGAAGACAGCCAGCCATCAAGGCCGTGCAGGGGAGCCAGATTCAGAAAAACAATAATTATTTGGGTTAAACTGACTCTTAATTTTCTGTCAGCCTTGAGAGTCTCGCTGGTGCTTCTCAAAGGCAAATCCAAACAGCCAAATTCCTGGTCTTTCGCCAGATCCGAGCAAACAACTTTCTCCAAGATTTATCCCATTTCACCCCTGAGTCCAGGAACCGCAACCTGCCTGCGATCCTAAGGATCACATCCAGTCTGCAATTCAGCTCACGTAACATCTCAGTCTGAGTGTTGATCGCTCTGAAGATCCCATCATACATGCCAGGCAGCCTTACAATGGCCAGAACAGCTGCTGACACTCTCCGAATTTCTCGATATGCCAGGTAACCGCTGACTCCAAAAAGCAGAAATCCTGATATCAAACATCCAATTATATACACATCTTCCACATCCTCGACTGACATTATCGACAGACACACAATCCTCCACTTCTGCCAGGAGTCCATCGTGGATCCGGAGAAAAATGTCCCGTCCGGGCAAGTGGGCTCTCCTTCACCCTGTCTTCTCCTCGAGAAAATTGGATCAATTGCATTGAGAGACCAGCTGACCAAATCCATAACTAAGAATTTGGAAGATATGCAAAAAGAGGCTCCAAAAAGAAGACAAGACACAGAGCTGAAGCAGGGCAGATATGGGAGGGGTGCGGGAGACAGAGAAAAAGTGTCCTCCTCCACCGAGAGCCAGTGCTTTGATGTTTAATCTAAAGAAAAGTTTTAATATTTGAAAAGGATTTTACATTTGAAAATGAGAATAAATCCCGACAAGGCGATGGAGCAACTGCTGCAGGTGAAGGAAAGCTAAACAATCCCACCTGCTGGTCTTTTATCAAACACACAGCACAGTCCACAGCAGGGGCTGATGGGAGCTTTGAGGAGCCGTTAGAAACCACGTGGTCCTCGTCTGATCTCACAGCTCGTCCTTGTTTGGCCTCAGCTGCATCAGAGCTCCACTTCTCCCCAGGTTCACCAGAGGAAACACCACTGCACAAAATGCTTTTCCTCCCAGCTGCTGCTCTGTGCTGTCTGTGTTCAGGTGAGTGTTTCCAGCCAATCAGGAGCCAACACCTGGAACAAACACTGTCCCACTGACCTTCACCTGTCTGTCTGTGTCTCTACAGCGCTGGCTGCCATGGCAACACAGCTGATTCAAGAAAGGTTAACCCATGTTGCTAAAGTTGGTACTACAATCTCTTTAAAGTGCTTTGAAACAGGCGTGTGTGAGAAAAATCACGTTTACTGGTACCAAAACACAAAGAAATATCCGCTCCGAGTGATCCTCCGTATCGATCTGACTGATGGACACATTAACAAACGTTACAATCATCCTCAGAGAGATGATTTCTCAGCTTCAAAAGAAGTCCGTGGCTGTGATTTGGTGATCAAAGAAGTTAAAGTGGAACATGAAGGCTCCTACTTCTGTGTCTGCTGGAAACCTGTCCCACAGTAAGAAATGATCCCTGCAACGAGAACAAAAACTTGCTGATCAACAGATGTCAAACTGTTTGTGACAGGAAGAGAGCAGAAAACCACATCCCAGGTTCACACATTTTCACCTTCAACCATGAAATAACTGCGGCATTAGATGTTCAGAAGATTTCTAGATTTGATATGATAGTCCAACTGAACTGAGAACATCCGTTCAGATGAGGCTCATTTGTCAGATTAAAGAACCTTTTGAAAATAACCTTTCAACAGGTTTTACATATACTACTCGTTGAGCCCATGTTTCTGCATTAAAAAGACATTTTTTTTGGTCGTATTCTGATCTTAAATGCTGTGTTTTTATTGGTTGGAAGCAGAGAATCATAATAATTGACAGAGATAAAGGCTTAAAACATCCGTCTCCAGGGAATTAATCTATATAATGTGTTTCACTTAGTGATGGAGTTACTGGAATAAATCAACTGTTCAATAATATTCTCATTTATTGAATATGACTATAGATATTACATGAGTAAATCTATAATCCTTTCCTGTAATTTTCACAGAGCTCAGATATTAGAAGATGATGAGTTAAAGCCTCTGTTCTCAGATCAGCATCTTAAACATCAGTTTTACTCCTAAATATCACATATCAGCAAGTTACAAAGACATTTTTTTTGTACAGTGTAACTATAGTCCGCGAATGAGCAGCTGTCAATCACAATAACTTCACGTTCATTTTTAAAATCTAATTATCCACCAACTCATCAAACAAATAGATATTTGAATATAAAAACAGTAACATAGACCTACCGACTAAGGGAGGTGGGACTTTTGGATTTTCTTTCATCAATGTCCCGTTAAGTGAGATGGAAAGGGGGGGACTTAAATTTTGTACTGCAGTCAGATTCCTGGAGGTGTGAAAACTTGATGCCGTCAGCGATTAAATTAATGATTTTCTAAAATTAAACCATTAATTGGTGCATTGAAAGAGTGAAGGACATGAAGCACCCTCAGCCCATTTAACAATTAACAGTTATTTTGTTATAAAATGTTTACGCCATGATGCTGTTTATACACAAAATAACTAAATATGTCTTTGAACATACAACACAGCTCTGCTTTTGTAAAACAATGACAGAACGCCTGTAAATAGTGCAACATGATTCATGTTATCTTTACAGTTTTCATATTTCATGTTTAATAGACAGGAATCACACACAAACACAATTAACGGGAAAGTTCACTTATTAAGAAGTAGGGTTCTGCTGAATGGTTTCCTGTGATCAATAAGTCCCTCAGTGCCTTCATCTTGATGAACTGTCATAATGGTTCCTGTGAAAGCCAACAGGACATTTTTTTATGAAACTATGTGATAGTTTAGTCTGAAGGTCAGATAGGTTATATTCTCTAACGCTAACAGCTTCATGTGAAACACCTCCTGAAAGCATCACATGTTCAATATTTACAGCAAGTTTTCTAAAAGTCCCATAAACCCCCACAGCAAACATTCAAGCCTAATTTAGTATTGAGTGTGGAATAAAGTGTGCTACAGCTGAGTGAAGTCCTTTAATAATGTTGACATTTATAAAGATCTGTTTCTGGGCTTTAGAAACTAACCAGAACATCTGCCTATCTTTCCAGGTCCAAGTCCATCAGAACACACATCATTCCTTAAAGGCCCTCAGTAAGAAGTCCGATTTAGTAAACACAGACCTTTCACTTAGGCACCTTGTTGGGATGGTCTCCATTTCGAATAAGATCAGACCTCAAACTAATGTCAGAGTATGGCTGCTAAGCAGCAGGCATTGCTCCTATTGGCCTGCCTCACCAATATAAGTTAATTTCCAGTTAATGGTTTGGGACCGTAGTGATTACCAGGCAGAACCGCTCCCACCAGACATAAACTGCACAATTTCACTACAAACAGACTTGGATCCTTCATTGCTGCCTTCGATCTGTTAGATAGACTGACCATAAGAGATGCTTTGTTTCTTCATGTAGTTTATTGTGGTTCCTACATCCTCATCTGAGATATTAAAGATTATCTCTTGATACCTTCTGCTTCCTTTGAGCCTTTAATCTTCCAGATCGCAACATGTAAAAACATGAAATATGTTCAGTGAATCATTAGACATGATTGTAAATTTAGGCCAAACATTTGAGAACACAATTTGAATCGCCAAACCAGTGGTTTTGTACATGTACTGGGTGGTTGTGTTACACAGCCTAACTTACATTAGGTTGAAGGATAACCGAAAAGCTGGATGGCCCAAGGAGACGTGGAGAAGATCACTGGAGAAAGAAGAAAAGGTAATAGGCCAAAATGTTCCAGTGAAGTTGGAGCTTGAATATTATAGCAGCCATGATTTCCTAAGCAGCTGGGCTGGTGTAGGTATTCATTCCAGGAAGCTTTAATTCAGGTTATCTGGCCTGTTTAAGACACATGACACTGAAAACCTGACTAGAGAAAAAAACATTTCATTAAGACTCAGCCTTTAAGTCGTTTCATTTCACTCACCAAGGTTAAGTTAACCACAAGATGTTATCTCGAAACCCGGCGTTCAGTGTCAGAAATACATAAAGAAAAGAGCATCTCCCCTTAACATGTGACAAAACATGGGATGTCAAAACCTCCTAATATCAGACAGGTTAGGACATTTATAAATATCACAGAAAGTTTGCAGAAGGTCAGAAATTTAAATTCCCATTAAAAGAACCTGTATCTAAATAAAGAACCAAGACTGTTTTTAACCATTCAGCCTCATCTCAGTGCAGCTCTGTGGGATGGTGCCACATCCGTATACGTGTTACTGTAAATAAAGCTCACTGCGGGGGTTCTGTCCAGGTTCTCCGCCGTTCTCCAACAGTCAAAAGGCATGCATGTTGGGTTAACTGGTCCTTGTGTCCTGCGTGTCGCTGTGTTGCCCCATAGACTCGGGACCTGTCCAGGGGGTACCTTTTTCCGCTCGTCCCTTTCCTTTCCCAGTGGATCAAGTAAATGGATAGATGACTAGATGGAAGTTAGGGTTCTTTGTTGGCTAATGTGGACAAAACATCACTGGACCTCCTAATGCCTCTTCTTTTCTTAAACATCAGACTGATCCAGTGTTAATCTCTCACGATGACACTGTTTGATGGAGACAGACAGCAATGGAAACATGAGCCTCAACCATAAACCCCATCAAACACACAGCACAGTCCACAGCAGGGGCTGATGGGAGCTTTGAGGAGCCGTTAGAAACCACGTGGTCCTCGTCTGATCTCACAGCTCGTCCTTGTTTGGCCTCAGCTGCATCAGAGCTCCACTTCTCCCCAGGTTCACCAGAGGAAACACCACTGCACAAAATGCTTTTCCTCCCAGCTGCTGCTTTGTGCTGTCTGTGTTCAGGTGAGTGTTTCCAGCCAATCAGGAGCCAACACCTGGAACAAACACTGTCCCACTGACCTTCACCTGTCTGTCTGTGTCTCTACAGCGCTGGCTGCCATGGCAACACAGCTGAGTCAGAAAGATCTGACATTAACCAGGAACATTGGTGAAACTGTTTCCATTGGATGTACTGGTTTTGAAATATGTGACACCAAATTTGTGTACTGGTACCAGAAAAAGGAGACAGAACCGTTTGTAGTGATTCTTCGATTTGATCGTAGTGGTGAAAAGCGGACTTCAACCTTTAACCACCCTCAAAAAAATTCGTTTTCAACTCTGAGAAAAGACGGCGTCGAGCTGGTGATCAGCGGTGCTACGGCGTCTCATTCTGCCACCTACTACTGTGTCTGTCACAAGTCTGCTTCCCACAGCGAGAAATGAGCCCTGAACCCTGAACAAAAACCAATGGATCAGAGCAGATGTTGAATTGAGGCGTTGAGAGCGCAGAAACCACAGAAAGATCTCCAGTCACCTCTAAGGAGTCATAAGTTATTTATTCAGCCATTAAATGCTTTAAATAGTTTTACAAATAAATCTTTAACTGATTTTAATCCTGACATGAATTTAACACATCTGCTCTGAACCAGTCAGTCAGTCATTTTCTACTTATTCCATAGTGGGTCACAGGGTAGCTGGTGCCTATCTCCAGCAGTCTATGGGCAAGAGGTGGGGTACACCCTGGACAGGTCACCAGTCCATCACAGGGCAACATACAAACAACCACACACTCATTCATACACCTAAGGGCAATTTAGAGAGACCAATTAACCTAACAGGCATGTCTTTGGACTGTGGGAGGAAGCCAGAGTACCTGGTGAGAACCCACACATGCACGGGGAGAACATGCAAACTCCATGCAGAAAGACCCCTGGTTGGGAATCAAACCCAGGACCTTCTTGCTGCAAGGCAACAGTGCTACCAACTGCGCCACCGTGCAGCCCTGCTCTGAACCAACGGTTCCAAATAACATCACCAGGTGACGTTACCTGAACATCACCAGGTGTCTTTGTAAGGGACGTTTTCCAAAAAGACGTTTTGTTTGCAGTTTTTCAGATTTTTGAATTTCAAAATACAGATGTATTTTTCCATGTTTTTCTAGACTTCAACAATAATTCATATAATCATCATATTAATAATGAGCAAACATGTCAAATTTAAGCTCAATCAGACACATTTATTTCACTGAGAGAAAATAACAAAATGTACAGACACCAGCACATATGTAACGTGTACACAGGGAGGTAGGAGACGGCTGCGTTTTGGACCAGCAGCGTTTTTAGCCACATCTACTAGTGATGCTGACAGCTAATATCCATCAATCACAACATCAAGACTTACAGTATATGCTTTGATTAATGTCTGATCTAAAATCTGATGCAATAATGGAGACTACCTCTACCCATCAACCTGTACATCATTTGGTTGCCATGGAGACTGAACACAAGCTGGAGAAGAGACATCTCTCACTTCTACGTCCCCCTGATACTTACAGGTGCCGTTCCCATCCCTACTGCTGCTTTGTTTTTAGTATATGTGTAATAAATATCAACCTATATCCACTATATATCCAAAGGTTTTGGCTCAAGCATCCAAATTAATGACTGTAGGTGTTAAAATCACTTTCATGGCCAAACATGTATAAGATTCAGAACCCAGGCATGCAGACTACTTCCACAAACATTTGTGAAAGATTGAATCACTCTAAGGAGCTGAGTCTTGTACGATAAGCCCAGTTGTAAGACTTCCTATGAGATATTCCACGGTCAACTTATAAAAAAGTGGAAGCAATCGGCAGCGACAGTAACTCGGTCATCAAGTGGTACATCATGAAAAAGCTGCAGAGCGACGGTTGCAAATGCTGAGAATTCAATTCAAATTCAACTTCAAAGATACTTTATCGATCCTTGAGGGGAAATTAGAAATCCAGTACAACCCATCCAAACAGACATCATGACACAAGACAAGGGGGGGACGGGTCACCGAGGCTTTGCTGCCCACTCACAGGCGCTGCCCTTGCTAGATGAGAAAAGAGGCCACATTAGGAAAGTAGAGGAAAAAATCATATTTCACACTTTATTCTTAGCAGGATACAGTTTGAGATTGCAAAAAACCTCAGAACAAAGAAGCAACAAGTTTACAAACAACATCATGCTGGGAACGGTGAAGGTGGTGTGAGGGGGTGCATCTGGTGTTAGATGTTGCCAATGTTCTGCAGCATCAGTATGTACAAAAATCCAAACTTCATGCAGTCTCAGATTCGCTCAAACACAGAGAGCTTCATGGGATGGGTTTCCATGGACAAGCAGCTGCAACCAGGGAGGAACACATACCTTCAGATGCTATGTCATATATGCATGTATATTTCCTGTATTTATATATGTTGCAACACTGTTCAGGAGAGTTGGCAATGTGTCTCTTTCAGACTGAAAATGGTTATAATGTATACTGGTGTCAGAAGAAAGAAGCAGAACGAATCAAAAGGGATCCTTGGTTTTGATAGGGTGGCTGATCCCTGCAGCTGGAGCATAAACCTACAGTCTCCTCCACCAAAAGCTTCTCTTTATTGTCTTTCCTACCTTCAGCATCACATAATGTTAGTCGGTCAACCTGATGATTAAAAAGAAATCTGCAAAAAGAATTAGCAAGTGGATCTACTAAGTAATGAGCGGAGCCAGGGCCTCTTGGACCCACTGCACAACTCGGAAAAGTCATACTAGGCTCAAACTGGACCCTCTAGAAAACTGGTAAGGCTTACAACTAGACTTCCTAGTTGATAACTTGATACGAGCCGTTTTGGATCCTGTGAATTACTCAGAAAAGGCAGCTGATTCAACCCTCTGGAAAAGTGTACAACTGGACCTCCTAAGAGACCAACAGAAACAGGTTTTCTTGCAGCCATTGGATGATTTGGAGAAGACAGATTATCATCAGTTAATAAGCAGGGTGGAGAACTGGACCTTACTATTAGTGTTTTTCCACCAAAGGTTCTTGAACCGGTTCTGTTCACGTGCCTTTGCACTTTGGTGCTTTATTGAGCACCGACGCCCATTTCCACCAGTTTTGCGAACCAGGCATGAGTCACCAACAGTGGATGTTACGCAGCATGGCAGGGAGCTTGGTAGCCGGACAGTAGAGCTTGCTGACCTGGGTGCGGTTTTCCTTTTAAGGCAAAAAGAAAGCATCCATAAACTACAGTTAATGTGGAAAAGGAGATAGCGACTTTATGCAAGAACAATGTTATGTACAATGTTTTCATTTGCATATGTTCAGCAGCCACGAGTGTGACAGAAACCAGTAGTTATACAACATGTTTATTGTGTTTTTGCAAAGATAGATAATGTTTCTACGGTACGTTGTCCGTCTTCGCGGAGGTGCTTGCTGCTTCTATAATCTGCGGCTTTGATCCACCCATGGGTGATGTTACGGTTCGCACAGAACCGTATTCTGCGGTGCCCGAGTTGAACCAGAGTTCATGCTCTGGAACCTCATTTTGTCGGTGGAGACACGTCACTGGTTCAAATCACTTTGGGGAACCGAAACAGGCTCCGAACGACGTTGGTGGAAAAGGGGCATGAGAGAATAACAGAGATGGGTCCTGTTGCTCATACCACACAATCCGTAAAAAGCTGGGGGAACGTCCTAGTGGACCACTTCAGATATATGGTGCCTGAAGGGTGCAGGACCAAGGAAAGGAGAAAGAACTGCAGAGATCAGGCTGTGGGAAAAATCCTAGCAGATACTGAGGCAGAAGGTGTAGCTGAACATTGGAGCTGGGCTAAAGGTGTGCAGAGCAGGACAGAGACGGGACATGTCTACAAGATGATTCCACTGAGATTTAATAACAATTTCATCTTTAAGTGGGATTAAATAACCAGACTGTACATACAGTTGGCCCACAATTAATCATACCCCTGACATGATTTCAATTTATTTTGGTTTCTGGTCAAAAATGAGAGAGGCATCACTTATAGATAAAATGATGTATCATTTCGAAAAAAGAGAAAATTCTCTGTATTTATTTACATTTTATTTTAAGTTACACGTCTAAATATTAATATACTCCTGAATAATCAGTAGAAAAATCTTTATTGCTTCTACAGCTAATAACAGTTCTTAGTGTTTAATTAAGAAAACGTGTGTTTATCTGTGGGGATGAACTTCAAATCTTTCATGTTGGAAGGCTTCTTTGCCATCACCCTAATCTTGAAATAGCTCCACTGATTTTTTATTAGATTATAGTCTGGACTCTGACCCTCTCCAAAACGTGTTCTTTACTGCCAGTCAGAAGACTGTAAATGAATCGAATGATTAGTTACATGAAGCCCGCTGGGTCTGGATCCAACTGTTGGGTTCTGTGGTGAAAGGGAAGAAGGACCCAAACAGAGCTAGAAGGAAGCAAGAAGACAGGAAGTAAAAAAATTCACACTAATGTTGACGCAGAAGAAGAAAACTCACCTGAACTATAACTGGTCTCAGAACCAGACAGCCAGGTCATGAGAACAAAGCATGAAGGGAAGAAATTAAATCATTTCCAACCAGGACATTGAATTTATTTATTTCAGACTTTGTTCTCTATGCAGCAACACATTTATCTGCTGCTTCTGTGTTAATTCTTCCCAAATAGTTCTGTTGTTTGACCCGTTTTACCTGAGATGTTCAGGTTTGGAGGCGATTTACAGTCAAGATGCAGCCAACCTTTGGCCACGCCCAGCAACCCCCCACTTCCTACACGCAGCCCTTGGAGAAATTGGATTCCTCCTCTCTGCTTGGGCTCGGAGGTTTTTGTATCAGAGAGTTACACTGTGGGAGGATCAGGAGGATCTGGAGAATCCAACAACTATCTCATCTTTGGGTCTGGAACTAAACTTTATGTAACAGGTAAGAAAAAATACCTCACTGCCAACATGCTGTCTAACTGAGATGCAGAAGTCTTGCAGTTATGATTTAAGAGCTGTAAATGTTTGCAAATCTAACAGGAATGTGTCGTGTGGGCGCCTCCAGAATGTGCCCCTCCGTCCTAAAAGAACAGAAATATTTCATGACAGCTTTTATTTTATGAAACTGCAGAAGTTTCTGTTCAGCCGTTTGGTTCCTGAAAAGAAAACCCAGAAACCAGGAAGCATAAATTCTGAGAACAGACAGAAAGTTTTTCTGCTCTTATATTTTTAGTAAAAAGTCCAATTTAATCACAGGTTATAACTCAGAGTCATCGAGTTACAATATGAACATATTTATAATTATAGCACGGCATCTTTCATGCATTTTGTAGCTTCTTAAAATATTCTTTATTTCAGAGAAAAACTGGATCCAAAGACATTTCTAAGAAACGTGTTCATAATTCTAACGTTGTCCTGTCAGTAATCTACCTGCTCACACACACATTTCTCAACAATTAGACAAAATGTTTTCATATTTTAACAACAATCCATACTGCTAAATGTATTTCAAATTTTACTTTTAAAAATATTTGCAGTAGTGAACAAATTTATAAGTTTTACATTTTAAATTAAATTTGAATTTAAAATAAAGTACAGAAGGCTTGTACAACCTGATTTAAATCAATAGGGTCCGTGTTTAATACACATTTAAATTTTTGTGAAGTGTAAAATCATTCAGGGTACCACCAAAAATATAAACATTATCCTTGTAAAATAATAATGATTATTCACGTTGTTGTGATCTAAATATTTAATACAAAAACTTTCAGTAAATTCTGTCTTGGGGGGTAAATTGTTTTTTTTAATTAGCTTATCAGCATTAATAAAATAAAAATTTTTCTAAACAGTTTGATATTTTATCACTGGAAATGTATACCATTTCTTTATTAAAGGAGCTTTTAAAGTCATTTTCAGGTTCAGGTATTTTCATGCGTAATAAGACAAAGGTTGGGTTGAAGCTTAGCTGAAAACTAATTTCTAGATCCTGTTTATATCTATTTTTTAAGCCCTATGAAATATTTGCCCAGGTTTTCTGCCTTCATGCCAATTAATCATATTTAGCAATTGATAATATCGTTAATAAATTAGACAGACATGTTTTTTTATATATTTTTGCCGTATCCCTTATTTCCACTGGACTGTTTTAATCTATAATGAGATTTTAGATCCGCTGAAAGAAAATTGATGTTATAATGCAGCAAATCCCAAGAATAACTCTGTGGTTTTGCAATATAGGCTTTTATTCAAAAGCAAATTTTAAAAACAGAAGAAATATTTGTTTATATCCTTCTAAAAGTATTTATATTGATTTAAAGTAGATGTTCCGTGAGACATTAGTAGTTGTACATAAGCATAAAAAAGTATCTGAGAAATAATAATAATTGAGGATTTTTAACTAAATAATGTTCTTATACTTTAACAACAAAAAGACTGTTGGAAATAACATCTGCGTCAAATAGCAATAAAAAATAATTAATTTATTTATTATTATTATTATAATTTATTATAATTTATTATGCTGTGATGTATTCTCTGAAGAAAACCAGTGTAGAATGTTTTATTGTTTCTGTTGGGGGCTATATCAGGTGTTTATTTCGAAACTATATCTTTTAAAAGGATTTTAATCATTTTAATAATTCGTAAAGTGAACATTTTATTTTTGTCTGGTTTTATTAGCTTCTCCAGTAATTCTCCTACATGCTTTTCTGTTGACTGTAGATGTTGAGAGACGATTAAAAGTCGTCAGTGTTGGTGAAACCAAGCCCATAAGGCCCTTTATCAGGCAGCTTCTCCTTCTCTAGCCAACATGACCCCTGAACCAGATAAAATCCTTCTAGGACTGAGTTACTTCTGAAATGTTCGTATTATTTTTTAGTTTTTGATTTTTTTCCAACGTGATCTGAGTTGTTCAAAGCAACGGCTAGAATTTATTATGATGATTTTAAAGTTGGAAACCAGGGACACTGAGATAATTAGTGTTTTTATCTCTTAAAAAGGTTATAAGATCTAAACAGCTGCATTTCATAGAAATCTAGTTTATTGGCAACGTTTTAATGTATTTCTTTGCTGCTGCTTGTTGCTGCCGTCAAATTTCAGGTGACAAAGTAAAGCCTCCTGTGGTGAACTTGTACTCGGTGACATCTGAGTACCAGCAGGAGAAGAAGCAGCCCCTGCTGTGTGTCGCCTCAGGCATGTTTCCCCCCGTGATCCGGTTTTCCTGGAGAAGACAGAAGGAGAACGGTCCTCTGGAGGATCTGGCCCCTGCTGATGGAGAGCATGTGGAGCTCAGAGAGGCGGGACGTATCTCCTCCATCTGGGTGGTTCGTCAGGATCCTCTTTATAAATATGAATACAGCTGCTCTGTGAAGCATGAAGGGCAGGTTAAGGAGCCTCAGACAAAGATAGGTAATGAATGCTGAGAGGTCCAGCTTGATTCAGCTTTATGTTTCAGAGAGCAGATGACTGATAACGTTTTTGTTTGCACATCAGTGGTTTTCCCGCCACCTCCACCGCCACCTTCTGGACCTCACTGGTTCAGAGAGCGCCTGCTGTGCCTGCTGTACTCGGTGCTGATATCCAAGAGTCTGATCTACTTCTGTGGACTGTCCCTGTTCAGCATCTGTGGAAACCAGAGAGCTTGAGGTGATGAAGGATTCGCCGTCTGTCTTCCAGCAGCTGAAACCTTCGAACATGAATGTAAAACCTTCAGATTTCCAGTTTTAATAAACTGCAAACTTGATCATAAACATGTATGAGCAAACTTCAGCGCTCATGCAGCATTTCATACAGTTAATGATTGCAATGCATCCAACAGAACAAAGCTTTATTCAACTTGTGATGTAAAATAAATCATTTTCTGATTTTAAAGCACATTTTTGGATTGTGAATCTAATCAGTGTCTTTTAATGCTTTATTTGAAATATTGCATTTTTCTGCTTTGTTTACCTGAATGTCTGGAAGTTTTTTTGTTCATTTCTGTCTGATTTTACAGTTATTTTTTGTTTCTAAGATTTTATTTCATTTTATTGTGTATCCAGTTAATGTGTTTTCTTCTTCTTCTGCCAAGTGAGCCGTTAGCTGAGGCTGAGTTTAGCAGGACTGGAGTTTTACTGAAGAAGATAAAACGTGAACCTCACTTAATTAAACCCTGATTATCCCTTAAATGAGAGTTCATTCTGTTTATATCAGTTTAAATGTAAGGTCATTATCTTTATTTTATATATTTAGTAAAATAAACAAATCCCAATTAATAAAGAAGGCGTTTCCGTTCATTCTGTTCAATTTAAATGAGACCCTGAGTTTCATTTATCTTTAATGTATATCTTTAATATATATATATATATATATATATATATATATACATATATATATATATATATATATATATATATATGTATATATATATCATATGCAGGTATAAAATTATTAAATAATTACAAAATTTGGTCAGAACAGAAGACAGCTAGTTTAATATGCTGTGTGTGTCATTGTTATCTGGCTGGGCTAGGACCAACTCTGCGTAGATGGACTTATTACGTTTATAAATATCAGAAACAGACCTGGCCTCAGATTAGCAGCACCCTTCACTCCTTCCTGCAGCTGTGTGGGTTTGTGCTCTGCAGCCTCCACACCGTTAGCTGTGGCTTTTCACTTTAATAACACGATGACAGTTACAAGCATCGACTGAACTGAAAGAATCAGTCCAGGAAGCACCTGTGGTCTTTATCTGGGAGAGAAACATCTCAAACCCTGAACTCAGAGCTGATCCATCATTTCTGATCAGACTGAAAACAGCTGAATCTGTTTAATGATGATTATTAATTCTAATAATCATAATTAAACCAAAGCCTGAATCTAAAATGTGATCAGACTTTGATAGTTGAATAAAAAACCTCCTGCAGAGCCGTCAGAAGAGTCTGGACGTCTCAATCAGAGCTGAACTTTGGTTCAGTTCACTTCAAACTGGTTCTGTCTCTGTGGACCTGCTCTCCACTGGTTTCCATCAGACTCACCACACAAAGTATTCAGAGTCACTGGTGACAGCTTCAATTCTTCAGCTGCTCTCATGTTTAGTGGAGTCCCTCAGGGCTCAGTTCTTGGTTCTGTTATTGACCATTTCAGCCCAGTGTCCCAGCATTGTTCCCCTCATGACTTTTTTCTTTGACTCATTAGAACCAAAATCAGAACAATCTGGGTTTGTTGTCATACTCCCGCTTAGTTTCACCAATGAGTGGAAGTTAAACACAGACATAATCAGTCAGATTATAAATTATGTTAATCTTCAGTTTATTTGTTATTATGCTCAACAAATAAATTGATTTAAACTTGGTTCAGAAAGTTATGTTAGTGTTTAAGTCGGTACGATCAATGCACACACACAAATATGCAAAGCTTATTCTGTATAATGACAACATTTAGAATAATTACATTTACCATGGTCAATTAGATTTCTTACTTTTAATGCAGAATACGCTGAACATCTGAACATCTGAATGCTGAACGTTTACTCCTCTGAGGAACTATAATACAATCCATTGATATTTGTGATCAGTACATGATTGAGTCAAATTTTCCCAATACTGTCAGGGAGGACAGAATGTTGCTGATGTCTATCCAGTCCTGAACGCGCATCCATCAAACTTGACAGGAGCAGGAGGTCTGTATGACCTCTGGAGTCATCTTTTAGCAGAGCAACTTGAGAAAAAGCTTTCAACTGGTGCATTTGATATAGGAAGGGTGATGAGTTTAATTGCACCAAGTGCTAAATCCAGAAAAAGTGGTTTTCTCCAGCATCTTTAAAAGATTCCGCCTCCAACCAGAATACATCAATGGTCAGGTCAGGAGAGAAGCCTGCAAAAGCAACATTTCTCCACTGTGTCTCAAGTGAATCTAGTGAACCTGAAAAAAATCTCCTTTGGCAGCTGCCGGGCTTGTATCCTACTGGACACAACTGATGTGGGACAGAGGAGCTCCAGCTTCTGGAGCATCTCCATGGACGCCGGTAAGTAATCTGTTACTGGACCAGGAGTTCCTTTAATAAATCCATGAACCGTGTAAGAACCGCATGTTTTTTTCAGCTGAGAGAGAACTGGCTCTAACTGACCAAATGTGGTCCCTAAGTCGGCATCTGTGGGTAACAGGTAGATACCAGAAGATGTTTGGTCAAGTTCTTTGAGCAGCTTTTCTTTATTCATCTGGAAAACACTTCACTATGCATGTCATTGTGAACAAATACAGTCAGTTGAGGTTCTGAAACTTAGCAATGCTATCCCCCATCTCCAACTGAAAACACCTGTTCACTGGTTTTATCCCTGACTGTACAGGACGGAGAAAATGCAAATGCACACTGTTAGTCTTGTCTTTGCACATTTCACTCAGGAGCCGTGCTAAATAGCAATGCTCATTGTTAACTGTTTCAAAAATAGTCACTTTGACATTTAGCTGAATGTACGTACCAGTTCTAAGTTCGATTAGCTCCAAAACAGAGCTGACAAATCGCATGTGATTTTTTGATCGACACACATATTCAAAGTAACCTGTTGACGGTGATTTCTGTTGTTTCGTCTAAGTAAAACAAGTATGTAATACATACATACTATAAGTTCTTCTCGAAAGTACGGTGCCAAAACAGACTTGATCACAGCCGTACACTTGGTACAGTATGGTACGCGTTTCTGTCCTTCACAAATCCAGGTGGTGGCACTGCTTTCTGTACTTCTTTGTTTCGGCGTGGTCCTTCAGGTCTTTCAGGTGGGCCTGTAACCAGGCGGCCTCTCACAGTTGGATTTTGCAGTGGAGATGTAAAAGTAGGCAGAGGTTGGTGGAAATGGTAGGTTTTTATTTCGCCATATTTGCAACAATAATGGCACATCCAGCTCTCCATACACAACCACCATACAAAAGAAAAGCATCCTCTTACTAAGAACCCTGAGCCTTAAATTGTCTCAGCTATTACAGCATTACAGTAAATACCCAAATCATTTGTTTAAACCTACCACAGCAGCATTATAAAACACCAAAAACCTATGTTCGAAAAATCTCCACTCTCCCTTCTCTCATGGCCTCTCCTGGAACCTTTAAATGGTGTCTGGACCACCGGGGAAGCGATTGTCTAAACCCCTGAAGAGGACACAAAGACAGGAGAGTAAACATATCTAACAAGCAACTTCTACTTACACGTTTACTTTTAGATTTCACACACACACACACACACACACACACACACACTCTTGTTTTACTATATGTAGTGAGGACCATGTGTTGACTCCCATTGACTTCCATTGATTTTCAGTCATTTTCAACCCTTTCTATGCCCTAACCCTGACAATAACCCTAAACCTAACCATTACCAGTTCATACTTAACCCTAACCTTAACCTAAACTCAATTCACACCTTAGTCCTAAATCTAACCGTTAGCAAAATAGGTCGTGAGGACCAGCAAAATGTCCTCACTTTGGTACAAATGGTCCTCAATTTGATGGTGAAATTGGGAAATTGGTTCTCACTGTGATGCCAAGACAGGAACACACACACACACACACACACACACACTCTTGTTTTGCTATATGTAGTGAGGACCATGTGTTGACTCCCATTGACTTCCATTGATTTTCAGTCATTTTCAACCCTTTCTATGCCCTAACCCTGACAATAACCCTAAACCTAACCATTACCAGTTCATACTTAACCCTAACCTTAACCTAAACTCAATTCACACCTTAGTCCTAAATCTAACCGTTAGCAAAATAGGTCGTGAGGACCAGCAAAATGTCCTCACTTTGGTACAAATGGTCCTCAATTTGATGGTGAAATTGGGAAATTGGTTCTCACTGTGATGCCAAGACAGGAACACACACACACACACACACACACACACTCTTGTTTTGCTATATGTAGTGAGGACCATGTGTTGACTCCCATTGACTTCCATTGATTTTCAGTCATTTTCAACCCTTTCTATGCCCTAACCCTGACAATAACCCTAAACCTAACTATTACCAGTGCATTCCTAATCCTAACCTTAACCTAAACTCAATTCACACCTTAGTCCTAAATCTAACCGTTAGCAAAATAGGTCGTGAGGACCAGCAAAATGTCCTCACTTTGGTACAAATGGTCCTCAATTTGATGGTGAAATTGGGAAATTGGTTCTCACTGTGATGCCAAGACAGGAACACACACACACACACACACACACACACACACACTCTTGTTTTGCTATATGTAGTGAGGACCATGTGTTGACTCCCATTGACTTCCATTGATTTTCAGTCATTTTCAACCCTTTCTATGCCCTAACCCTGACAATAACCCTAAACCTAACTATTACCAGTTCATGCCTAACCCTAACCTTAACCTAAACTCAATTCACACCTTAGTCCTAAACCTAACCGTTAGCAAAATAGGTTGTGAGGAGCAGCAAAATGTCCTCACTTTGGTACAAACGGTCCTCAATTTGATGGTGAAATCGGGAAAATGGTTCTCACTGTGATGCCAAGACAGGAACACACACACACTTACCAAAGTTTCACCAAACAGTAAACCTTATTCCAAGTAACAATACATTTTCTCCTCACAGGCAACCACTCCACTCCTTAATGAGGAGCAGCCGTGCAAGGCCCGAAACAAAAGACCACAAGCCATCTACCAAGCTGTGTCAATAAATATTCAATAAATACTTAAAACTTCATGTGTGCAAATGGTTCTTAGTGCACAAATCCATGCTCAAAGTGTAGTGCAAAATAAAGTGCTAGTTAAAGTACTTTTACTAAAGTGCAAAATGCTCTTCAAGTGCTGTACCAATTACCACCATGAAACTGGAACTGAGAGTACTGGTATTGAAGTGCTCTCCATTATAGGTCTGTATTGCAAAATTCTTAGTGAGCCTTGCTTTCATCATGTTTAGATGGCGCTATCCACAATTTAAAATCATTATCGTTTTCCCACTCTTTTCTGCAACTCGTCTCATATTTTCCTCACATCTTTTTGCTAGGTTTACCACAGTAGTTTCACCTGCTGCTAAAACTAGCATAATTACCAGTTCTCTGTTGTCCAAGTCCTGGCAGATTCAATTCAAATTTAATTCAGTTTTATTTATACAGTGCCAATTCACAACACATGTCGTCTCAAGGCACTTTACAAAGTCAGTTCAATCATACTGATTCCAAGTCAAATACTTACATTTTAACTGATCCTAGTCATCAAAAATGCTGTCAAATTCAGTGTAATATTCAAATTGTTTAAATAGTTTTGTATCTAAGGAACCCAGCAGATTGCATCGATTCAGTGGCTTGCAGCACTCACTCCTCCTGGTGAGCATGAAGTGACAGTGGAGAGTCACTTGCATTGTGTCGTTGACTTTGTAGCAATCCCTCATACTGAGCATGCATGAAGTGATGGTGGAAAGAAAACTTCCCCTTGATGACAATAGCTAATTAGTGATGGAGACAGGTCAGGGGGCATGACATGAATCAGCTTTTAATTAAATTGATCTTTTAAGGTGGTTGTGTATTATCTACACTAACTGTGATGGTGAGTTAACACAACAGGGCCATCTTCAGGTTGTTCTCAGTGCTTACAGCAGAGTCATTCAGCTGAGCAGTGAAGGTTGTATTCATTTGGCATCAGCATTATACACTGATGCTTTCCACTTTGTATGTTAAACACAGTAGGAGTCTGTCTTAGTGTCCATGGTTCTTTGAAAACTTGAAATTGCATAAATGTGCAGCTAAACATTATTGAAAATACACATATAAACTGAGTTGCATGTGACTGTGAGCAAAAATAAATTGAGAGATACATTAACTGATAACTATGTCATGTTACAGAAAGAATTTGCAGAGTGTTTGTTGAAAGGTTTATTTTTTTTGTTAGGCTGATCTCCAGTGCCACCGCTTATTGGGAGAAAATTATTTGACCAGTATAAAGTGCAAATCCAGGAGACAGCAAGACTTTTCTTTAAGCACACTACTTGACCTACCTGTTGTAAATAGCAAGAAGATAAGGAAGGGTGCAGCCAATAATTTATGCTTGTTTCTTATTATTTTTATAATTTCTGATGCAGTTTGGCAGTTTTCCAGCATCTTCAGCCCAATAACAGATAACAGTCTTTGTCCGTAAATTCAGCACCAAGCTGAATGTGTTTGTGGGAACATTAATGATTTTAGTGTTTCTGCATCATTTCCATCTGCTGTCAGTTTTAAATCAAGATGATGAAACCATCCAGCATCTTGAGCTGAGCTGTCAATCAGCAGCAGTAGTCTTATCTGTGGGCAGCAGGGGCTGATGGGAGCTTTGAGGAGCCGTTAGAAACCACGTGGTCCTCGTCTGATCTCACAGCTCGTCCTTGTTTGGCCTCAGCTGCATCAGAGCTCCACTTCTCCCCAGGTTCACCAGAGGAAACACCACTGCACAAAATGCTTTTCCTCCCAGCTGCTGCTCTGTGCTGTCTGTGTTCAGGTGAGTGTTTCCAGCCAATCAGGAGCCAACACCTGGAACAAACACTGTCCCACTGACCTTCACCTATCTGTCTGTGTCTCTACAGCGCTGGCTGCCATGGCAACACAGCTGAGGGTGGATGATTTAACTCTGACCAGCAGAGAAGGTCAGAGCGTCTCCTTCAGCTGTGGAGGAATGGATCTATGTAATAACAGTGGAAAGGTTTACTGGTTCCAGAAGAAGGAAACATTTAAAGCAATATTTTACATAAACAAAAATACTAAGGAACTCAAAGAAGATTTTAATCATCCCCAGTTAGAGGACTTTTCAGTCCAAATTACTGAGAACAGCTGTGAGCTTAAGATAGACCAAGTTACACTTAACCATTCAGCCTCCTACTTCTGCTGCTGCTACATTAAGGTTTCCACAGTGAGAAACGATCCATGCAGCCTGAACAAAAACCTCCAGATGAACAGATGTCAAACAGTGTTTGTGACAGAAAGAGAGCAGTAAACCACAGACTGTTTTGGTCTACATTGTGGCAGAAAACCAACACTGCACATCACTGAACTCACCATACCAACTCTGAAACATGGTGGTAGCAGCATCATGCTGTGGGGACAGCAGGGACAGGGAGGCTGGTCAGAGATGATGGAAAGGTTGAATAGAGCTAAATACAGGACAATAGAAGAAAAGTAGTTTTAGATTACTTATTCACTTTCATGGCAACAGTTATCTTTATGTTTAATTTGAACTGAACAGAATAAAATGCCCCCCATCCTGTGGCTGGGGTAAAGCATCCTCCTCAGGGTCGCACCCCACTGGACTCATCGTAACCCTCGCCTCTAAGGAAAACATCAAAGAACTAAACGTTCAAGTTAAATGAAAATCGTTTTATTTAATCTCTTTAATCATTTTTTGTACATTGTACAACACGTTTGACTGAGGGCAGCGTTTCCCCTGCCATTATCCAACAAGGTAGTAATAGTAAGTTTTCACAGTTGATATCTTTTATTTTATTATCACGTTGTGAGCACTTTCTGTCCCTGCAACGTCGCTACTATACTTTCTGAGGCCAAACTTGACAAAAGCTGGACCAAAACACACTCCTCATACTCTGTGTGAATGACGCCAACACGCTGAGATACATGCTGCCACGCAGGTGAACACACGCTCCTGACAGCGGACAGAGAGCGCGCAGAACAACATGGCACTAAAACCTGGAAAGCAGGCAATGATATCTGCGGTTTCTAAAAGCCTGCCAGCAGCAGCAGGGCTAAATCTCCTCCTTCTGGTATATATGGCGAAGGTAGAAGTTGTCAAAATACGGTGAAATCTTTCCATGTAATCCATGCAACAACTATTAAAATACACAGTTGAAGCAGTAGAGAGTGAAACAAGCATGTTCTCATATTCAGGGACTGAGAGACTGGAGAGGCCTGTGTAGAGCCACATATTATCTGTCTTATCTTTTACAGAAATATAAACAACTGTAACCAAGGAAATGATGTATAATGATTTTCCATTTTCTACAAGTATTAAATAAAATGAGTAATCTTTGATTATCAAGTTAAAAGACGTATGATTGAAATATGATTGAGAATTGATAATTCAAGTAAAAAACATTAAGGTTTAAGATTCTCAGTCAGCTATATATGAAAGAGATATAATGTTGATCAGTTGTGATGTATGAATAAAAATAATGAAGTGATGGTTTTATAACTGTGTCTAAAAATGCAGAAAGCTGAGAGTGAAATGTGTAATACTGTGTAAAGTTTAAAACTGAGCAGATTAGGGACAGAACTGCAGGATGACTTGGAGTGACGAGAGCCAGCTGCATGCTGACAGCGAATCCTTTGAAGGCCAACAAACAACACGAAGAAGGGAGGACCAGGAAACAGTCAGCTTCGTGGCTATTACTGGTATCTTCAAGGCCGAAAAACAGCACCAGAAAGTCACGATGACCATGACAAAGTATTGAGCAATAACGTACTGGGCAATGGCATGTTGCGCAATAACGAAGAAGCCTAACAAAGGGCTGACCAGTGAGAGGATCTGCACTATAAAAGCAATGCCAAAATTATGTTGTTTCCTTGCAGAAGACCAGCGAACAAGATCGGACGGAGAAAGACGCAACAGATGAAGCAGACGACCAGAGACACAGACCAGCTGATTGACTGCATTAAAGAAGAGGATCAACCCGTGGGCCCAGAAAGGACTGTGCCTCAAAATTAAGAATCTGATTTCATCTAAAGCCTTTTTATCCAGACAACAGAAGTGAACTTGATCGGTGAACAGCTGATTGCTCTAAGTTTCAGGCTTCTGGAAGTCCTGAATCAACCTCAGTTATACCTCCAGGGTTTCCTTCAACTGTTCAGCCTCTGGAAGCTATGGTCTTCTGAGACATATAACAACAAAGTTCCTGTTTGACCAACGAAACCTGGAGCATCAGTTCCTGCCACTTAGACGAAGAAAACTGAAGATTAAGTCGTATTTCCTTCAAGAAACCACTCGTTGTTACCAGAAGAACCGTCTCCATCAGGTGGATGGATGAGCCTCCGTCTTCAAAGCCTCTTCAAACTCACTAGTTTCAGCATCAGGGAAAGACAGGTTGAGTTGATTGATTCATTTCTATTATTGAAATTATTTTGTGTTGCTGAATTGAAGCTGTTACTGACCCCTGCAAAAGTGTTACTAATTAAAGAAAGCAGATAAAATTCTAGTTAAATCGTGGACATTCAATTATTTGATTCACCGCATTGTTGGTTTTTCATTGGTGGTAAAAAGTCTTGTTGCCTGGTTCTAAGATATTTTAGGAGGTTTTTATAGGTTGTCTTAGCCAAGTTTGTTAAAACAGTACCCTTGGGGCTCGTGCTGAGCTACTAAAATTAACGTAGCCCATATACCAAGAGCCAGTTGTAAATTAGGGAATGAGCGATAGGCTACTCAGTCATCCAGACCTCCAGTTGAAGAAGAGCGAGACCTCTTTCAGTAAACCTACTAAGAGCTTTCAGGTTTAGGGAAGTCCGGACCCGTTGGATGGAGAGCTGGATTGAGCAATCCCTTTAGACATGGGGAAGTAGGAGGGAGGGGTTAGCTCATCGGACAACGAACAAAAATAAGCCCAAGTGTTTCATGCCCCTGACACACAGCTAAAGTCCAGTCACCACAGATTAAAAGGTTCTGACCAGGCTTGGATATTTATAAAGAGAGAAACAGAAAGATGGAGAAATAAGAAATATGGAGATACAGTAAAAGAGTTAAAGAAAGAAGATAAAGAAATTATATATAAATAAAGCACATAGAAGATGAACAAAGAACATTTTAGAGATTGTTTTTCTCCATAATGTTCTGTCGAATGTGTAGAGAGCTTAAACAGGCTGCAGTCAGAGGAAAAAGATAGATAGTTTATGTAGCTCTGTTCTCCTGATGTGTTTCCATTCCCAACTCAGACGCAGCTCTCACTCTGCTTCATGACACCATCAGCATCCAGGAAACCACAGACCACCATGCAGCATTCATGATCACAGGAGATTTCAGCAGCTGCAGCTCAGACTGAACACACTGAAGACTTTCAGCAAGACAACATCCCAACAAACAAGGAGACACACTGGGAGAGATGAGAGCTTTCATACATGATGTCTGCAGAGCTTCCTTCAGACCTGCTTTGGATCTTCAGAGCACATTTCTGATGTTTCTGCCAAGGATCCAGACAGGAGCTCAGAGCAACGTCTCCAAGACAGTTCAGGTATGATCTCCTGAACATCAGCTCATATTACAGGACTGTTTTCTTCTCATTCAGACACTTTTTAAATCTGCATCCAATCATGAAGAAGCAGCAAACTTTATTCCAGTTGATCCTGAGGACAACATGAAGATCTGAACTAACTCCCAGATCCAGTCCATGTGGACTAAAGTAGTGGACCGACCCACTGACTGACATCAACATCAGAACCATGCTGCTAGTGTGGCTAAAAGAGAAGAGAAGAAGAGACAGTCATGTTGATGTGAACATTAGAGAAACACATCATGGAGCTGAAATATGGTCCTGCTTCATCATTTGGACCGGTTCACCTCAGCTGACCCATTCAACAGCAGACTGGGTTTTGGAGCAGTCTTTCTCACTGTGTGGAGGGTTCTGGTACCACATCTTTGGTTCTGGAACCAAACTCTCAGTAACTCTAACCCTGTAATATCTGCTGATATTGTTGATAAACGTCTAATTACTGTCAAATATTCTTTATACATTTACTAACTGCTAAAACTCAGTGTTTCATGTAGCTGACAGTGAAAAACTGAATATAATAAGACCAGAAAACAGCAGACAGGTTTTTGGAGCCGTCTTTCTCACTGTGTGGATGAGTGATGGCCGTACCTATGGGCACCCCTTGTTTGGTTCTGGAACCAAACTGTATGTAACAGGTAAGAAGAAACATTTGTTTTCCGTTACTTGGTTTATTATAGACATTAAAATGTGTTTAAAGTCACTTTCTGGGCCTTCAGGATTTACATGTTAGTTTTCCTCAACACAAATGTTGTTAAAGAAGAAATCAGAAAGATTTTAAAATACTTGAATCTCACAGAACACCTGATCAAACTTTGCATTTTTTAATATTAGTGCTTTAAAATGTAGGCAGTACTATCTAAATAATGTAGGTTTATTAATTTTATAATTATTAATTTATTAAAGGATTCATTTATTGATTCCTTGAATCTCTAAAAAATAAAAGTGCTACAAAAAATGAGTTTAAAAAAACAATCTGAAAATAATCTCAGTACAACTGCTTAAATATTTGTATCTGCACATCTGGATGTGGATCATGGATGTACTATAATTTTGTGTCTGGTATTATTTCATCAGGAAATGATTCTTTTTAAATATAAAAAGTATGCACTGTATTTGGATTCGACATAGAAACTTTCATATGAAGCGTATAATTATGGTATATTGTTTTGAAACAAATTGTGACATATTTTCACATCTTCGTCTTTGTGTTTAGTTTTAAAATACGATCACCTTCTAAAGGTAATGGCTCATGTCATTTTCAAGTAAAAAAGAACAACTTCACTATGCATGTATAATAAGAGGATTTGATGACTTAGGGTTATTGATGAAGATGCCTTTGAGACTTTAGGCAACACAGTACACTCCTTTATTTGGACTGCTGAGGCAGACAATGAGGAAGGTCGAGCAGCAAACATCATAAATGCCAGTTTAGAACGCTGGGACCACAAGCAAGTTTAACTGGGAGTCAAACATCACAATGGTAATAACTTGTGGCCAGAGCAAATTATTATTTTGATTATATTCTTTTGTCATAATTTGAAATAATTTTTTTACTTTGTGAACATAAAGCACAACTAACACACTAAACAAGCGCTAAAGAGGTAAATGCTTCACCTCATTTCTTCCTCCAGCTTAGCTTTATTGAGTGAAACTATTTATTCCATTAACTTTCATTCTGACTTATCTTGACTGATAGTAAATGGTAACCCAGCGGCTGCAGGACAAAGCCTCCTGAGCCAACGTCGCCCCTGTGAATGAATATTTAGGTCTTGCAATGTATGGTTGAAGGAAGGTGAATATTGAACATAGAGGGGACTAAACTAAACAAAAAGGAAACTACAAACTGAGGAGGAAAATATACTAAATCTGATCTGGAGGATAAACTAAAGTACAAAGAGAACAGAACACAATAAATAAGAAACTAAACCTAAAGGAATGAACACTGTATGGCAACACCTTCTAACAATAATGAACAAAGTGGAATGATCTAAACATGGCAATACCTTTCAAACATAAATTATCAACAAGAAAAATAATCAAAACCCAAAAAAACCCAAGTATTGTAACAATTCATTTCTCAATAATAAGCAGGGTATCTGGAGAGCCACAAAGTACAGAACCTTGGAAAACTTTTACAGCGTGCGCACCAAATACTAATTTGTTCCCACCAAATACTAATTTGTTCCCACCAAATACTAATTTGTTCCCACCAAATACTAATTTGTTCCCACCAAATACTAATTTGTTCCCACCAAATACTAATTTGTTCCCACCAAATACTAATTCGTTCGCACAAAATATGAATTTTTGGCCGCGAAATATATACTAATTTGTTATATACTAATTCGCTCCCACACAGTACTTATTTGAGACCACAACATAGGTATAATGTGCGCATAAAATACTAAAACAGAATCTTAATAAACAGCGCACTTCCTAAACATACAGCGGAAAACACAACAGGATGGACAGAGATTCTGATCGAGTTTTATTTTAGGTTGGGGATGAGCTACGAAGAGATTCTGAAAAGCCGGGCAACTCAAGGAATATATAAATACTGAAACATAATATAAAGTAGCAGCTATTAATAAGATGATGTGGGATCGAAGTACTGATTCTAAGTACTGAACGAAGTAAGATGCACTCTATAACAGTATCTTACTTCGTGGGAACAAATAAGTATTTCGTGCGCATGCTATATATTTTTTTCCCCCCATGTTAGTTCCCACGTGCTGTACATTACAACTTTTATTGGAATTTGATGTGATAGAATGTAAAAAACTGTCATGAAGTGGAAGGAAAATGATGCATGTGCTTCAGGAACTGTTCCAACTTAAAATCAGAAAGTGTGAAATGCATTTGCATTCAGTTTCCTTGACCCTGATTAGCCTAAATAAATGAACAGAACATGCATAAATGCAGCTGTTCTCTCGTGGCCTCAGAGCTTTGTTGGAGAACATTGGAGAACAAACAGCATCATGAAGACCAAGGAACACAGGAGACAGGTTCTGCTTTAAAGTTTTGGAGAACATTAAAGCAGAGCTAGGTTCTAAAACGACATCCAAGCTTTGAACATCTCCCAGAGTTCTGTTCAATTCATCATTTGAACATGGAGAGAGGATGGACCAACTGCAGACCTACGAAGACGTGGAAAGCCAGGGAAAACATTTATCTGTGAAGCAGCCAAGATGCCGATGGTGACTCTGGAGGAGCTGCAGGGATCCAGAGTGGCAAGAAGGTCTCTTTTGTCAGATCAGACCAAAGTTTAATATTTTGGTCAATATTTAAAATGCTCTGTGTGATGGAAAACTAACATTTCATATCACCCTGAACACAAAAAGGTGAAGCATGGTGATGGCAGCTACAGTGGAGTAGTTTAGATCAAAGAATGTGGCAATGATAGAATGGCCTAATTAAAGTCCAGACCTTTGTCCAATTAAGAATATTTGGCAATATTTTTAAATTGTTCTTCACAATGCACTCTGTTCAATCTGAATGAGACTGAGCTACTCTCCTCAGAGTTAGATGTAAAGAAAAAAACGGTACAGACAGATCCCTAAAGTCCTGCAGTTCTAATTGGAGTGAAAGTACTGATGTTCTCCAGTAAGAGTAGCGTTCCTTCAGAATAATAACCTCTGGTGGAGCTGCCATGAGTTAGTGTTTGATGTGAAGGTGGATCCAGTGTCTGCAGGTAAATATAAAAGGTAAATATAGAAAGATTTTATCATATTTTATTTCAAGATTTTTATAAACTTGATTCATTTGAAAAAATCTAAACTTCAACGAGAAGAAAATTAATTTTAATATTCTTTGTTGTTAAATATGTTAGTTTATAAATATGAATGATAGAAAACTACATTAAAATGTAATTTGACATTTTATGATGATTAATGATCAGATGATTGAAGCTCAGAGGTTCTGAGTAACTGTTGGATCAGAACATCTGATTTAATTTGTGAAAATGATGGAAAACTAAAATATATAATTAGGTGTAGATTCTTACGGAGCTCATTAAGGGACATTGAAGGGAAAAGAAATAATAAAGGTTCTGGTGCAGCAGATCATTTCACCTGTGCACCAAATACTTTCTCCAGCTTCAGATTCGTTTTAAATGTGGTTCTGAAACAACATAACGGTGACGTCTGGCCAGCAACGCAGCAATGTCTTTGTCTGCAGCCCAAACTGGAAATATAGCACCATTAGGTCACGTATTTCCAGTTCAATGAACACAGCAGCCTGAAACACTCTGAAAGATCCTGAGAGTCACACAATGAATTGGTAGAAAGTATCTGGTGCCAACATGAAACTTTATGTATTTATTTTCCCTTCAAAGTCCCTTTATGGCCTCCGTAGTTTCTGGTATTTTAAAGAATAAAATCAGAAATGAGTAAAAATTAATGACATTATTAGAAAGGAAATTCAGGCAGAAGAAACTGATCTAATTTTTTACAACATGAAGCTTTTTAAAAACCAGTTCTTCCAGTAGTTAATATCCAGTCATATTCAATAAATGAAAATATTATTGAACAGCTGATTTATTCCAGTAACTCCATCACTAAGTGAAACACATTATATAGATTAATTTCACACAGACGGATGTTTTAAGTCTTTATTTCTGTTAATTATGATGATTTTCTGCTTCCAGCCAATGAAAACACAGCATTTAAAATCAGAATATTACATCAGACCAATAAAAACATTTAATCCAGAAATGTGGGATTAATGAGAAGTATGTTTAATACCTGCTGAAAGGTTGTTATTTTCTAAAGGTTCTAATCTGACAAACGGGCCTGATCAGAACCAGATTCTAATGTGTTAAATATGACTGTATATATATGTTAGAATGGTAAATGGACTGAATTTATATAGAACTGTTCTACTCATACCGACCACTCAAAGCTCTTTACACCAGAACCACGTTCACCCAGTCACACTCACTAACTCACACATTCATTCAGCGACACGCAGATCGGTAGCAACCTGGGGTTAAGTGCCTTGCTCAGGGGCACATTGACATGAGGAAGCTGGAATCAAACCCACAACTCTCAGGTTTCCAGATGACTGGTCTACCTACTGGACCACAGTTAACCCCAAGAACAGGTCAAAGGTCCTCCAGTGACGATATCTACTGTTTACTGTATGTTCACCTGACCTCCATCTGGCCCAGCAGGCCCAGCAGAGAGAAACCAACATCAGAACCATGAAGATTGTGGAGAAGAAGTCTCACTTTAACATCAGCTGTAGGTGTTTGTCTGGTTCTGCTGCATTTCTGGGTCAAACATGTTTTCTTCATTCAGTGAAGTAACTGGAGGTGGGGAGAGGAACCAGAAATGTTCTCCAGTAAGAGTAGCGTTCCTTCAGAATAATAACCTCTGGTGGAGCTGCCATGAGTTAGTGTTTGATGTGAAGGTGGATCCAGTGTCTGCAGGTAACTTTGTGCTGTATTGATGAGTAGTTTAGTGATCAGAGTCCATGTAGTTTCCAGGATCAGACTGAATGCAGTGCAGTGCTGGAAGCTGCTGCTGACTGTGTCAATGTGTGTCTGTGCTGCTTGTTGCTGCTGTCCAACTTCAGATGAGAAGGTAGTGAAGCCCGTGGTGAGCGTGTACCCAGCAGCATCCAGAGCCCACCTGGAGGGGAAGAGCTCCCTGCTGTGTCTGGCCTCAGACATGTTTCCTCCTCTGGTCCAGATCTCCTGGAAAAGACAGAAGAAGGACGGTGATCTGGAGGATCTGCCCCCTGTTGAGGGAGAGCAGCTGGAGCTCAGAGAGTCGGGTCGCACCGCCTCCATCTTACTGGTCCATCGGCAGGAGAACGGCTCATCTAAATACAGCTGCTCTGTCCAGCATGAGGGAGGCAGAGTGGAGGCCCAAACACTACAAGGTAATGAAGGCTTGGTGACTGTGTTCAGCAGTGATTCAGCTTCATGTGGAGACGCTGTCAAAGAGAGCAGAGGAGCAGAGGACGGACATTTCTCACTGCAACTCCAAACATTTGACTCCTTTTCTGTTCCAGAGCTTCCAGCTCCAGCAGCCTCCTGTCCTCCAGAGAGACCAGACCTGGCAGCTCTGCAGCAAGCTGACTGTAAGATCTCCTGCTGACAAATACATGATCATCTTCAGCTCATCATCACCTGGATTTCTAGATGTCTCAGGTCTCTGTGTCTCTGTGTGTCTGTCAGTGTCCTTCCAGTCTCAGTGCAGGGTGAAGCTGCTCTGCCTGCTCTACACGGTGCTGATAGTGAAGAGTCTGGTGTACTGCTGTGGACTCTCTCTGCTGATGATGCTCAGAACCAAGGGACCGTCCACCATCTGAACACCTGCTGACTCACTGTTTTCTCTCCAACTTTTCTTCCTCTCATCGTTGTTTTGCTGCAGTTTAGTCGGCTTTAAAACTTTGTGGTTGGTTGCAGAAAAGATGATGACATGTTTCTGTCATGCAGTGTCATTTCTAACATCTATTTCCTTTCATTGTTTGTCTGAGCTTGTAATTGCTCCCTGCTGAACTGTATTATTTAATGACCTAATTATTAATCCTCACTGAAAATGATTTATTCATGTTTAATTTAATGTGAGATAAACATCACTTCTGAGCTCCTTCACATTTATAAAGTAAGATTTTCTTAACAAATTGAACAAACAGCAGAACCAGCTGCTTTTAAAGAATCAGAATCATTTCCAGCAGAGTTTTGACTTTAACAAAAGTTTTGTTTTGAACAGATTTTTCCCAGAAGAGTCGGCTGTTTTGCCCAAAAGAAACCACATTTATTTTGCAACTAAATTATGAAATAGAAAAAGATTCTTTGAGAAAACTTTATCTTGCTTTCTTTTGTAATTTTTGTGTTTCTAAGGTGCAAATCCTATGATTTGGTCTAAATGTTCTTGTTATTTCTGCAGCATGTAATGTTTTATTTTACTTGGTTTTATAAGTCAGTTGGATTTAGGAGAACACTGAGAATAAATGATGATGGTTCTCTAATTGGACTCCTTTAATGTTCATTTAAATAAAAACAGAGACAATGTTTCCAGGAAGCAGAAACAAACCACAGAGATGGAGGGCAGATGGTGAGTTTGTAGAGCAGCAGATATGAATCTGTTCTCAGTGGTTATTAGAACAGAACAAACTGCTGACAGCCAATCAAACCTCCTTCCTGCAGCTGTGTGGGTTTGTGCTCTGCAGCCTCCACACCGTTAGCTGTGGCTTTTCACTTTAATAACATGATGACAGTTACAAGCATCGACTGAACTGAAAGAATCAGTCCAGGAAGCACCTGTGGTCTTCATCTGGGAGAGAAACATCTCAAACCCTGAACTCAGAGCTGATCCATCAACTCTGATCCTGTAAACAGAGACAGAAGAGTCCAACACGGCTCAGTCTTTGGTTCTGTTATTTACCATGCCAGCCCTGTTGATGCCAAATGAGGAAAATAATTATTTGATCCCCTACTGATTGTGTAACTTGGTAGTAGTAGATGTTAGTAAAGGAGAGATATGAAGTATCAACCAAATATTCCCTAAAAATAATTACAATAAAGTTTTAATCAGAGCAACATTTCAGATATTGTTTTTACACCCATGTTGTACACAGGATGCACTGAACCAAATCTGTCCATGTTGATCAACATGAGGCTGGAATGGTTCAAAAGATCATCAGCAAGAAGCTTGGTGTGAAGGTGACAGCTGCAGATGACATTTGTCAAAAATTAAAGAAAACTATAATGACAGTTACCTGGAGCTCCAAGCAGGATCTTCCCTCATGGGTTGATGATTATCATGAAAAAAGAGGATCCGCTCACAGCTACATGAAGGAGTTTGTTAATGATCTGAAGCTAAATGGGAACCCAGTCAACAAGAACACAACTGAGAACAGAATACACTAATGGACTGCCTCCCCGCAACAGAAGGAGCTTGTACAGGTCCATCTCAGGTTTTCCAGGAAACATCTCAATGATCTAGAGAAGGCTATGGAGAAAGTGCTAGGGTCACATCAGAACAAAGTAAGGCTCATTGGTTTCAACTCGATCCAGCATGGAAGAGAAGGGCTGAGTATGACTCAAAGAACATCATCTCCACAGTGAAGCATGGGGGTAGAAACATCGTGATAAGGGGCTGTTTTTCTGTTTAGAATATAGGGCAGCTTCAATGTACTGAGAGGTTTGTGGATAGCGTCATGTACCAGGTTGTTGGACAGGAACCTTCTCTCAGCCAGAACATTGAAGATGAGTTGATGGGTCTTCCAAATGTTGATAACAATAATAAAAATAATCGTATCAAAGTCAATGAGTGTCCTAGCTGGTCTCCAGATTTAGGTTTAAATGATCAGAAGAGTTTCTATAAAGAGACGGACAGAAAAATCTCTTCTTATTATGAACAAACCTGGAGAGCAGCTTCAGAAAATGTCGTGCTGCTGTCGTGGCCAATAAAGGTTCTCCACCAAGTTTTAAAGAAATATTTGAGTAATATTGAGCCACTCAACTCAATTTTTGACTTTAGTGTTTAATTTAGTGTTTTTTCAGGATATCTGGTCTTTATCCATTAAAATAAAATTAAAGTAAAATGGTAAATTTTCATTTCTCTGTTGCAAACCTAAAGAAAACAAGCCAGGGAGATAATAATCATTCCCCCCTTGTATCAGATTACAGAAAACATAAAAAATACACGAATTAGAATAGTTATGGCATCACTGAACATACAGCTATAGGTAAATAATGTCGTGGGAGAAAATGAGCTGATTTGAGAAATGTTGCAGCTGGTTGTACCCTCATTATCTTTGATTGGAGCAACACAAACCACACTGAGACAGAAACACAAACCACCGACACAAACAAGTCATGTTGTTTTGTTCCTCTGAAGACAAAAGCAGGACCAGACGTCCATGTTGCTTCAGCTCCAGTCTCATTATTTCAGTGGCTGATAGTTGAATAAAAAACCTCCTGCAGAGCCGTCAGAGGAGTCTGGACGTCTCAATCAGAGCTGAACTTTGGTTCAGTTCACTTCAAACTGGTTCTGTCTCTGTGGACCTGCTGTCCACTGGTTTCCATCAGACTCACCACACAAAGTATTCAGAGTCACTGCTGACAGCTTCAGTTCTTCAGCTGCTCTCATGTTTAGTGGAGTCCCTCAGGGCTCAGTTCTTGGTTCTGTTATTGACCATTTCAGCCCAGTGTCCCAGCATTGTTCCAGATCAGACTAAAGTCAGTTCTATTGGACCTGATTGTTGTTTTAACAGTGTCACAGTCACACCTTAAACAACTAACAAAAAGCTCTCAGATGGAAACTTGACAGATGTTTCTGATCAGTAGCTGAACTTCAACCATTTCGTTTTGCTTACTTTATTCATCTTAACAGGTTACAGAAGATGATAACTAGTTGTTTGTTTATCATGTTTATCAGAATACTAGTCATCAGCCCTGAGCGTGAGGAAATATACTGAGCAATGTGTGAGTGAATCATGTTATTGCCTATTTAAAAAAAGCCACAAGCAGAGTTTATGTGCTTTTTTTCAGTTGTTTCGAAAAAACATGAATTATTTCAACTTAGCTGAGTTACACTAAAATGAAAATGGCCGTCCTGTTTCTTTTTGAGAAATAACAAAGAAACGCAAGCTCGTAAAAATAATCATAGAAACATCAAGCTACAAAGAAAATACATATTACAAATTACACTGCATGAAAGAAACATGCAAACAACCACAAAGTTTGAAAGCCAAATAAACAACAGCACAAGTGATGTTTTATTGATGAGTGGAAGAAAGGTTGGAGAGAAAACAGTGAGCAGCAGGTGTTCAGATGGTGGACGGTCCCTTGGTTCTGAGCATCATCAGCAGAGAGAGTCCACAGCAGTACACCAGACTCTTCACTATCAGCACCGTGTAGAGCAGGCAGAGCAGCTTCACTCGGAACGGGGCCACCAGAATCCAGGGATGAACCTCTGAAACAGATAAACATAGCATATCTATTTCTGTAGTTATGCTGCTATAGGCTTAGGCTACTGGAGGACATAATGACCAATCTCCCTCACTCTGCTATATTCTCCTACTACTCTCCAATTCTGCATTATTTACTTTTATTTTAGCTTTTAACTTTATGTTCTGTCTCAATTTTTTTCTTCCTAGAAACTACACCTGACCTGAGCTAAAGATGCCAACAACTTAATGTTTTCCTTCTACAGATGATCCACTTGGCCCTGTCTTTCAGTGTTTAACCCTTTCTCTCGTAGACATAGCTACTGACTGAGCTTCTACTGAGACTAACTCTATGTGCTCTCTTTCATCCTCTAGACTTGAAAACGGACTCAGAGTTTATCTGCTTAGATGTCTTTCTCTCCTAGATGAAGCCACTAAAGGAGTTACAACCATTAATGTTTCACTTTTCTTTCCAATAGAAAGTACCACTGGATCAGTGCTTCTGGGTTCTTTTTTTGTGTGTCTCAACAATTTTCTCTCAAACATCCAGTCGGTCGTGGCAGATGGCTGCTCACACTGAGCCTGGTTCTGGTTCTGCTGGAGGTTTCTTCCTGTTAAAAGGGAATTTTTCCTCTCCACTGTCGATAAATGCATGCTCAGTATGAGGGATTGCTGCAAAGTCAACACCAGTGACTGTCCACTGTCTCTACAAGCTGCAAGTCAACAACTCAATAACATTTGCTGGGTTTTCTTAAATAGAAACTTTTTAACCAATTTGAATAATAATCTGAACTGAATTAAATGAATTACCTTGTAATCTTTGGGCCTCCACTCTGCCCCCCTCATGGTTGACAGAGCAGTGGTATCTCTTAGTGTAGAAAGGATTCCGATCCACCAGTAAGATGGAGGCGGTGCGACCCGACTCTCTGAGCTCCAGCTGCTCTCCCTCAACAGGGGGCAGATTCTCCAGATCACCGTCCTTCTTCTGTCTTTTCCAGGAGATCTGGACCAGAGGAGGAAACATGTCTGAGGCCAGACACAGCAGGGAGCTCTTCCCCTCCAGGTGGGCTCTGGATGCTGCTGGGTACACGCTCACCACGGGCTTCACTACCTTCTCATCTGAAGTTGGACAGCAGCAACAAGCAGCACAGACACACATTGACACAGTCAGCAGCAGCTTCCAGCACTGCACTGCATTCAGTCTGATCCTGGAAACTACATGGACTCTGATCACTAAACTACTCATCAATACAGCACAAAGTTACCTGCAGACACTGGATCCACCTTCACATCAAACACTAACTCATGGCAGCTCCACCAGAGGTTATTATTCTGAAGGAACGCTACTCTTACTGGAGAACATTTCTGGTTCCTCTCCCCACCTCCAGTTACTTCACTGAATGAAGAAAACATGTTTGACCCAGAAATGCAGCAGAACCAGACAAACACCTACAGCTGATGTTAAAGTGAGACTTCTTCTCCACAATCTTCATGGTTCTGATGTTGGTTTCTCTCTGCTGGGCCTGCTGGGCCAGATGGAGGTCAGGTGAACATACAGTAAACAGTAGATATCGTCACTGGAGGACCTTTGACCTGTTCTTGGGGTTAACTGTGGTCCAGTAGGTAGACCAGTCATCTGGAAACCTGAGAGTTGTGGGTTTGATTCCAGCTTCCTCATGTCAATGTGCCCCTGAGCAAGGCACTTAACCCCAGGTTGCTACCGATCTGCGTGTCGCTGAATGAATGTGTGAGTTAGTGAGTGTGACTGGGTGAACGTGGTTCTGGTGTAAAGAGCTTTGAGTGGTCGGTATGAGTAGAACAGTTCTATATAAATTCAGTCCATTTACCATTCTAACATATATATACAGTCATATTTAACACATTAGAATCTGGTTCTGATCAGGCCCGTTTGTCAGATTAGAACCTTTAGAAAATAACAACCTTTCAGCAGGTATTAAACATACTTCTCATTAATCCCACATTTCTGTATTAAATGTTTTTATTGGTCTGATGTAATATTCTGATTTTAAATGCTGTGTTTTCATTGGCTGGAAGCAGAAAATCATCATAATTAACAGAAATAAAGACTTAAAACATCCGTCTGTGTGAAATTAATCTATATAATGTGTTTCACTTAGTGATGGAGTTACTGGAATAAATCAGCTGTTCAATAATATTTTCATTTATTGAATATGACTGGATATTAACTACTGGAAGAACTGGTTTTTAAAAAGCTTCATGTTGTAAAAAATTAGATCAGTTTCTTCTGCCTGAATTTCTTTTCTAAAAATGTCATTTATTTTTACTCATTTCTGATTTTATTCTTTAAAATACCAGAAACTACGGAGGCCATAAAGGGACTTTGAAGGGAAAATAAATACATAAAGTTTCATGTTGGCACCAGATACTTTCTACCAATTCATTGTGTGACTCTCAGGATCTTTCAGAGTGTTTCAGGCTGCTGTGTTCATTGAACTGGAAATACGTGACCTAATGGTGCTATATTTCCAGTTTGGGCTGCAGACAAAGACATTGCTGCGTTGCTTGCCAGACGTCACCGTTATGTTGTTTCAGAACCACATTTAAAACTAATCTGAAGCTGGAGAAAGTATTTGGTGCACAGGTGAAATGATCTGCTGCACCAGAACCTTTATTATTTCTTTTCCCTTCAATGTCCCTTAATGAGCTCCGTAAGAATCTACACCTAATTATATATTTTAGTTTTCCATCATTTTCACAAATTAAATCAGATGTTCTGATCCAACAGTTACTCAGAACCTCTGAGCTTCAATCACCTGATCATTAATCATCATAAAATGTCAAATTACATTTTAATGTAGTTTTCTATCATTCATATTTATAAACTAACATATTTAACAACAAAGAATATTAAAATAAATTTTCTTCTCGTTGAAGTTTAGATTTTTTTAAATGAATCAAATTTATAAAAATCTTGAAATAAAATCTAATGAAATTTTTCTATATTTCATTTTTCTGAAGTAATTTTGCTGAAAAGCTGCAGATTTCTGACATTTATCTGATTTAATGAATAAAATAATAAAATGTTTAAAAAGCTCAGTGATAAAATCATATTAATATTTGTTCAAGATAAGCTGGTAAAATATTAAATCTGCATGTCCAACATGTCAATAAAATACTTTTTATTTTTATTTATGTCAGAAATGAAAACGCAGACATTTTATGAATGTTTCACAATTTTTCTCATGTTTGATCTTTTGTTTTATTATTTTTCTGTTTGATTTAATAGAAACAAAGTTTAATAACTTTAACCCACAGCTTTAATAACCTGAGTTGTTTTAATTCATCATAAAATTATTTAACTAAAAGGATTTATTTCATGTTATATGATTAAAATCTTTTATTTATTTCTCTTTTTATTTAATAGCTTTTCTACATATATATATTTCATTAAACTGAAACTTGATTTTTGTTATTTATATGTATAATATATATATTTATATATTTATTATAATGTTAAAATGTTTTTTATTCTGAATAATAATAAACAGAAAATCTTTAATGTGAAAACATCCGTCTCATTCAGTCATTAATAAAGATAAAATATTAATAAAAGTCCAAATTAAAACACCATCTTCATCATTTCACAGTAAAATATTTCATGGATCAAACATTTTGACTCTAAATCATATTTTTCAAGGTTTTTATGGAACAAGTTTTCTTTATTTGATGGAAATCAGACAGAAAACCAGGCAGAGAAAAGGAAGCTGTGCAGTAAACGGGCCGGGCTCCGAGTTCTGACCCAGAACCGCTGCATCCAGGCCCAACAGTGTGAGAACCTGATGCAGCTGCTCTACCCACTGATCCAACCTGCAGCCACACTGAACACGGGTCAGAACCAGGACGCTAAAAGCATTTGATTCATGGCAGGAAAATGTTTCTGTTGCTCGACTCTGAAAACTCAGAAACTTTGGAAGTTTGAACTCATTGAAACATTTTTACATCGTTGCTGATCAGATCACATTTAGGGTTTTATTACCAGGGAAACTTTCCAACCTTTAAAAGTTAAATCTTTGATACATTCAGAGACATTTTTCATCTTTTTCTGTCTAAATTATATTTTCATTTGATGCATTTTCAGCAGATTAAACAGGATTATTAAAATGATCAAATAATAAGTAGTTTGAAATCCTGAAGTAGCAGAAAGTGACTTTAAACACATTTTAACTTCTATAATAAAACAATAAATGTTGTTTCTTACCTGAAACATACAGTCTGGTTCCAGAACCAAAGATGTGGTACAAGTACCCATCCCACAGTGAGAAAGACTGCTACAAAAACCTGTCTGCTGTTTTCTGGTCTTATTATATTCAGTTTTTCACTGTCAGCTACATGAAACACTGAGTTTTAGCAGTTAGTAAATGTATAAAGAATATTTGACAGTAATTAGACGTTTATCAACAATATCAGCAGATATTACAGGGTTAGAGTTACTGAGAGTTTGGTTCCAGAACCAAAGATGTGGTACCAGAACCCTCCACACAGTGAGAAAGACTGCTCCAAAACCCAGTCTGCTGTTGAATGGGTCAGCTGAGGTGAACCGGTCCAAATGATGAAGCAGGACCATATTTCAGCTCCATGATGTGTTTCTCTAATGTTCACATCAACATGACTGTCTCTTCTTCTCTTCTCTTTTAGCCACACTAGCAGCATGGTTCTGATGTTGATGTCAGTCAGTGGGTCGGTCCACTACTTTAGTCCACATGGACTGGATCTGGGAGTTAGTTCAGATCTTCATGTTGTCCTCAGGATCAACTGGAATAAAGTTTGCTGCTTCTTCATGATTGGATGCAGATTTAAAAAGTGTCTGAATGAGAAGAAAACAGTCCTGTAATATGAGCTGATGTTCAGGAGATCATACCTGAACTGTCTTGGAGACGTTGCTCTGAGCTCCTGTCTGGATCCTTGGCAGAAACATCAGAAATGTGCTCTGAAGATCCAAAGCAGGTCTGAAGGAAGCTCTGCAGACATCATGTATGAAAGCTCTCATCTCTCCCAGTGTGTCTCCTTGTTTGTTGGGATGTTGTCTTGCTGAAAGTCTTCAGTGTGTTCAGTCTGAGCTGCAGCTGCTGAAATCTCCTGTGATCATGAATGCTGCATGGTGGTCTGTGGTTTCCTGGATGCTGATGGTGTCATGAAGCAGAGTGAGAGCTGCGTCTGAGTTGGGAATGGAAACACATCAGGAGAACAAAGCTGGACTCACAGGAAGGAGAAGGAGCAACACTTGGTCATCAATATTGTCCCATCTGGAGACTGATGTTTGGAGTAGATGGAGAGTGTCTGCAGCTGGAGGTCAGAGGTGGAGGTGTTGGAGGACAGAGGTGGACATGTTGGAGGACAGAGGTGGACATGTTGGAGGACAGAGGTGGACATGTTGGAGGTCAGAGGTGGACATGTTGGAGGACAGCGGTGGACATGTTGGAGGACAGTGGTGGACATGTTGGAGGACAGAGGTGGACATGTTGGAGGTCAGAGGTGGACATGTTGGAGGACAGAGGTGGACATGTTGGAGGACAGTGGTGGACATGTTGGAGGACAGTGGTGGACATGTTGGAGGACAGAGGTGGACATGTTGGAGGTCAGAGGTGGACATGTTGGAGGACAGTGGTGGACATGTTGGAGGACAGAGGTGGACATGTTGGAGGACAGAGGTGGACATGTTGGAGGACAGTGGTGGACATGTTGGAGGTCAAAGGTGGACATGTTGGAGGACAGTGGTGGACATGTTGGAGGATGGAAGTGGAGGTGTTGGAGGACAGAGGTGAACACGTTGGAGGTCAAAGGTGGACATGTTGGAGGACAGTGGTGGACATGTTGGAGGATGGAAGTGGAGGTGTTGGAGGACAGAGGTGGACATGTTGGAGGACAGTGGTGGACATGTTGGAGGTCAAAGGTGGACATGTTGGAGGACAGTGGTGGACATGTTGGAGGATGGAAGTGGAGGTGTTGGAGGACAGAGGTGGACATGTTGGAGGTCAGAGGTGGACATGTTGGAGGACAGTGGTGGACATGTTGGAGGATGGAAGTGGAGGTGTTGGAGGACAGAGGTGAACACGTTGGAGGTCAAAGGTGGACACGTTGGAGGTCAAAGGTGGACATGTTGGAGGTCAAAGGTGGACATGTTGGAGGACAGTGGTGGACATGTTGGAGGATGGAAGTGGAGGTGTTGGAGGACAGAGGTGAACACGTTGGAGGTCAAAGGTGGACATGTTGGAGGACAGTGGTGGACATGTTGGAGGATGGAAGTGGAGGTGTTGGAGGACAGAGGTGAACACGTTGGAGGTCAAAGGTGGACATGTTGGAGGTCAAAGGTGGACATGTTGGAGGACAGAGGTGGACATGTTGGAGGACAGAGGTGGACATGTTGGAGGATGGAGGAGTCAGCAGACTCTTACTTCATCCAACCTGTTTTCTTGTGATCTCATGTTTCCAAGCAGGAAGCTGAGCTGGTGGAGATGTTGGTGTTCAGGTCTCCTCACCTCCATTATAAACAGGTTCACTCTCAATAAAGTTGAACATGTCCATCATTTCTCTGTCCACAGCCTTGTCCCCAGTGGTGGTTTTCTAAAGATAATAATCTTGTAACCAAGAACAAATGAAAGGTGTTAACTCGCTGTGGTCGAGACATTTTCTGGTGATCTACCATAAAATCATTCCTTATGATCAGATATTTGCTTGAGGAAAGTTTTTCATTTTCTCTTTCAGACTCTAACCTTGAAAACTGGCTCAGAGTTTGTCTGTTCTTTCTTTCTAGGTGAAACGACTAAAGGAGCTACATCCATTAACATTTACTTTTCCTTCCCATAGAAAGTACTCCTGGATCAGTGCTTCTTTGTTCTTTTTGTGTCTCTGCTCTGTTCTCTCAAACCCCCAGTCGGTCGTGGCAGATGGCCGCTCATACTGAGCCTGGTTCTGGTTCTGCTGGAGGTTTCTTCCTGTTAAAAGGGAGTTTTTCCTCTCCACTGTCGCTACATGCATGCTCAGTATGAGGGATTGCTGCAAAGTCAACGCCAGTGACTGTCCACTGTCTCTACATGTTCATCCAGGAGGAGTGAATGCTGCAAGTCACTGATTGGATGCAATCTGCTGGGTTTCCTTAGAAAGAAAACCTTTTTATCCAATTTGAATAAATAACTGAATCTGACTGAACTGTTCAATGGTTACGATTAATCAGAATGTATGAACCTGACTGTTGTGAAGAACCTTGAGACGACAGGGGTTGTGAATTGGCGCTATATAAATAAAACTGAATTGAATTGAATTGAACTTTTATGAATTGTGTTAAGTAGATCCAAACGTTGACAGTGTAAGTAAAAGTGATATAGTAACTCACTTCTAATAAGTACATATATATCTTTATAAAATTTTGAGTTTTGTTGCTTTAAACTATTTAAGTTGTGATCACTGAATTATTTTTATTGTTATTATTATAATCTATATGCATACAGGGGTTGGACAATGAAACTGAAACACCTGGTTTTAGACCACAATAATTTATTAGTATGGTGTAGGACCTCCTTTTGTAGCCAATACAGCATCGATTCGTCTTGGGAATGACATATACAAGTCCTGCACAGAGGTCAGAGGGATTTTAAGCCATTCTTCTTGCAGGATAGTGGCCAGGTCACTACGTGATACTGGTGGAGGAAAACGTTTCCTGACTCGCTCCTCCAAAACACCCCAAAGTGGCTCAATAATATTTAGATCTGGTGACTGTGCAGGCCATGGGAGATGTTCAACTTCACTTTCATGTTCATCAAACCAATCTTTCACCAGTCTTGCTGTGTGTATTGGTGCATTGTCATCCTGATACACGGCACCGCATTCAAGGTATACAATGTTTGAACCATTAGATGCACATGGTCCTCAAGAATGGTTCGGTAGTCCTTGGCAGTGACGCGCCCATCTAGCACAAGTATTGGGCCAAGGGAATGCCATGATATGACAGCCCAAACCATCACTGATCCACCCCCATGCTTCACTCTGGGCATGCAACAGTCTGGGTGGTACGCTTCTTTGGGGCTTCTCCACACCGTAACTCTCCTGGATGTGGGGAAAACAGTAAAGGAGGACTCATCAGAGAACAATACATGTTTGACATTGTCCACAGCCCAAGATTTGCGCTCCTTGCACCATTGAAACCGACGTTTGGCATTGGCATGAGTGACCAAAGGTTTGGCTATAGCAGCCCGGCCGTGTATATTGACCCTGTGGAGCTCCTGACGGACAGTTCTGGTGGAAACAGGAGAGTTGAGGTGCACATTTAATTCTGCCGTGATTTGGGCAGCTGTGGATTTATGTTTTTTGGATACAATCCGGGTTAGCACCCGAACATCCCTTTTAGACAGCTTCCTCTTGCGTCCACAGTTAATCCTGTTGGATGTGGTTCGTCCTTCTTGGTGGTATGCTGACATTACCCTGGATACCGTGGCTCTTGATACATCACAAAGACTTGCTGTCTTGGTCACAGATGCGCCAGCAAGACGTGCACCAACAATTTGTCCTCTTTTGAACTCTGGTATGTCACCCATAATGTTGTGTTCATTTCAATATTTTGAGCAAAACTGTGCTCTTACCCTGCTAATTGAACCTTCACACTCTGCTCTTACTGGTGCAATGTGCAATCAATGAAGACTGGCTACCAGGCTGGTCCAATTTAGCCATGAAATCTCCCACACTAAAATGACAGGTGTTTCAGTTTCATTGTCCAACCCCTGTACTACTCATCAGAATCAACATTTATTTTCTCTTGAAAGACTATGACACTTTCTACGTCAAGTACTTGCGGTCATATGAACTAGTAGAGCATCAACAGCCGGGTCATAGTGTAAATATCTGTGCCAGCTGTCTGACCACATGTCGCATTTTGCTTGTAAGATTGCAAATGAACTCATTCTAACAACAAAACATTTTATTCCAGTGTCTGACTAAAGAAGCAGAACAGAAACATCAGCAGATCTCCCCAGCCCTTCAGCCAATGTATAGGTAAGACAAACAAGACAATACCTAAACATTTGTTGAAAGGTAACTATAATGTTCTCAACTTTTATGTTACAGAAACTTCAGATTCAGATGGATGCAGCAGGGAGCATCCAGAAATCCCCTCAAATCCAGTGCTCTGCTTACTGGGGGATAAATCTCAGTTACCCAATAGAACCAAAAGTAATTTTTCTGTAATTTCAGTGGGTTCAACAACAGCTTGCCGAGTAATTTTAAGACATGGAAGGCATCAGTAATCAGAATCAGAATCAGAATCAGAAAAGCTTTATTGCCAAGTACGTTTTTGGACATACAAGGAATTTGTTTTGGCGTAGTCGGTGCAATACAATACAAATTAAACAGTATAAACATATCTACAATATAATATAAATATATGTGCACAGTTTTAAGTGAGTGAGAGTAAATATAGAGCAGTATAAGATGCAAGAGCAATACAACAGTGCAGGTGATCATTGTGCAAGTAAAGCAGGAGTCCAAGCTGAGTGTTAATGTAACGCATAGAGTTACAGGTTACAGGTGTCCTGTCAGCAAAAACAGGGGGGGTGTGGGTGAAAGGGAGAGTGTCAGTGTGGTTTCCGGGCTTTGTTAACCAGGCTGGTGGCAGATGGGAAAAAACTGTTCTTGTGGCGTGAGGTTTTGGTCCGGATGGACCGCAGCCTCCTGCCAGAGGGGAGAGTCTCAAAGAGTCTGTGACCGGGGTGGGAGGGATCAGCCAGAATCTTCCCTGCCCGCTTCAGGGTCCTGGAGGTGTACAGTTCCTGGAGCGACAGTAGACTGCAGCCAATCACCTTCTCAGCAGACCGAATGACACGCTGCAGCCTGCCCTTATCCTTGGCTGTAGCAGCGGCGTACCAGATGGTGATGGAGGAGGTGAGGATGGACTCAATGATGGCTGTGTAGAAGTGCACCATCATAGTCTTTGGCAGGTTGAATTTCTTCAGCTGCCGCAGGAAGAACATCCTCTGCTGGGCTTTCTTGATGAGGGAGCTGATGTTTGGCTCCCACTTGAGATCCTGGGAGATGATGGTTCCCAGGAAGCGGAAAGATTCCACAGTGTCAATTGTGGAGTCACAGAGGGTGATGGGGGCAGGTGGGGCTGGGTTCTGCCTGAAGTCCACAACCATCTCCACTGTCTTTAGAGCGTTGAGCTCAAGGTTGTTCTGGCTGCACCAGTCCAACAGATGGTCCACCTCCCATCTGTACGCGGACTCGTCACCATCAGAGATGAGTCCGATCAGGGTGGTGTCGTCCGCAAACTTCAGAAGCTTGACAGACTGGTGACTGGAGGTGCAGCTGTTGGTGTACAGGGAGAAGAACAGAGGAGAGAGAACACGGTGCTGATGGTCAGGGAGTCAGAGACGGGCTTCCCCAGCCTCACGCGCTGCTTCCTGTCAGACAGGAAGTCAGTGATCCACCTGCAGGTGGAGTCGGGCACAGCTGGGAGAGCTTCTCCTGTAGCAGAACTGGGACGATGGTGTTGAAGGCAGAGCTGAAATCCACAAACAGGATCCTGGCATAGGTTCCTGTGGAGTCCAGGTGCCGGAGGATGAAGTGAAGGGCTAGGTTGACTGCATCATCTACAGACCTGTTGGCTCTGTAGGCAAACTGCAGGGGGTCCAGGAGGGGGTCGGTGATGTCTTTTAGGTGTGAGAGCACAAGGCGCTCAAAGGACTTCATCACCACAGAGGTCAGGGCGACGGGTCTGAAGTCATTAAGCCCTGTGGTCCTTGGCTTCTTGGGAACAGGGATGATGGTGGAGGACTTGAAGCAGGCTGGCACATGACATGTCTCCAGTGAGGTGTTAAAAATGTCTGTGAAGACTGGAGACAGCTGATCAGCGCAGTGCTTCAGGCTGGCTGGTGAGACAGAATCCGGACCAGCAGCTTTCCGGGGGTTCTGTCTCCTGAAGAGTTTGTTGACGTCCCTCTCCTGGATGGAAAGAGCCGTCCTCGGCGTGGGTAGGGGGCTGGTGGGGGGGAACTTCAGGGTGGGGGTTGGAGGTGCCAAGGCCCCTCTTGAGGTTGGAGAGATGGGGGTGGTGGATTGTGGCTGCAGCTGTTGGGGGGCGTCGTGGGGGATGGTTGCAGGACTGTCCCTTTATCTTTCAAAGCGGCAGTAGAACTCGTTCAGGTCGTTGGCGAGGCGTCGGTCGTTGATGGAGTGGGGGGCTTTCAGCTTGTAGTTGGTGATTTGCTTGAGCCCTTTCCAGACAGACGCAGAGTCGTTGGCTGAGAACTGGTTTTGGAGCTTCTCAGAGTACAGTCGTTTGGCCTCTTTCACTGCCTTGCCAAACTTGTACTTAGCCTCTCTGTATATGTCTTTGTCCCCACTCCTGAAGGCATCTTCCTTATCCAGTCTTAACCTTCTGAGTTTAGCTGTGAACCAGGGTTTGTCGTTGTTGTAACTCACCCTGGTGCATGATGGTACACAGCTGTCCTCACAGAAGCTGATGTAGGAAGTCACAGCCTCTGTGTACTCGTCCAGACTGTTGGTAGTAGTCCTGAACACATCCCAGTCTGTACAGCCTAAACACGCCTGGAGATTCTCCACAGCCTCACTGCTCCACTTCCTTGTCGTCCTCACAACAGTATAACAGTTTAGTTTCAGTATAGAAACTAAAGCTCTGCATGCAGAGCTTTAGTTTCTGCCTGCATGCAGGAATCAGGTGGACCATGATGTGATCGGATTGGCCCAGTGCAGCACGTGGGACGGCGTGATAAGCGTCTCTGATGGTGGTGTAACAATGATCCAGAATGTTGTCCTCTCTGGTCGGACATTTTATAAACTGTCTATATTTGGGGAGTTCGTGGGTCAGATTACCTTTGTTAAAGTCACCAACATCGATAACTAAGGAGTCCGGGTTGGTCCGCTCCACACTCAGTATCTGGTCAGCGAGCATGCGCTGTGCGACCTGCACGTTAGCTTGCGGCGGGATGTAAACACCGACCAGGATGAACGAAGCGAACTCACGGGGGGAATAGAAAGGCTTACAGTTTATGATGAAGGATTCCAGGTCTGGAGAACAGTGCTGCTGAATCACTGTCACGTCGTTGCACCAACCACTGTTGAGGTAGAAACAGATTCCTCCACCTTTCGCTTTGCCGGAGAGTTCCGTGTCTCTGTCCGCTCTGTAGAGCTGGAATCCTGCCAGCTGCAGCGCAGAGTCCGGTATTAATCCACACAGCCACGTCTCCGTGAAGCACAAAACTGCCGATGAATAAAAGTCCCTGTTTTTCCCCAACAACAGTTGTAGTTCCTCCATTTTGTTGGGAAGTGAGCGCACGTTAGAGAGAAATATTCCAGGTAACGGTGTTCGTAGTCCACGCTGGCGAAGACGTACCAGCACCCCAGCCCGTTTCCCTCTCTTCCGGCGTTTCACCGCGTGAACAAAGGTGAGCGCACCTTTGACCAGAATGTCCAAACATTCCAGAGCAGTAGGCAGAAAATTTGGAAATAACTCCTCTGGTGTAGTAGCCCTGATGTTCATGAGTTCTTCTCTGGTGAGAGAGCTCCGGGTACCATCACAGAAGACCGCTTTAAAGCAAAAAAACAAAACAAAACAATGCGCACCAACATGCCGAGGCGACCATCTGCGGCGCCATCTTGGATTCTATACAAGCCCTCAGGTGAAGGAATGGGTCGGTACCATGACTGAAATCCTATTAATGCTCAGTAGATTAACTGATTACAAGCAGGGGATGACTCCTTGGGACAGGTTTTGGGACCATATGAAGGTAGATAATGACCCCCACTAGGTTACCAGGTTACAGATACTGTGTATGTACTTGTTAGTAGATATCATTAGGTATTAATTTTATTTTGTTCTTAATGCCTTGAGACAAAAACGTGCTAAGCCTGTCAATGGAGTTAATTGTTAATTATATCTTATCCTGTATGGAGAAATGTACCAAGTTGGCCATGTACCACACCTTTGAAAAGTTCAATAAAAACCTGAGTTCTAAAAATAAAGATGAAGAAGAGGCTGTTTGGGATGTTTTTTCCACCTCAGTAATTTTCTTTTTTGCACAAGACTGACCCCATGTTACCAACCATGAAGATGCTGATGCTTTTATGGAGCTTCTGTTCCTCACCTCCTAGCAGGGTCATAGTCATGTTCATATTAACTGAGCAGCAGCATCTCCTCACCCATCCTTAGCCTGCATAGATGTAGAAAACCTAAAGGTCAACAGTAATGTTATTAAAACACTCCTTCCATGATGCATTTTTCTAAATCTTAATCCAAGTTTTCTTGTTTATTACCCCAGTAAGGGTCAGATCTGAGTTATCTGGTCTGGAATAAAAGCTTAAAGGCCTTATCTCACCTCTCTTCACCTCTTTTCAATGAACCGTCTGTTTTTGGCCTTAAAATAAGATTTTGACACTTGTTGTGTTCAGAGTGATGAGCAGTGTTGATTATCTGCCTCAATGTAGACCAAAAAAGTTTAGTTTTGGTCTCTTCTGACCAGAGCACCTTCTTCTACAAGGTTTCAACAATATCTCTCTAAACAAGAATAAAAAAGTAAGTCATAATGAAACCATCCCAGAGTTCAGTTTGTCTCTGAGGTAAAAAATATATTTCACATAAAATCAAGAAATATTATAAATAATTAAATACAAATAATTATCTATGTGAGATGGAGGTGAAATCAGTGAACCTGGGCTGTGGTTTACTGCTCTCTTTCTGTCACAAACACTGTTTGACATCAGTTCATCTGGAGGTTTTTGTTCAGGCTGCAGGGATCATTTCTCACTGTGGTTCCAGACTTCCAGCAGCCGCAGTAGTAGGAGGCTGAATGATCGGGTTTAACTGTATTTATCTTCAACTCACAGCCGTTCTGTGTGTTGCTCGCTGAGAAATCATCTTTCTGAGGATGATTGAAGTTGTTATATACATTACCATTACTCCTATGGATATCAAGGATGACTTTGAATGTTTCTGTGTCTTTCTTCTGGTACCAGGTTACAGGGTAACTACTAGCACACTGATCCGTTCCTCCACAGCTGAAGGAGACGCTCTGACCTTCTCTCCTGGTCATAGTTAAATCATCCTGACTCAGCTGTGTTGCCATGGCAGCCAGCGCTGTAGAGACACAGACAGGTGAAGGTCAGTGGGACAGTGTTTGTTCCAGGTGTTGGCTCCTGATTGGCTGGAAACACCCACCTGTACACAGACAGCACAGAGCAGCAGCTGGGAGGAAAAGCATTTTGTGCAGTGGTGTTTCCTCTGGTGAACCTGGGGAGAAGTGGAGCTCTGATGCAGCTGAGGCCAAACAAGGACGAGCTGTGAGATCAGACGAGGACCACGTGGTTTCTAACGGCTCCTCAAAGCTCCCATCAGCCCCTGCTGCCCACAGATAAGACTGCTGCTGCTGATTGACAGCTCAGCTCAAGATGCTGGATGGTTTCATCTTTTATGGATTCTTTAAAAGGTTACAGTTTCCAGTCAGATCATCAAGCATACTGGGACAAGTGGGAAAGGATCACAGAGTTCATGCTGTAAATATCTTTAGTCATGAGAGAAAAACTGTTTATCGTTGAATCAGTCATTTTCATTTATCTAAAAACATTTAGTATAAATATTGTTATAAAACACAAAGATTATTTATCTTGTAAATTATTCTCAATAGAAACAATCATGTCTGCACTGGATCATTTACTGCCTCTAAAAACCTGAACAGCTCAGCTGGTTCTAGTGTAACACTGAGAACAACCTGCAGATGTCGCTGTTGCTCCAGAGTCCGTTCAGGGATAGAAGCTTCAGATATTAGAGTTCATGAGTTCAGGAGGTGAAGGTCACAATAAGTAGCTGATTATTTCATGATGACTTCTGTAGTTTAATCAATGATTCATTTCTTTGTTTCCTGATTCTGACCCGAGACGTTATGAGATGGACTGGAACAAGTGGGAAAAGGAGCTGGATTGTTCTGGACCATCCGTACAAAAATGTCACCTGTTTATTTAGTCAACATGTTTGGATATTAATGCTAGAAGACAGATGGTGTAGCTGACCCAAACCCTGAGCACAGAATCAGTTCAAGTTATCTTAGGTTTAGTAAACAGAACCGAGGTGTTGACTGAACTAAAGAGTTCTGCACAGAAACACCTGGTGAGTCTTTATTCTGGAGCAGGGTGATCCAGGTCCAGTCCTCCAGAACTACTATCCTGCAGCTCTTAGATTCATCCCTTCTAGTCTCAGTGTGTCTCTTCCTAATCATCTTCTGATGGAACATGTTGGACCGGACTGCAGCTTATCTCCAGGACTCTTGTGTTGGTCACCAAGGTGGTTTTTCCACAGAAAAGGGGCCTGTCACCAGGGTAAGTGAAGCTCCTCCCACAGGTGGTACAAGTATACGGCCTCCCACCTGAGTGGATTATGTGAAGCCCCTTCAGACTGGCCTTTTCAGGACTTTTCCACAAAGGTCTTTAACAAGGAAAACAGGGAATACAATGAAACAGGCGTAAGAACGGTTATTTGATGGAGAAAGTGGATAACAAGAAAAACTGAAGAACTAGCAAGATAATCTCAATTAATGCCTTAAAGCATAAATTCATAATCTTTATCTAATTTCTTTTAAACTTTTACAGCAGAACAGCAAATTAAATCCAGATTGTTGATGAGTTTATAGACCCAAACATGGTGGGAGTTCTTAATTTTACTGCATTTAATAAACAAGGGTTGAAACTAAAAAATAAGGTCCTTCAACATTTGACCTGCTGACCTCTGATTAGAGCAGATCATGGAAAAATATGAATAAAATAAGAAACTGCAAGTTTCGGGACTAGAGTTTCTAAACATGATCATGTTGTAGAGCTGTTTCTTACAATAAAACGGTATTTAATAAGTGCGGTTTGGCCTTTAACAATCATTTAACGTCAAAATAAACTACTGGTTATTTTTTACTATATTTAGCTGTGGTCACTCTTGTTGGACCACCTGTTTGCTGAATATTGGACCATTTGCACGTTGCTGGACGCCACTATGCCTTTCCAACGTCATCGGCCATTTTGTACCGCAGGATAGTCCGCTCCTACAATTCCCAGCAGGCACCGCGGCTGATAAGACGGGGGCGTCCCAGTTCCGATGTCACAGTAACTATATAACGGACTATGAGACTCCCCACCACTGCTTTCCAGTTTGGGACCTACACACGGTTACCGGCATCTAAAGCAGCATTCTGGAGAAGGAGTCCCACCTGGATTTTCATTCATTCTCCTCCGTTGGCTAACGAAAAAGAAAAATTTATGAAATAAGTTTCTGGAATAGGATGGCCAGAAATTTCACTTTGCCGATTGAAGACGTGAGTTTAACACGTAACCAAAAAACCACAGAGTTTCAAGGAGACGGATTGCCACCCTAGTTTTTGTTCCAGGCGACTGTTGATGGTCAGATCATATTTTCCCCTTTTGCCAAGGAGGCAAAGGAATAGCGTGGGCAGGGTAGAGTAGGATCTAGTGTGATTTAGAATCACCACTTATAGTCTAATGTGTTCTAAACTGTATGTGCATGCAACCTTTAATTGAAACTTTGATTTGCTGTGGACATCTGAAAGCCGCTGTGCTTCCCAGCTGTGTGTGTTTTGCTGTGTTGTTATAACACCTGAGAGCAAGCTCAGGTGCGCTGTGAAACTGGACTGCAATAATAACCTTATGGTGAAAATCAACCATTTTCTTTGTCTCCAACCTCGTGTTACAAGCTTGCCGCCAAACGTTTATTACCCTTTGTCCTCTTGGGTTTACAACTTTGGTTGGAGGAATGTTTATGACTGCCTGTGTCCCGCTGAGTTATACATTGCAGGTTTGATTAGGTGAAGATTATTGAATCGGAGAGCGGATTGTATCAGGCCTGTTGATTTAATAAATATTCATGTAGATAAAGAGAAGGCGTTTGTGTTTATTTTGTGCAAGAGTGATTCATCAGTCAAAATAAGGTCAAAGTTCCCCACGTTTCGGCAGAAACGGTTGATTAAACAGTGACGTCTAGTAATAGTTATCAATTATTACTGGGTATTTAACGGTGGTAATTATCAAAGGCTTTAGGCTACAATTACAACACCAAAGGACATCTCTGGCTTCGATTCATAAATAAGGATTTTTGGTTAAGAAATTTATTTAGTCAAATATTGATTTTCAACTATAATTATTAATAAATATTAATTAATCACTAATCATAATCCCAACACTCCCAACAAGAAACCTTTTTTACCGCCTTTAAAGGCACATTTACAGCTTTTATACTGTAATACATCATGTATGAACGCAGATTCATTCTGCTGGATCTGGACTGATTACACAGGATGTTGGCAGAGATTATATTTCTAGAAAACATTCACTGAAATGTTGCTCAGCTTAAAACTTTATTGTAATTATTGATATCTCTCCTTTACTAACATCTAGTAATAACAAGTTACACAATCAGTAGGGGATCAAATAATTATTTTCCTCATTTGGCATCAACAGGGCTGGCATGGTAAATAACAGAACCAAAGACTGAGCCGTGTTGGACTCTTCTGTCTCTGTTTACAGGATCAGAGGTGATGGATCAGCTCTGAGTTCAGGGTTTGAGATGTTTCTCTCCCAGATGAAGACCACAGGTGCTTCCTGGACTGATTCTTTCAGTTCAGTCGATGCTTGTAACTGTCATCATGTTATTAAAGTGAAAAGCCACAGCTAACGGTGTGGAGGCTGCAGAGCACAAACCCACACAGCTGCAGGAAGGAGGTTTGATTGGCTGTCAGCAGTTTGTTCTGTTCTAATAACCACTGAGAACAGATTCATATCTGCTGCTCTACAAACTCATCATCTGCCCTCCATCTCTGTGGTTTGTTTCTGCTTCCTGGAAACATTGTCTCTGTTTTTATTTAAATGAACATTAAAGGAGTCCAATTAGAGAACCATCATCATTTATTCTCAGTGTTCTCCTAAATCCAACTGACTTATAAAACCAAGTAAAATAAAACATTACATGCTGCAGAAATAACAAGAACATTTAGACCAAATCATAGGATTTGCACCTTAGAAACACAAAAATTACAAAAGAAAGCAAGATAAAGTTTTCTCAAAGAATCTTTTTCTATTTCATAATTTAGTTGCAAAATAAATGTGGTTTCTTTTGGGCAAAACAGCCGACTCTTCTGGGAAAAATCTGTTCAAAACAAAACTTTTGTTAAAGTCAAAACTCTGCTGGAAATGATTCTGATTCTTTAAAAGCAGCTGGTTCTGCTGTTTGTTCAATTTGTTAAGAAAATCTTACTTTATAAATGTGAAGGAGCTCAGAAGTGATGTTTATCTCACATTAAATTAAACATGAATAAATCATTTTCAGTGAGGATTAATAATTAGGTCATTAAATAATACAGTTCAGCAGGGAGCAATTACAAGCTCAGACAAACAATGAAAGGAAATAGATGTTAGAAATGACACTGCATGACAGAAACATGTCATCATCTTTTCTGCAACCAACCACAAAGTTTTAAAGCCGACTAAACTGCAGCAAAACAACGATGAGAGGAAGAAAAGTTGGAGAGAAAACAGTGAGTCAGCAGGTGTTCAGATGGTGGACGGTCCCTTGGTTCTGAGCATCATCAGCAGAGAGAGTCCACAGCAGTACACCAGACTCTTCACTATCAGCACCGTGTAGAGCAGGCAGAGCAGCTTCACCCTGCACTGAGACTGGAAGGACACTGACAGACACACAGAGACACAGAGACCTGAGACATCTAGAAATCCAGGTGATGATGAGCTGAAGATGATCATGTATTTGTCAGCAGGAGATCTTACAGTCAGCTTGCTGCAGAGCTGCCAGGTCTGGTCTCTCTGGAGGACAGGAGGCTGCTGGAGCTGGAAGCTCTGGAACAGAAAAGGAGTCAAATGTTTGGAGTTGCAGTGAGAAATGTCCGTCCTCTGCTCCTCTGCTCTCTTTGACAGCGTCTCCACATGAAGCTGAATCACTGCTGAACACAGTCACCAAGCCTTCATTACCTTGTAGTGTTTGGGCCTCCACTCTGCCTCCCTCATGCTGGACAGAGCAGCTGTATTTAGATGAGCCGTTCTCCTGCCGATGGACCAGTAAGATGGAGGCGGTACGACCCGACTCTCTGAGCTCCAGCTGCTCTCCCTCAGCAGGGGGCAGATCCTCCAGATCACCGTCCTTCTTCTGTCTTTTCCAGGAGATCTGGACCAGAGGAGGAAACATGTCTGAGGCCAGACACAGCAGGGAGCTCTTCCCCTCCAGGTGGGCTCTGGATGCTGCTGGGTACACGCTCACCACGGGCTTCACTACCTTCTCATCTGAAGTTGGACAGCAGCAACAAGCAGCACAGACACACATTGACACAGTCAGCAGCAGCTTCCAGCACTGCACTGCATTCAGTCTGATCCTGGAAACTACATGGACTCTGATCACTAAACTACTCATCAATACAACACAAAGTTACCTGCAGACACTGGATCCACCTTCACATCAAACACTAACTCATGGCAGCTCCACCAGAGGTTATTATTCTGAAGGAACGCTACTCTTACTGGAGAACATTTCTGGTTCCTCTCCCCACCTCCAGTTACTTCACTGAATGAAGAAAACATGTTTGACCCAGAAATGCAGCAGAACCAGACAAACACCTACAGCTGATGTTAAAGTGAGACTTCTTCTCCACAATCTTCATGGTTCTGATGTTGGTTTCTCTCTGCTGGGCCTGCCGGGCCAGATGGAGGTCAGGTGAACATACAGTAAACAGTAGATATCGTCACTGGAGGACCTTTGACCTGTTCTTGGGGTTAACTGTGGTCCAGTAGGTAGACCAGTCATCTGGAAACCTGAGAGTTGTGGGTTTGATTCCAGCTTCCTCATGTCAATGTGCCTCTGAGCAAGGCACTTAACCCCAGGTTGCTACCGATCTGCGTGTCGCTGAATGAATGTGTGAGTTAGTGAGTGTGACTGGGTGAACGTGGTTCTGGTGTAAAGAGCTTTGAGTGGTCGGTATGAGTAGAACAGTTCTATATAAATTCAGTCCATTTACCATTCTAACATATATATACAGTCATATTTAACACATTAGAATCTGGTTCTGATCAGGCCCGTTTGTCAGATTAGAACCTTTAGAAAATAACAACCTTTCAGCAGGTATTAAACATACTTCTCATTAATCCCACATTTCTGTATTAAATGTTTTTATTGGTCTGATGTAATATTCTGATTTTAAATGCTGTGTTTTCATTGGCTGGAAGCAGAAAATCATCATAATTAACAGAAAAAAAGACTTAAAACATCCGTCTGTGTGAAATTAATCTATATAATGTGTTTCACTTAGTGATGGAGTTATTGGAATAAATCAGCTGTTCAATAATATTCTCATTTATTGAATATGACTGGATATTAACTACTGGAAGAACTGGTTTTTAAAAAGCTTCATGTTGTAAAAAATTAGATCAGTTTCTTCTGCCTGAATTTCTTTTCTAATAATGTCATTTATTTTTACTCATTTCTGATTTTATTCTTTAAAATACCAGAAACTACGGAGGCCATAAAGGGACTTTGAAGGGAAAATAAATACATAAAGTTTCATGTTGGCACCAGATACTTTCTACCAATTCATTGTGTGACTCTCAGGATCTTTCAGAGTGTTTCAGGCTGCTGTGTTCATTGAACTGGAAATACGTGACCTAATGGTGCTATATTTCCAGTTTGGGCTGCAGACAAAGACATTGCTGCGTTGCTTGCCAGACGTCACCGTTATGTTGTTTCAGAACCACATTTAAAACTAATCTGAAGCTGGAGAAAGTATTTGGTGCACAGGTGAAATGATCTGCTGCACCAGAACCTTTATTATTTATTTTCCCTTCAATGTCCCTTAATGAGCTCCGTAAGAATCTACACCTAATTATATATTTTAGTTTTCCATCATTTTCACAAATTAAATCAGATGTTCTGATCCAACAGTTACTCAGAACCTCTGAGCTTCAATCATCTGATCATTAATCATCATAAAATGTCAAATTACATTTTAATGTAGTTTTCTATCATTCATATTTATAAACTAACATATTTAACAACAAAGAATATTAAAATAAATTTTTTTCTCGTTGAAGTTTAGATTTTTTTAAATGAATCAAGTTTATAAAAATCTTGAAATAAAATCTGATGAAATTTTTCAATATTTGATTTTTCTGAAGTAATTTTGCTGAAAAGCTGCAGATTTCTGACATTTATCTGATTTAATGAATAAAATAATAAAATGTTTAAAAAGCTCAGTGATAAAATCATATTAATATTTGTTCAAGATAAGCTGGTAAAATATTAAATCTGCATGTCCAACATGTCAATAAAATACTTTTTATTTCTATTTATGTCAGAAACTAAAACGCAGACATTTTATGAATGTTTCACAATTTTTCTCATGTTTGATCTTTTGTTTTATTATTTTTCTGTTTGATTTAATAGAAACAAAGTTTAATAACTTTAACCCACAGCTTTAATAACCTGAGTTGTTTTAATTCATCATAAAATTATTTAACTAAATTATTTATTTCATGTTATATGATTAAAATCTTTTATTTATTTCTCTTTTTATTGAATAGCTTTTCTACATATATATATTTCATTAAACTGGAACTTGATTTTTGTTATTTATATGTATAATATATATATTTATATATTTATTATAATGTTAAAATATTTTTTATTCTGAATAATAATAAACAGAAAATCTTTAATGTGAAAACATCCGTCTCATTGAGTCATTAATAAAGATAAAATATTAATAAAATCCAAATTAAAACACCATCTTCATCATTTCACAGTAAAATATTTCATGGATCAAACATTTTGACTCTAAATCATATTTTTCAAGGTTTTTATGGAACAAGTTTTCTTTATTTGATGGAAATCAGACAGAAAACCAGGCAGAGAAAAGGAAGCTGTGCAGTAAACGGGCCGGGCTCCGAGTTCTGACCCAGAACCGCTGCATCCAGGCCCAACAGTGTGAGAACTTGATGCAGCTGCTCTACCCACTGATCCAACCTGCAGCCACACTGAACACGGGTCAGAACCAGGACGCTAAAACCATTTGATTCATGGCAGGAAAATGTTTCTGTTGCTCGACTCTGAAAACTCAGAAACTTTGGAAGTTTGAACTCATTGAAACATTTTTACATCGTTGCTGATCAGATCACATTTAGGGTTTTATTACCAGGGAAACTTTCCAACCTTTAAAAGTTAAATCTTTGATACATTCAGAGACATTTTTCATCTTTTTCTGTCTAAATTATATTTTCATTTGATGCATTTTCAGCAGATTAAACAGGATTATTAAAATGATCAAATAATAAGTAGTTTGAAATCCTGAAGCAGCAGAAAGTGACTTTAAACACATTTTAATGTCTATAATAAACCAAGTAACGGAAAACAAATGTTTCTTCTTACCTGTTACATACAGTTTGGTTCCAGAACCAATCAAGGGTTGCCCATAGGTACTGCCATCACTCAACCACACAGTGAGAAAGACGGCTACAAAAACCTGTCTGCTGTTTTCTGGTCTTATTATATTCAGTTTTTCACTGTCAGCTACATGAAACACTGAGTTTTAGCAGTTAGTAAATGTATAAAGAATATTTGACAGTAATTAGACGTTTATCAATAATATCAGCAGATATTACAGGGTTAGAGTTACTGAGAGTTTCACATATTATTCTCTAATATTTGTAGAAATATTAAATTTATTTCATAAAGTTGTTGAGAGACTTTTTAACATGTTTTTATAAATGATTGATATTTTCATGATGAATTCTCTACTGATGATAAAAACTAACATGTAAATCCTGAAGCAGCAGAAAGTGACTTTAAACACATTTTAACTTCTACAATCAAACAATAAATGTTGCTTCTTACCTGAAACATACAGTTTGGTTCCAGAACCAAAGATGTGGTACCAGAACCCTCCACACAGTGAGAAAGACTGCTCCAAAACCCAGTCTGCTGTTGAATGGGTCAGCTGAGGTGAACCGGTCCAAATGATGAAGCAGGACCATATTTCAGCTCCATGATGTGTTTCTCTAATGTTCACATCAACATGACTGTCTCTTCTTCTCTTCTCTTTTAGCCACACTAGCAGCATGGTTCTGATGTTGATGTCAGTCAGTGGGTCGGTCCACTACTTTAGTCCACATGGACTGGATCTGGGAGTTAGTTCAGATCTTCATGTTGTCCTCAGGATCAACTGGAATAAAGTTTGCTGCTTCTTCATGATTGGATGCAGATTTAAAAAGTGTCTGAATGAGAAGAAAACAGTCCTGTAATATGAGCTGATGTTCAGGAGATCATACCTGAACTGTCTTGGAGACGTTGCTCTGAGCTCCTGTCTGGATCCTTGGCAGAAACATCAGAAATGTGCTCTGAAGATCCAAAGCAGGTCTGAAGGAAGCTCTGCAGACATCATGTATGAAAGCTCTCATCTCTCCCAGTGTGTCTCCTTGTTTGTTGGGATGTTGTCTTGCTGAAAGTCTTCAGTGTGTTCAGTCTGAGCTGCAGCTGCTGAAATCTCCTGTGATCATGAATGCTGCATGGTGGTCTGTGGTTTCCTGGATGCTGATGGTGTCATGAAGCAGAGTGAGAGCTGCGTCTGAGTTGGGAATGGAAACACATCAGGAGAACAGAGCTGGACTCACAGGAAGGAGAAGGAGCAACACTTGGTCATCAATATTGTCCCATCTGGAGACTGATGTTTGGAGTAGATGGAGAGTGTCTGCAGCTGGAGGACAGAGGTGGAGGTGTTGGAGGACAGAGGTGGACATGTTGGAGGACAGTGGTGGACATGTTGGAGGATGGAAGTGGAGGTGTTGGAGGACAGAGGTGGACATGTTGGAGGACAGTGGTGGACATGTTGGAGGACAGTGGTGGACATGTTGGAGGACAGTGGTGGACATGTTGGAGGATGGAAGTGGAGGTGTTGGAGGACAGAGGTGGACATGTTGGAGGACAGAGGTGAACATGTTGGAGGACAGTGGTGGACATGTTGGAGGACAGTGGTGGACATGTTGGAGGACAGTGGTGGACATGTTGGAGGACAGTGGTGGACATGTTGGAGGATGGAAGTGGAGGTGTTGGAGGACAGAGGTGGACATGTTGGAGGACAGTGGTGGACATGTTGGAGGACAGTGGTGGACATGTTGGAGGACAGAGGTGGAGGTGTTGGAGGACAGCGGTGGACATGTTGGAGGACAGTGGTGGACATGTTGGAGGATGGAAGTGGAGGTGTTGGAGGACAGTGGTGGACATGTTGGAGGATGGAAGTGGAGGTGTTGGAGGACAGTGGTGGACATGTTGGAGGACAGAGGTGAACATGTTGGAGGACAGAGGTGGACATGTTGGAGGACAGAGGTGGACATGTTGGAGGACAGAGGTGGACATGTTGGAGGACAGTGGTGGACATGTTGGAGGACAGAGGTGGACATGTTGGAGGTCAGAGGTGGACATGTTGGAGGACAGAGGTGGACATGTTGGAGGACAGAGGTGGACATGTTGGAGGTCAGAGGTGGACAAGTTGGAGGACAGAGGTGGACATGTTGGAGGACAGTGGTGGACATGTTGGAGGACAGAGGTGGACATGTTGGAGGACAGTGGTGGACATGTTGGAGGACAGTGGTGGACATGTTGGAGGACAGAGGTGGACATGTTGGAGGTCAGAGGTGGACATGTTGGAGGACAGAGGTGGACATGTTGGAGGACAGAGGTGGACATGTTGGAGGTCAGAGGTGGACAAGTTGGAGGACAGAGGTGGACATGTTGGAGGACAGTGGTGGACATGTTGGAGGACAGAGGTGAACATGTTGGAGGACAGTGGTGGACATGTTGGAGGACAGAGGTGGACATGTTGGAGGACAGAGGTGAACATGTTGGAGGACAGAGGTGGACATGTTGGAGGACAGAGGTGGACATGTTGGAGGACAGTGGTGGACATGTTGGAGGACAGTGGTGGACATGTTGGAGGACAGAGGTGGACATGTTGGAGGACAGAGGTGAACATGTTGGAGGACAGTGGTGGACATGTTGGAGGATGGAGGTGGACATGTTGGAGGACAGAGGTGGACATGTTGGAGGACAGAGGTGGACATGTTGGAGGACAGTGGTGGACATGTTGGAGGATGGAGGTGGACATTTTGGAGGACAGAGGTGGACATGTTGGAGGACAGAGGTGAACATGTTGGAGGACAGTGGTGGACATGTTGGAGGACAGAGGTGAACATGTTGGAGGATGGAGGTGGACATGTTGGAGGACAGAGGTGAACATGTTGGAGGACAGTGGTGGACATGTTGGAGGACAGAGGTGAACATGTTGGAGGATGGAGGTGAACATGTTGGAGGACAGTGGTGGACATGTTGGAGGACAGAGGTGGACATGTTGGAGGATGGAGGTGGACATGTTGGAGGACAGAGGTGGACATGTTGGAGGACAGTGGTGGACATGTTGGAGGTCAGAGGTGGACATGTTGGAGGACAGAGGTGGACATGTTGGAGGACAGAGGTGAACATGTTGGAGGACAGTGGTGGACATGTTGGAGGACAGAGGTGGAGGTGTTGGAGGACAGCGGTGGACATGTTGGAGGATGGAGGTGAACATGTTGGAGGACAGTGGTGGACATGTTGGAGGACAGAGGTGGACATGTTGGAGGATGGAGGTGGACATGTTGGAGGACAGAGGTGAACATGTTGGAGGACAGAGGTGGACATGTTGGAGGACAGAGGTGAACATGTTGGAGGACAGAGGTGGACATGTTGGAGGACAGAGGTGGACATGTTGGAGGACAGAGGTGGACATGTTGGAGGATGGAGGTGAACATGTTGGAGGACAGAGGTGAACATGTTGGAGGACAGTGGTGAACATGTTGGAGGACAGAGGTGAACATGTTGGAGGATGGAGGTGGACATGTTGGAGGACAGAGGTGGACATGTTGGAGGATGGAGGTGGACATGTTGGAGGACAGAGGTGGACATGTTGGAGGACAGAGGTGAACATGTTGGAGGACAGAGGTGGACATGTTGGAGGATGGAGGTGAACATGTTGGAGGACAGAGGTGAACATGTTGGAGGATGGAGGTGAACATGTTGGAGGACAGAGGTGAACATGTTGGAGGACAGTGGTGAACATGTTGGAGGACAGAGGTGAACATGTTGGAGGATGGAGGTGGACATGTTGGAGGACAGAGGTGGACATGTTGGAGGATGGAGGTGGACATGTTGGAGGACAGAGGTGGACATGTTGGAGGTCAGAGGTGGACATGTTGGAGGACAGAGGTGGACATGTTGGAGGACAGAGGTGAACATGTTGGAGGATGGAGGTGGACATGTTGGAGGACAGAGGTGGACATGTTGGAGGTCAGAGGTGGACATGTTGGAGGACAGAGGTGGACATGTTGGAGGATGGAGGTGAACATGTTGGAGGACAGAGGTGAACATGTTGGAGGATGGAGGTGGACATGTTGGAGGACAGAGGTGGACATGTTGGAGGTCAGAGGTGGACATGTTGGAGGACAGAGGTGGACATGTTGGAGGACAGAGGTGAACATGTTGGAGGACAGAGGTGGACATGTTGGAGGACAGAGGTGAACATGTTGGAGGATGGAGGTGGACATGTTGGAGGACAGAGGTGGACATGTTGGAGGTCAGAGGTGGACATGTTGGAGGACAGAGGTGGACATGTTGGAGGACAGAGGTGAACATGTTGGAGGACAGAGGTGGACATGTTGGAGGATGGAGGTGAACATGTTGGAGGACAGAGGTGAACATGTTGGAGGACAGTGGTGAACATGTTGGAGGACAGAGGTGAACATGTTGGAGGATGGAGGTGGACATGTTGGAGGACAGAGGTGGACATGTTGGAGGATGGAGGTGGACATGTTGGAGGACAGAGGTGGACATGTTGGAGGACAGTGGTGGACATGTTGGAGGACAGAGGTGGACATGTTGGAGGACAGTGGTGGACATGTTGGAGGATGGAGGAGTCAGCAGACTCTTACTTCATCCAACCTGTTTTCTTGTGATCTCATGTTTCCAAGCAGGAAGCTGAGCTGGTGGAGATGTTGGTGTTCAGGTCTCCTCACCTCCATTATAAACAGGTTCACTCTCAATAAAGTTGAACATGTCCATCATTTCTCTGTCCACAGCCTTGTCCCCAGTGGTGGTTTTCTAAAGATAATAATCTTGTAATCAAGAACAAATGAAAGGTGTTAACTCGCTGTGGTCGAGACATTTTCTGGTGATCTACCATAAAATCATTCCTTATGATCAGATATTTGCTTGAGGAAAGTTTTTCATTTTATGCTCATAAAGTGACATTTGCTTAAAAATCTTTAGTTTTTCTCTTGTATTCAGTTTATTCCATCAGCATATCTGTGTTTAGACAGATTCTGTCCTTGATGTGGTAACATGATCTGAATATATGTGCACTCTGTGGTTTCTGATGATGTCACGATGGGGAAAACTGTGTGTGCTCTTAGTGCTGAGTCAGTGTGAAACAGATGGAGAACGGGAGAATGAAGTAGAGAGACGCAATGATCACTGATCAACTCCACACACAATTAACAAGTTGTTCCCAGCAGGATTAATTAAGCTAAAAATTTAATTCACTTTGTTTTAATCTCAAGATTATATCCAGTCCTCCTGCATCCATATGATGCAGGATGACAGGATATAATCTTGAGATTATCTTAGTTTAAATTCATGTTTGTTGTTTGTTTGTCTGGTTTCTGCCAGGGTCTCACAATGAAGTGGGAGAAACACAGAAATGTTCTGCTTGGGAAAACTTTATCTTCCTCAGACATCCAAGTTCTATCTAGCTCTAAAACCACATCACCTTTCCTACTACTCTACACTGGTGGCTTTTGCTAAGATGAAGGAGAGTGACTTTGGGTACAGCATCCAAGATGTCCACAAGTTAAGGGAGCTCTAGGCCTGCATACACTATTTTTTGGAGTTATTCGTGTAAAAATGCAAATATTCTAGTCATTTAATGCTCGCCCCGAAAACTTTAACTTCTTTAACTTCAAAAATGAATCTCGGATGTCTACCCAGAAAAGTCCAGGGCATGAGGATGACCATGTTATCGCTGATGCTCCCCCAGCGCCCCCTAGCATGCCGGAGAGTCTTGAAAAGTTGTTTGTAGAAATTTAAAAGATGAACGACACGCTGCAGAGCATTGCAACTGACGTTTCATCAATTAAACAAGCAACAGCATAGCTGAATAACACGGTGACGGTCATGCAGGAGATACACCTGGAAGAGGTGTTGGAGGAGCTGCTGAACAACAAGGAAAGTAATAATAAACAGAACTGTGGAGCTGAGTACAAGTCCTTGAAAATCAAAGCAGGCAAAATAATGTGAGGTTGGTGGGCCTAAAGGAGACCTTTGGTATTAATGGGTCACGGCTTGACTGTGTTCGAGAGATTCTCGCAGAGAAACTGGTGGGGAGTTGGAGATAGAGAGGGTGCACCGGCAACCAGCTCCGATGCCGATCACAGACCAGCCTCCAAGGCCGGTGTTGATCCGTTTTTTGAAGCAATCTGCGAGGGATTAGGTGATCAATGCAGCTAAGGAAAAGCGATGATTTGTCTCGCCTATCTGTTTTCCCGGACATGTCTAGAGAGCTGGCACAGAAGAGGAAAGTGTTCACACCGGTGAAGCTCAAGTTACACCAGCTGGATATTAGATACACACTAGCCTTTCCCGCAGCACTACTCTTCAAATGGAGGGAGCAAAATGTGAGTTGGAAGGCTGTCGAAGCTGCGGAGAAACGTATTAATGAGCAATGATTGGTAGAAACTGTGGGATCAGATAAATGGAGGGAGGTGAGCTTCTGTCTGGATCCAATGTTAGTATGTGTGTTTAGTATTAAAGTGAATGGATTCCTGTGCAGGCCGACGAGAGGACGTTACCACGGGAGTGGTGTTAACCCCACGGATCTTATGTGTTATCATTTTTCTTTTCTTTCAAGTGTTTCTCTTATAAGGATTTCAAAAAATAATATAAAGAAACCTGTGTACTGGAAACATTGGCACACAAGAGGTTTAAGCGCATCACTGTAAAATCCATTGGTGCATCTTACTAAAAGAAGGAAGTTATTCTTACTCAGTTTTGCTAAATAGTTAGAGTAATATATGGCATTGAGTGTAAAGACATAACAATATTCTCTCACAACCCTGTCCTGTCTGACCATTTCTTAATAACTTTTGAGTTCATTATCAGGCGATGCTGTAACAACCTTTAAATAATATGTTCCACTTTTAATTTCCTCATTATCACAGAAAAACACAGTGGAGGGCAATAATTTTGTTTCTGCCCCTTCACAAATTCATTATTTTGTTCATAGTGTTTCTTCATCATTACGTGATGCATTAGACAATGCAGCCCCCTTGAAAAAGAAGGTAATCATTAATAGGAAGCTAGCTCCTTGGTTTAATTCAGATCTACTTTAAAGCACAATGTTAGAAAATTGGAGAGAAATGGCGCTCTACACATCTAGAGGATTCCTGCTTAATCTGGAAAAATAGCCTACTGTTGTATAAAAAGACACTTCACCAAGCTAGAACAGCTTATTTCTCATCATTAATAGAAGAGAACAAGAATAATCCTAGGTTTCTCTTTAGTACAGTTGCTAAACTTACACAGAGTCATAGCTCTGTTGAGCCATCCATTCCCTTAACTCTTAGCAGTCATGACTTTATGGGATTCTTCTTAAATAAAATTGATTCTATTAAAAAGAAAATCTTTGACATACTCCTGAAGATGATTATTTCATCCTCAGCAAGTGAGACAACATTGGAAATAACTGCAGAACCTGATCTGTGTTTGGACTGTTTTGATCCTGTGAAGCTTCCTGAGTTATCAGAAATATTAGCTTCATCTAAACCTTCAACTTGTATGTTAGACCCAATCCCAACCAAATTATTTAAGGAAGTGTTCCCTCTGATTACCAGCCCCATTTTAGACATGATTAATCTATCTTTAGTAAATGGATCAGAACCACAGGCTTTTAAGTTAGATGTAATTAAACCTTTACTTAAGAAACCCTCACTTGATTGAGATGATTTAATAAATTACAGACCTATATCCAATCTTCCATTCTTATCTAAAATTATTGAGTAAATAGTTGCTAATCAAATGTGTGAACATTTATACAGCAATGACCTGTTTGAAGAGTTTCAGTCAGGTTTCAGAGCTCATCATAGCACTGAAACAGCTCTGCTGAAAGTCACTAATGATATTCTTATGGCCTCAGATAATGGACTTGTGTCTGTTCTGGTTCTGTTAGATCTCAGTGCTGCATTTGATCCAGTTGATCATAATATTCTCTTAGAAAGGCTGGAATATGCTGTAGGGATCAGGGGAACAGTGCTAGGCTGGTTTAAATCTTATCTGTCTGACAGATTCCAGTTTGTTCATGTAAATGATAAATCATCTTTAAACTCCAGGGTTAATTGTGGAGTACCACAGGGTTCAGTACTTGGGCCAATTCTCTTTACTATATATATGCTTCCAATAGGTCAAATTATCAGGCAGCATAGGATAAATGTTCACTGTTACGCTGATGATACTCAGCTTTACTTATCCATAAATCCTGATGAACCCAACCAGTTAGATAGACTACAAGCATGTCTTGAAGATATAAAAACTTGGATGACTTTAAATTTTTTGCTTCTAAATTCAGACAAGAAAGAAGTTGTCGTCTTTGGACCGGAGTCTTTAAAAAAGAAACTGCTTAGTTGATCACTTAACCTGGATGGCAATAAATTGACCTCCGATAATAAAGTAAAAAACCTTGGTGTTAACTTTGACCAGGACATGTCATTTAAATCCTATATTAAACAGGTTTCTAGGATTTCCTTCTTTCATCTCCGGAACATTGCCAAAATAAGAAATATCCTGTCCAGGAGTGACGCTGAAAAACTAGTCCATGCATTTGTTACTTCAAGGCTGGACTATTGTAATTCTTTACTATCAGGATGTCCACAAAATGCAGTTAAAAGCCTTCAGCTGATTCAAAATGCTGCAGCAAGAGTTCTGATGAAAATTAAAAAGAAAGATCATATTTCTCCTATTTTAGCTTCCCTTCATTGGCTCCCTGTTAAATCCAGAATATAATTTAAAATTCTCCTCCTCACATATAAAGCCCTTAATGATCTAGCTCCATCATACATCAGAGATCTGATTGTTCCATATGTTCCTAACAGAGCACTTCGTTCTCAGACTGCAGGTTTACTGGTGGTTCCTAGAGTCTCTAGAAGTAGAATGGGAGGCAGATCCTTTAGTTATCAGGCTCCTCTCCTGTGGAACCAGCTCCCAGTTTTAGTCCGTGAGGCAGACACCCTGTCTACTTTTAAGGCTAGGCTTAAAACTTTCCTTTTTGATAAAGCTTATAGTTAGAGTGGCTTAGGTTATCCTGAGCTATCTTCCTTATTTTTTACCTCCCTGTTGGTTGGAGTAAGGGGGAGTAAGGTTTAGCCTAAACCGGCTCAGTTATGGTTGAGGTGCAAACACACCCTCCATTTCTGCTACCTGTATGAACCCTTCTCTTTACCGATGGTTATAATCAGTCTGACAGAGGGAGGTATCCTAATCCTTGTGGTTTTTAGTATAACAATGACCATCAGTGGGACCCTTTGTGGGGTTCCTTGAGACGACATTGTTGTAAATAAGCGCCGTTTAACTAAATAATCTGAACTGAAACTATCTGTGTAATTATGCTGCTATAGGCTTAGGCTGCTGGAGGACATAATGACCACTTTCACCCTCTTCGCTACATTCTCACACTACTCTCCAATTTTGCATTATTTGCTGTTATTTCAGTTTTTAACTTTGTTCTCTCTATTCTCTTCCTAGAAGCTACACCTGGCCTGGCTCTGTGTCTACCTGTGACACCTTTCTGAAGAGGGGCATCGTCCGAGCTTCTGCTGGCAACAACTTAATGCTCACCTTCTACAGATGATACACTTGGCCCTGTCTTTCAGTGTTTAACCCTTTCTCTCTCCTAGACATGGCTACTGACTGAGCTTCTACTGTGACTAACTCTATGTTCTCTCTTTCAGACTCTAACCTTGAAAACTGGCTCAGAGTTTATCTGTTCTTTCTTTCTAGATGAAACGACTAAAGGAGCTACATCCATTAACATTTACTTTTCCTTCCCATAGAAAGTACTCCTGGATCAGTGCTTCTTTGTTCTTTTTGTGTCTCTGCTCTGTTCTCTCAAACCCCCAGTCGGTCGTGGCAGATGGCCGCTCACACTGAGCCTGGTTCTGGTTCTGCTGGAGGTTTCTTCCTGTTAAAAGGGAGTTTTTCCTCTCCACTGTCGCTACATGCATGCTCAGTATGAGGGATTGCTGCAAAGTCAACACCAGTGACTGTCCACTGTCTCTACATGCTCATCCAGGAGGAGTGAATGCTGCAAGTCACTGACTGGATGCAATCTGCTGGGTTTCCTTAGATAGAAAAACTTTTTATCTAATTTGAATAAATAACTGAATCTGACTGAACTGTTCAATGGTTAGGATTAATCAGAATGTATGAACCTGACTGTTGTGAAGTGCCTTGAGACAACATGTGTTGTGAATTGGCGCTATATAAATAAAACTGAATTGAATTGAATTGAACTTTTATGAATTGTGTTAAGTAGATCCAAACGTTGACAGTGTAAGTAAAAGTGATATAGTAACTCACTTCTAATAAGTACACATATATCTTTATAAAATTTTGAGTTTTGTTGCTTTAAACTATTTAAGTTGTGATCACTGAATTATTTTTATTGTTATTATTATAATCTATATGCACACAGGGGTTGGACAATGAAACTGAAACACCTGGTTTTAGACCACAATAATGTATTAGTATGATGTAGGGCCTCCTTTTGTAGCCAATACAGCATCAATTCATCTTGGGAATGACATATACAAGTCCTGCACAGTGGTCAGAGGGATTTTAAGCCATTCTTCTTGAATGCCTTGAGACAAAAACGTGCTAAGCCTGTCAATGGAGTTAATTGTTAATTATATCTTATCCTGTATGGAGAAATGTACCAAGTTTGCCATGTACCACACCTTTGAAAAGTTCAATAAAAACCTGAGTTCTAAAAATAAAGATGAAGAAGAGGCTGTTTGGGATGTTTTTTCCACCTCAGTAATTTTCTTTTTTGCACAAGACTGACCCCATGTTACCAACCATGAAGATGCTGATGCTTTTATGGAGCTTCTGTTCCTCACCTCCTAGCAGGGTCATAGTCATGTTCATATTAACTGAGCAGCAGCATCTCCTCACCCATCCTTAGCCTGCATAGATGTAGAAAACCTAAAGGTCAACAGTAATGTTATTAAAACACTCCTTCCATGATGCATTTTTCTAAATCTTAATCCAAGTTTTCTTGTTTATTACCCCAGTAAGGGTCAGATCTGAGTTATCTGGTCTGGAATAAAAGCTTAAAGGCCTTATCTCACCTCTCTTCACCTCTTTTCAATGAACCGTCTGTTTTTGGCCTTAAAATAAGATTTTGACACTTGTTGTGTTCAGAGTGATGAGCAGTGTTGATTATCTGCCTCAATGTAGACCAAAAAAGTTTAGTTTTGGTCTCTTCTGACCAGAGCACCTTCTTCTACAAGGTTTCAACAATATCTCTCTAAACAAGAATAAAAAAGTAAGTCATAATGAAACCATCCCAGAGTTCAGTTTGTCTCTGAGGTAAAAATATATTTCACATAAAATCAAGAAATATTATAAATAATTAAATACAAATAATTATCTATGTGAGATGGAGGTGAAATCAGTGAACCTGGGCTGTGGTTTACTGCTCTCTTTCTGTCACAAACACTGTTTGACATCAGTTCATCTGGAGGTTTTTGTTCAGGCTGCAGGGATCATTTCTCACTGTGGTTCCAGACTTCCAGCAGCCGCAGTAGTAGGAGGCTGAATGATCGGGTTTAACTGTATTTATCTTCAACTCACAGCCGTTCTGTGTGTTGCTCGCTGAGAAATCATCTTTCTGAGGATGATTGAAGTTGTTATATACATTACCATTACTCCTATGGATATCAAGGATGACTTTGAATGTTTCTGTGTCTTTCTTCTGGTACCAGGTTACAGGGTAACTACTAGCACACTGATCCGTTCCTCCACAGCTGAAGGAGACGCTCTGACCTTCTCTCCTGGTCATAGTTAAATCATCCTGACTCAGCTGTGTTGCCATGGCAGCCAGCGCTGTAGAGACACAGACAGGTGAAGGTCAGTGGGACAGTGTTTGTTCCAGGTGTTGGCTCCTGATTGGCTGGAAACACCCACCTGTACACAGACAGCACAGAGCAGCAGCTGGGAGGAAAAGCATTTTGTGCAGTGGTGTTTCCTCTGGTGAACCTGGGGAGAAGTGGAGCTCTGATGCAGCTGAGGCCAAACAAGGACGAGCTGTGAGATCAGACGAGGACCACGTGGTTTCTAACGGCTCCTCAAAGCTCCCATCAGCCCCTGCTGCCCACAGATAAGACTGCTGCTGCTGATTGACAGCTCAGCTCAAGATGCTGGATGGTTTCATCTTTTATGGATTCTTTAAAAGGTTACAGTTTCCAGTCAGATCATCAAGCATACTGGGACAAGTGGGAAAGGATCACAGAGTTCATGCTGTAAATATCTTTAGTCATGAGAGAAAAACTGTTTATCGTTGAATCAGTCATTTTCATTTATCTAAAAACATTTAGTATAAATATTGTTATAAAACACAAAGATTATTTATCTTGTAAATTATTCTCAATAGAAACAATCATGTCTGCACTGGATCATTTACTGCCTCTAAAAACCTGAACAGCTCAGCTGGTTCTAGTGTAACACTGAGAACAACCTGCAGATGTCGCTGTTGCTCCAGAGTCCGTTCAGGGATAGAAGCTTCAGATATTAGAGTTCATGAGTTCAGGAGGTGAAGGTCACAATAAGTAGCTGATTATTTCATGATGACTTCTGTAGTTTAATCAATGATTCATTTCTTTGTTTCCTGATTCTGACCCGAGACGTTATGAGATGGACTGGAACAAGTGGGAAAAGGAGCTGGATTGTTCTGGACCATCCGTACAAAAATGTCACCTGTTTATTTAGTCAACATGTTTGGATATTAATGCTAGAAGACAGATGGTGTAGCTGACCCAAACCCTGAGCACAGAATCAGTTCAAGTTATCTTAGGTTTAGTAAACAGAACCGAGGTGTTGACTGAACTAAAGAGTTCTGCACAGAAACACCTGGTGAGTCTTTATTCTGGAGCAGGGTGATCCAGGTCCAGTCCTCCAGAACTACTATCCTGCAGCTCTTAGATTCATCCCTTCTAGTCTCAGTGTGTCTCTTCCTAATCATCTTCTGATGGAACATGTTGGACCGGACTGCAGCTTATCTCCAGGACTCTTGTGTTGGTCACCAAGGTGGTTTTTCCACAGAAAAGGGGCCTGTCACCAGGGTAAGTGAAGCTCCTCCCACAGGTGGTACAAGTATACGGCCTCCCACC